>NC_137455.1:97428266-97772094 GCF_964235325.1 Thermobia domestica
ATAGTGACGTGTATTGTTAGTGGACTGTTAGTCTACCACGCGCAATGATCAAAACACACTAACAATAAACAAAACTTTACATACAATCAGTGGCAAAGCCAGGATTTCTATTCGAGGGGGGGTCAGTGTCCTACTCCGGAAAACTTTTTTGTCAATGTGGAGACTGAAAGCGCAAATTTAGATTTTATTCTAGCAACTTTTTAAAATTTTGGTTCTTGGGAGTTCATATCCCGGGAAACCCCCTGGATACGCAACTGCATACAATGGAAAAATTAATACAGTTTGATAGACAAAAGCAACTATTATGCTTCTGACAATGGACTTATATAAGTGAATAAATAAAGAAAAGCTGCTACTAAAATAAGCAAAATTGCAAATAATTAAATCAATCAAACTAAATAATAACACATAAAGTTGCAATATGTTATATCTGACTTCATTGGGACAGTTAGAACATTATCAGAACGTTCACTCCGCTACGACCCACAATCTCAATCTATTCTGAATCTATCCTCATATTTCTTCATTAAGGCTCCAGTTTAATGGACCCACTCGGTACCCAATGCTATAAATTTTAAAAACTATCACTTAACTCACGGAAATGAAAAAAAAAAACTTAAATAACATAATACAAGAACACAACCAGGGAAATGTCATAGAATCTCAATACTTACTAAGCCTTAGTAATTATTAAAGAAAGTATGCGTACGAGTGCAATGGACCCACCTGGTAGTCCTAGGCAGTGGCGACGATTGGACGTTAAAAGTGGGGAGGCAACACATGATCTGAATATTTGTATGTCAATGTTACTTTTCCTGGTTGCTTGTAACACTTTGTTAGACTAAAGGCTGTAAAACTATTAGGATACTATCTTTTTCAGTTAAAATACCGTATATCTTTTTCATATTTTGTTACGTAAATTGACAAGAGCAACACAAGACACTAACTCTTTGTACTCTTATACAACGAAGGTGTAAGAAGAGATTTGATTCCTTGCTCATGAAATCAAAAAATCATAAAATCATGCATCTTAAAATTCTGTCTGGAAAATTGTGTGATCAGATTAGGGACCTATTTAATAACAAATTTGCAAAACAAATAAATAGAAAGGATAATATTAATCAAATAATCATAGTAATGGATAATAAGGCTTGTTCTGCAAAAGTTATATTGAAACTGGAAATTAATGAACAACTTATATTTTTAATTCCACGTATGCTATTATATGTATTATTACGCTTAGAAAGACAGTGAATACTACAAGCATATGCTACGACATTCAAAGAAATACTTTTGCAGCTTCCCGAAACATGTTCGTTGCCATTAGATACAGTTTTCATTTTCTTGGAATACATCAAAACTCAACAATACTTAGAGTCACTCCACATTCCAGTTATACAAAATAATCCTAAAACCTAGAATTATGTTGAATTTACTAAATTTAATTGTATAACAAAACTGTATATGTACACCCCTAAACTCGTATATTACACTGCAAAATTATATATTCCTTACTGAGCTCCTTCGTGGCTAAGCGGTTAACGTACGCACCTTTGACGTGGGAGACCTGGGTTCAATTCCCGGAGGGAGCTCACGTGGTTCGGACTCTACGTTAATCATTAAATTCACGTCTCATATAGCTTCGCTGCTGAACAGGATGTTAAACTGAAAAAATCAAATCAAAATATTCCTTACTATAAGAAAGAAGAAAAGAACTGTTTTAGGAACTGTCAATTTTAAGAAAAGAACTGTCAATTTTTCAAGAAAAGAACTGTTTTAGGAACTGTCAATTTTTGTGCAATTAAAGAATAACTTGTGAAGGACTTCTTTTCTTGCGAAATGATATCTCAATTAGATCCAGAGCGGCTGACTAACATATCGAGCCCTTGTAAGATGAAATGAAAGTACGCTCGAATTGTCTCGCTCCAATAGCTTATTTTTTGGGCCATTTTTAGTGGCATTTTTAAAACGCAATTTCTGTAGCTTTCTTAACTTCACGGAAAGATAACAAATACGCACTCATGGAACGGCAAATATTTTATGGCACCATTTGTATTCTATGAACCAATAATACATACAAAACTTTATACTTCCAAATGAAACTATATACATTAATGGGTCATTTCAAAAAAGTGGAGGGGCAACTGCCCCCTTTGCTCCCCTAATGACGGCTTATAACACTTGACACATGTTCATTAGAACGTTTTATTTTCATTTGATATAAAGAATTACCCAGCAAATTTTGGCATTTGAAATTTTTGACACCCTGTATTTACGATAGGAAATGAAGTTATGCAATGTGCACAAATAATTGCTGTTTTACATGCAGTAGTATTTGCATTAAGGTGCGTGTAATTATTATTATTTAAAACTATATAAATTTTAAAATAACGCTGGCACATGAATTCACATCCATATATGAAAATATCATAGGTGATATGGTAATGCTCTTAAGTCGTAATTAAATTGTACGTAATTACAGATGTACATGAAAAGTCAGAGTGTTAGAGCTGACGGTGATGAACAGAAGAGGAAGAAAAGAACACATTTCTTTCAAATTGCCTAAGGGGTTTTAAAAGTGACATGACAATTGTGCAGCAAGAATAGCAGGATCTTTCAAGTGAAAAATTTTTGTTCTTTAGTCGTCAAAAGAGAGGGGATGGGAAAGATGATTTGAGTACGAAACTACATTTATACATATAAACTAGTTCTCTCTTTGGTCAACCCTAGCACACTGATAAGCATCAAATATTTTCTGGGCGCTAAGTACACGATATTATATGTGGGAGCTAAATCTACGGGCGCTAAGTGCACTCCACGGCCTACATAGCTTCCAACATTAGCTTGGATTGGACTTTCAATGATATCTACGTACTAAATTTGTAATTTAATACCTCAGTTTTAGCGTACTGATTATGATACGTTGACCATTAAATTTTACATGCAAAGCAAAACAGGTTTTTCCCGTTATTGTCTTACATTCCAAGTAATGACGGGATTTTCCCGATGGTTAGGGCGGGAGATTCTCAATTTAAGAAATTTACTGACCGGACTTCTTTAAGCTTATGGGAGTTCTTCCGGCGTAATCCCAATGTTGCATAATAACACCAAGGCGAAACAAACTTATTTCTGTGAATATGTAATATAAATACATAAAGCAAAAAATCTAAATCAAAAAAGCCTGGTTTAAACCAAAAAAGCCTGGTTTAAACATCCCCCGAAAAACGGGTTTCTGTCATTTTCAAAAAAAACATGGTTCTTGCAAACTATGCTTACTTTTGTATGTAAGAGGTTAAAAAATTCTTATTATATACATTGGTTAATCCTGTGGAATTCATAATGTAAATATGTTGAAGAAAAATTGTTTGAAATATCTTTTCGAAATTCATAGTTTATTTTCGAGGTTTTATATTATTATCAGCATCAACCACTAATTAAATTACTTTCTGTGTTATAGAGAAGCGAAACAAAATCTGCTTTATCAATTTAAAGCAGAATTTTGAAAAAAGCCCAAAATTTCCCAAGCAAAAAAGCGAAGCAGAAAAAACCGTTTTTTTTTTTTCAAAAAAAGCGGGTTTTTTCGAGCCCTTGCATCTCTACTTTTCAGTATGGTGAATATAAAGAAAACAGACTTAGAATAGGCCTATAATATGAAACTAGAGCAACGTGATTAGTATAAAAGAAAACGAACTATGAAGTATTTCGATTTTTGTTCCTTCCATGCTAACGTTTCTCTTCAGTACCCGTTCGCTAGGGTTACTAGATCACCCATTGTTATCGGGCACCAGTAAATTTAATATAATTTTAGGGATGATTTTATAAATTTTAGTGCTTTTTTAATCCTCATATTGAATTTGCATCTCTCCCAAAATAAATTCCTGCACACGTCCCTGTAAGCGTACCACCCAATTTTGAGACCCTTTTGTCTACCTCCGTTTGATTATCGCCGAAACGCTAGAATCACCCAAGTCTCTGACTGCAGTAAAATACTTGGTTTTATTTAGCTCCAAAAAATAGAAGAAAACGTTTAGGAAACCACTTCTTGCTATCTATTAACGTTTTTGTTCTCTAGTCATCAACGTTAAAACCGGAAATGGTTGTTTTCTACCACTTCCGGTGGATAGATCACCTCTATCAAGGAACTCGATTCTTAACTTTTGACCCTCTATCTTGATAGAGAGCAAAATTTGATGGTGATAAATTAAGTAGTTCTGGTTAAGATTCTGCCTCCCAGAGGGACACACGGAAGACGGAATAAACATATAAAGGAGATTTAAGCAAACCTAACTCGTTATAAAGTAAACTATTATTAACAGTCTCTGTTTGTTGTGTACAGTTCATTTTAAACCCGTCTGGATTTATGTTTCTTTCTTTAAAGTTATATATATACAGTAGGAAGTCAAAAATACGAACTAATTGAGATCACAGGTAGTTCGGATTTTTGAAAATTACCAAGAAAATGCCATTTAGTTTTAAATATACTTTATGGTATGCTCTTTTATCGATATAGTAATTATACAGTACATGCAGTAATTACAATACCGTACGTAAGGCTACTTACATTTAATGTTTCTGAAGAACCTACTCGTATACTAAATTATAGTGTTCTTGTAACTCACACTTAAAACTTAACTTGTATAGGTCTAAGGGAAAATAAAAATATGTATGACAAACAATTACATATGAGTGAGCTGTTTTAAAAACACTTACTTCACACAACGCCGACGGAAAACTCTATTGTTTGTTTGTAAAAAGCTTTTGCGGACCGCGTTCGGATTTTTGACGTTCGGATTATCGACGTCCTACTGTATATAAATGCCCCTAAAATTGTGATGATATAGGTGTAGCATGAAGGAGATGAATATGGTATTCCTCTAGGGCTAGAGATACCTCTCTCTTCCTGAAATCTAAAAGAATTTATAGAAAACTGATATAATATGTAGAAATTATACTATTATTGAATCGCATCTAACCCTGGATGTACCTGAACCACCACAAAGTGGGGGTGATGCATATATTTCCTGAAAGCTTAAGTCAAGGTAAGAAAGAAAAGGGTTACCAAAATTGTGGAGGTCTCATGTATTCCGTTTGGGGGCAGCACTTTACTCACTTTTATTAAAACCTTTAAGCTTGTCCATAAAGTCCGTTTCAACCCTGAAAAATCTGAAACGGTGAGACAGATATGAAAACAGAAAAACATGTCTTACCTCATTTCAAAACTACAACGTATCAAAGTAAAGTAAATTGTCCCAGGGTGCCAGACGGGGTCCAACTCAAATTTTTTAAATGGAAAGGGGAATCAACTTGTACACCGTATGAAAGTTGGTGTTAAATGAAAAAAGATATATCAAGTCTCGTCTCTCTACAAGCCTGTGCAAAATAGCGATGGGTCAAAATATCAACACAATCTTCGTTGCAAAGTCTATGGCCACTCGTATGAATCTGAAACGGTGGGATAGGTGTAAAAATAAAAACACGGATATGTCGTTATCTCAAAAGTACAATGGTTCAAAGTAAAAGAAATGTTCCAGGGTCGCTTGCAGGGTCCCAGATGGGGTCCAACTCAAAAATGTTGAAATTGGAAAGGGGTTCAAGTTGAGTATCGTATGAAAGCTGATGTTAAGTGAAAGAAGATGAAACAAGTCTCGACTCTTGATGATAAGCCTGTGCAAAATGGCAGTGGGTCAAAATGTCAACACAAGCGTCATTGAAAAGTCTGTGGCCACTCCTATTAATCTGAAACGGTGAGACAGGTGTTAAAAGAAACAAACAAAGAAAAACTGGAATGCATCAAAGTAAGAAAGAAATGTTCCAGGGTAACCCGCAGGATCCCAGACAACATTCGGGCACTCGACAATCCAGGCCGAAATGCACTGGGGATTACCAAAAGCCACAAAAGTCGTGACAATAGCATTGTGTACCAGAGCTCAGGAGCGTTCAAAAGAATTCGATACCTTTGTCCGCAACTTCAGACGAGAAACCAATGACGGAAGTTACAACCATGACCAGATTGGGAACCTCAACCAGAGTGGCTTCAACTACGAACTTCTGACTCATCAAACCTTAACGGAACGTGGCGTGAAAGACATTGTAATACAAGTGAGATCTGATCAGCGTCAGGGAGACTTGTCGTGCCAACAGTCATCGTATTCAGTGAACCGCCTGGAAGCTTCTGCTCAAGAGTCCAGTCGAAGCTTCCTCTGATCCCTGGTGTCATTTTGAAAGCCAACAAATTTGGCATGATAACCAAAGAATTATTCAAAGAATACTTGCCGCATCTTGTCGCTGATATTGGAACATCATTTCTGCTGCTGAAAGATGCTGCTGTTATGCGGGACAATGACATATATGAGCATTTTCCTGACACCAGCGAACCATCAATCCTGGAGGTACTTCTTTTGGACAGCCATTCTACGTGGGGTAATCCTTTACAGAAAGTTGATGGTTAAGAAAGCACATAAACACGTGAGAAATGAAGGACTTGGTGACACCTTCGACATGACCAAGGGTCCTGGAATATTGAAATCGGAAAGGAAAGATCTTTTTTCACTGAACATTAGCTTTCATACGATACTCAACTTGAACCCCTTTCCAATTTCAACTTTTTGAGTTGGACCCCATCTGGGACCCTGCGAGCGACCCTGTAACATTTCTTTTACTTTGAATCATTGTACTTTTGAGATAACGACATATCCGTGTTTTTATTTTTACACCTATCCCACCTTTCAGATTCATACGAGTGACAATAGACTTTGGAATGAAGATTGTGTTGATATTTTGACCCACCGCTACTTTGCACAGGCTTGTAGAGAGTCGAGATTTGATGTATCTTCTTTCATTTAACACCAACTTTCATACGATATGCAAGTTAACTCCCCTTTCCATTTAAAAATACTGAGTTGGACCCAGCCTGGGACCCTGCGGGAGATCCTGGGACAATTTATTTTACTTTGATACGTTGTACTTTTGAAATGATGAAAGACATGTTTTGTGTTTTCATATGTGTCTCATCGTTTCAGATTTCTCGGGGTTGCAACGGACTTAGATGGACAGGTTTTAATAAAAATGAGTAAAGTACTGCCTTCAAGCGGAATACATAAGACCTCCGCAATTTTGGGAATCGGTTTTGATCTTACCTTGATGCAAGCTTTTAGGAAATATATACATCACCCCCACTTTGTGGGTTCAGGTTTAAGTACATCCCTAGTAAGACAAATTTCCTAAAGAAAGAAATAGTGAAAGATATGTGAACACTCTGACATAAATGTAAGATACGGGAACAGGGCACAAAGTGCTTACAAATAAGACACAGACTATTACGGAGTTACCGGTTACTAGGAGAATTAAGTAGTGTAATTATTCTTTAAAAGATTTCTAAATTGACAAGGCACACTTGGGGTGTTCTTAATTTATTTTGCATTGGCGATTAGATCTTCCTCTACATCTTCATAATCTAAACATAATAATCTATCTTTATTTGCACATGATATATTTCTTAACTACGTAACAGTCTGTGTCTTATTTGTAAGCACTTTGTGCCCTGTTCCCATATCCTATAATAAAAATAATTTGTTGAAAATTGTTCCACTTTCTTAATTCTAGTCCAAGCTACAAAAGACGTGGACCTGTATAGCTTAACGTGATATCTGAATATCTACTTCTACCCGGAATCGAACCTAGGTCTAACGCGACAAACAATAGACATTATCATGTAGTATAATCATGGAGCTCAAAAGAACATTTAATTTGAAAGATTTCCAATCGGAACGCCAGGTGAAAAAAAAAAATTGGGAAACGACATAAAATAAAATTCTCGTAGAAAAATAAGGAAAGAGTAATGATCCAGGGATTGTTACGGAATGAAGGAAGGACTATAAAGAAAGAACGTGCCAAATAACTTATGTGGACAAGGAACTTTAAAAAGAAGAAGAGGAAGAAAAAGGACGAAATAATAAAAGAAATCAAAAATATATATAGTGGCCTGCTTTTCCTTCACGGTTCAATTAAAACGATAACAAAAATTTGATTTTCAATTCAAACTTCTTGTATTTCTTTATTATGATTTTTCCTCTTCGAAAATTTTATGGCGAGTCAATTTCAGTCAACGACAGCTTATGTTGTGTGCAGCAACTGAAAGATAAGGCATGAAAACCAAGTCTCAAAGCGATTTCACACTTTACATATATGTATGCATATATAGTGTTCACACACACACACACACACACACATATATATATATATATATATATATATATATACCAACACCTACATATATGCATAAGACTATAGAACTACCTATCAAAAAATCGTTGCTCTCCTTGTTTCGTGTACATTTTTTCAAATTCTTTTTTTTTTTTTCGATTTTTAAAATTTTTTCTTCTTGTATATATTTTTTTCTTTCTCTTTCTTTCAAGCATGAAATGCTTTCCTCTCGCATGTAATGTTATTGTTTTGCTACAAGTTTTGTGCAAGGCAGTTGCTTACACAGAATGATTTCAATCAAGCATATACACACCAGCTGCTGTTTGTTATTTGGATTCCGTGGTGATAAAACTTCGCGTTCCCTATCTTTATGTGCACATACGCGACATATCCAACAAGTATATGAACACTTAAATAAAAGACTCTCCTCTCTCTCTCTCTCTCTCTCTCTCTCTCTTTCTGTCTCTACATACACATACACACAAGACTAGAGAGAGAGAGACTCCCATATCAAAGTTTCTATTCCACTACTTCAGAAACAAATGTGTTATTCATGAAAAATACAAAGACCTGTCCATTCTCTTTGGAAGGAACCTGTATTCAACCTTACAGATGCACCTAGTGATGATTTCAGATTTTCACTGAGGCGGGGGATTTCAATACACGGGGGGGGGGGGAGTGAAAGTAGTACTGGAAACATACTGAGAACCTACTTTCGGAGATATGACCCGGGGGTATTCCGTAGCTCCGATGTTCCTTCCTCATACTCCCCTCTGGAAATCATCACTGGATACACCTCTTTAAGTGCCAACCCACTTTGAGTTGAGTTTATTTTGAGTTTAACGTTCCGTTCAGCAGCAAGGCTATATGAGACGTGGACCTACTGATTAACGTGGAATCCGAACCACATGAGCTCCCGCCGGGAATCGAACCCGGGCCTCCCAGCAACCCACTTTGAGATTTAAAATGTTAATATGTATTCATGTAGCATCCAAATCACAGTTTCTCAGGAATTACTCACTCAGTTTCAAAGAAATTTGATAGGAGCAAATTGAAAGAAAAAAGCTAAATATGTAGGTGATGCATATATATATATATATATATATATATATATATATGTGTGTGTGTGTGTGTGTGTGTGTGTGTGTGTGTTCTTTCTAATAGAATGTTTAAGAGGATTTATTGGATGTTGACGGAAGAGAAATGCCTCAATAATTATTACAATCAGTTTTCTTGCTTTTCTTCTGAACTGGAACAATGGTTGATTCTTTTCACGTTTGTGGTAATTCCTCCTTGTTCCAGATTAGGAGAATGAGTTTGTGTATCTTGCTGTACAATTTTACCCCTCCAGCTAAAATTAAGTCAGCCAGAATTTCGTCTACACCCTGAGAGGTGTGTTTCTTTAGTTTTCTAATGGCGATTTCTATTTCTGTGTGGTTAGGTTCTGGAATATATGATTATGCTGTGTGCATTTCATTTTCTCCACGAACATTAGTTTTTGGCTATATGTTAAGCAAATCGTCAAAGAAATCTTTCCATCTATTTAAGATGCTATCCTTATCTTAACTGTTCCGTTGGCTTTCTTTAATATATAAGCACGAGGTTGATTTGCTTTCTTAAATTCGTTGCTCCCCTTATACATGTTCCGAATGTTTTTGCTTTTGTTTTTTTATTATTATCTGCAAGTTAATTTTAACTTTCAAAAATAGCGTTCCTTTGTTCTAAAAATTTTGGAAGTTTTTCGCCAGATGACAATGAAATTTTATGTAGTTATTTCGTTCTGATTTTTTTAGCCAACGCTTTTCTCTTCTCTGTTACTTTAGTGCATTCCTGGTTGAACCTTGGTTTGTTCCTACGTATCTCTGCGTGCCCCAATTTTTCTTTTGCTGAAATTTTAATGTGATCTCTAATTTCAACCAAGTATCCTGAACACTAGTGCACTCCAAACCTTCTAAAATCGAGGATCTATTTGACACTTTAATCTGGATCCCATCTCATTTGACTCTCCTCAAATTTCTTTAAATTAAACTGCTCCGTTTTCAGATATTGAATATTTCCTTTATTCAACGATAGTCTCTCTTATTATCGCTGCTACCAGGTGGTAATTAGTATCACAATCAGCTCCTCTGAAAGACCGAATATTAGCTGTGCTAGACTGTTTTCTTCTGTCTACTAAAACGTGATCAGTTTGATTATGTGTTTTTCCATCTGATGAAATCCAAGTATATTTATGAATGTCGTGATGTGGGAATTTTATAATCTTCACGATAAGGTTTCTGGATGTTGCAAAGTTACGAGTCTAACGCCGCTGTCACAACCTTTCTTATGCAGACATTTATACCCTATAATCGGTTTGAAAATACCCTCTCGTCCTACCTTCGCATTCACACCGTCTAACAGAATTTTCATATTGTATTGCGGGAGATGATCAAATACCCGTTCTATTCGTTCGTAAAACCTCTTTTATATCATTATCCTTATTTTCTGTTCGTACATGCATTTAAAACAATAATATTACACTACCGACCCTTAAGAGAAGCAAAAGAAAATGTATCATTAACAAATTCAATCCATGTAATTGCTAATATTATTCGTTTGTGAGCAGATAGCCCTGTTCCTACTTGGTAATTTTTAATTCGTTCCCCTTAAAAGAACGTAAAATTTCCCGACTTTACTCCTCCATTTCCTTCTCATCTAACTTCCTGGTATCCCACTAGGTCCATCCTCTATTTCTAAACTCATTCCTTACAAATTTTAGTGCGGCTACCCTATAGAGACTTCTTATATTACATGTTCCAAATCTCATGTCGATTTTACTTTGCTGAGTTCGTGCCAAGTTATCAGTTCTAATACAAGGATTCTGCGAATATATCTGAACAAGCTTTTTTTTTTTTTTTTTTTTTTTTTTTTGACAGGATAAGGTTGTCCGCCCCACACCAAATCCCCAAGCTGGAAGTTCACCCCTTGTCATCTGTCCGCGACTGCTTATTCAGTATATTCGTAGCTAACCTCTATATCTAAAGGCCTTCTCCTCGATCCACAACCTGAGGACGCGCCATGCCGTGGTGACAGGAAGACCACATTTCACAGGAATTAATATAGCTATATCTTAGAAATACAACAGGTACTGATTATCCGAACACTGCTTTAAAACACACAGGAACAATCAATATGCTCGGATATATGGATGCATATTAAGACTGTGCAAGCTTCGATGCCGTAAAATTCGTAAATTAGAGACTAGTGTCAATGTACTATTTCATGAATGCATCGTACGTTTGACTATCCGAACTATTCTTGACACATTGTTTCGCTTTATAGCTACATAGCTTTACAGTTATTTTTGTAAGTGTTTATACTCTTTACCTGATCTCCACCAATAACAACTGTGTGAATTCATAGAACACAAAACTGGTATCCAGAAGAACAAATTAAAAAAAAAAAAATGTCTATAATGTGATAATGCTCAGGGCGCATTGAACCCTTCACAGGTTCTTTATTAGCAGTTACTATTTTAATTTATTATACAAACCTGGTATACAGAACAATTAAAAAACACTTATTTATAATGTGATTTTCGTAGGGCGCCTTATGTAAAGGGCGCATTGTATCTTTCACGGATTATTTACCAGTAGTAACTATATGTATATATTGTACAGATCTGTAGTATACAGAAGAGTGAATAAAATCGTCCATAGCATATTTGATGTGGTTTCGCAAGGGCATCTAATGTAAAGGGCGCACTGTGCCTTTCACGCGTTCTTTACCAATAAAACTGTAAGAATTTATTACTAAAAACTTGTACCTTTATTTATACTGTGATCTTTCGGAGGGCGCACCGGGACATGTCCCGGTGTCCCGGTGGGCCAGCACGGGCCTGCACAGGAATTCACCCGCAGGAAATCAGTTTTCTGCAACTGAATATTGATTTTCTTCGTTTTGCACTTTTTATATTTTATACTTACGGTAATTTCTTTCGTTACTATACAAAAACCTTACAAGTTCCAGCATTGGGCATGATCTCAAAAATATCTACATAGAACATGCTTACATTTGTTTTAAGTCTCAGGTTTTTATCATTCTTAGATCAAAATATATAAGCATTCAAACTTTGGGTTGCACAACTTTACAGACACACTGTATTTTATTTTAGTGCATAGAACTGAGGCGCATCGCAGATGATATACGAAATAAATAAAATTCTTTTTCAATTTTCTCTTGATACACAGATTATGAAATACTGATACAATTTGTTAGGAGGTAATAAACTAAACTTTCTGATGTTACATTCATGAAAGACTATGTCCAACCAGATGGCTCACGTTCAACTGGGAGATGAGTTTCAGTGCATCAGTTCCCAGACGCCTTCATTTCTGGTTTCCTGGACCGGAGTTTGCTACCTCTTAATTCAGGTAGCTCCCCAATTATCTCATGATGTTGATTCGATACTAGAAAATCTAATGCTCCTGCCGAGAATAGAACCAGAAATCATGCACACTGAGGTCGTGCACGGTAACAATTCGCTAAACCGGAGCTAGATAATAATAGTAATAAAAATTTAAACATTCGCTTTCCCATTTTAATGCTTTGTATCTACACCCGCAGATGATAAATTTTGATGGCTATGGTAATGAAAAAGAGTTGAAAACGATAAAGTATACGGTATATAACTATAAGAATACAGTATATAACGCTAAAATCTTGTGTAGGTTTAAGAATAAAAGTTAGAGGTTATATAAAGTAAGTTTTTCTTTAAACATGTCTGTGTACCGATTGTTTTCCGTGACTAATTAGTCGTAACATGCCTATATAAAAGTCATAAATGGAACATAGTGTACGAAAGCAGAATCCGTTTCGGTATCACTATACTAAAGAGGGGGTGGGACTTGGACCGAGTCAGCCCTGCCTATAACATTGATACTATTAATCATTAACATTTTTACTTTCATTTAGGTAACTGGATGTACATATTAGATATTTATTAGCTTACTATTCTATTGGACAACTGTGTGAGAATGATTTTATTTTATTATTTTTTTTTTATTTTTCTCCATTTTTACCATTTTACTTTCAAGTGACGATAGGAGAGAAGAAAGTATGTGATCGTGAAAAATGCGAATTCAAGAATTCAGTTGATTCGCACAGTCCATAGCCTTTTCCCAGCGTACAACGTATTAAGACCAAATTTAGAAGTTTTTATAAGATTCTCAAGGGTTGTTATTTCAAAAACATCTTTCTATGACTAAAAATAAGGGTAGTTTATTAGAGGATGATAATTAAAATTTTCGATTTTCTCAGAAACTGCTGTCACGATTTCGTTCATATTTCATGAACCAATGTTCCATTCGTTTTTCAGCGAAAAAAACCAGAAGGAATCATTTATTTTTAGCGGTGCGTTCTCGGCATAATTTTCTCAAAAACGACACAGGCGATTTTGTTCATATTTCGTAAATAAATATTTCATTAATAGCATGACAATATGGCATAACTCATTGGTCTCGAAAGAATTTACAAGGAGTAATTACTCCTGTGGGTGAATTATTCCTGAGGCGATATTTGGAACACCCATCCTACACATATTCACAAGAAAACACTGTAATTAGCGCACAAAGAACAAGAGGGTATTAACAGAACCTTTCCGATTATAATTCACTTTTGTACTGTATATAAATGCTTTTTCACTCGCTTTCCGATCATGATGCACGTCACATTTTTTTTTTGCGCAGAACTAGTACTTGATTCTTATCAGTCTCTATCAATAATTACCATATCATTTTAACTTGTAAAACACTCAATTCCGCCTCAAAACAATATGTTTTAAAGGCATATTTTAATTGTTTCATTTTTCTCGAACATCCCGCAGTTTTATTTACGTTCTAGAGTAAATTAGCCTATTTGATCCATAAATTTTTCATACTAGCTAGATGTTATTGCCATTCTAACTCCTGATTGGCTAAACTCAGTCCCCATAAAGAAAGTCTACTGCGTTTTAAAACTCGCAGTCCGTCGTCTGCTAGTTGTAGTGAATCTACGTGGTGCGTAGTATCCCGACGTAAAACCATATGGTGGTGTTTGTAAACACAAGCTTAAAGTATTGTTTGTATACAGTACCACGTGGGATATTACAATATATAGATATATATATTTTATGTAGTTTTAACTACACAGAAATTGAAGTTTAAGAGTTAATGAGCTCTCATTAATCAAAATATGTACTGTGGAGTTAGTAGCTCGATAATAAAGAGGCTGATGAGGGTTTACTTCAGTATCAATTTCAGCTTAATAGGTAGTGTGGTTTTTGTACAGTATCTCAAAGTTTAGATTTACAAATAAAATTAGTTTCTCTTAGATTTCTCGAAAAAAAAATGAAATGAAATCTTTGAGTTTTACGTCCCACGGTTATGCCGGTTAGGCTAAAGGAGACGGTGATGGTGGAATGAAGAAAGAGGGAGGAAACGGGAGAACCCCGAGAAAACCCACACACACGGTGTTTGTCCACCACAAAGTTCACTTGGCGGGAGCAGGGTTTGAACCCGGGACCACAAGCACCAGAGGTGAACGCTCTACCACTGAGCCACCGTGGCCCCTGATTTCTCGAAAACTACGCACTTCTTCATTCCACCATTTCATTCGTTTCTCATCATCACCGCCTCCTTTAGCCTAGCCTGCATAACTGTGGGACATAAAACTTAAAAATTTCATTTTTATATTAATTTGCTTAACTTATATTAACTACTTTTAAACATCCGCTTTCAAGTGTGCTCTTAAATGAGATATTTTCTTATGACTCAATGGTCGGATATGTTAAAAAAATATTCCATTGGATTCAGGAACTTCAAATTAGTATAGAAAAACACAATTAGAAATATATCAACGCGAGAGTAATTTTACTATTGGTATATGAAGTACCGCAAAAATCCAACTTTGAGCTCGTTATTTCGTGACCCCATGAACGGATAAATTTAAAAATAGTTTCACTGGAATCAGTATATTCAAATTAGTAGAAAGGTGCATTTAGAAATTTATCCTAATGTCAGCATTTTTTACTAGTGTCATGATGGTTAGTTTTTGGACAGAATACTCTATTTCTTACAGAAGCAAGGAATATGGAAAAATATTTTGAATTCCATATCCTAAAAATGGGAAGGGGTAGAGGAAGGTTCAAATTTTTGAGCAAGAAACAGGCCGGTAGCCAACCCAAAAATTTAGGGGGGGCCGGCTGAGGTTAGGGGGGCACGATCCAAAAATATTATAGTTCATCACCATATTATAGTTCATTTGCAAGCCTACCGTGAAAATTTTAAGGGGGCCCACAAAAATTTAGGAGGGCCCGGCCCCCCCTAGACCCCCCTGGATACGGGCCTGGCAAGAAATAGAGTATCTGCAGTACTTTGAGGTTTTACACATATTCATACTATTTTTACATAGCTTAATGAGATCTATTAACTGGTTCTCTTATCTATTATCTATTATGCTGAGATCTATTATCTATTATGCTTTATGTTTACACAATGTTTTTTTCCGTTAAACGTTGGACATTTTTAATGAGGAGTTTATATGCAGAATTTCGGTAGCGCTCCGCTATCGCTGATAGTACAGTTAATATTTATTTTGTTACATTCCCTTTATTATTATGTTCTATGTTCAAGTGTTCCAACTATTTGAAGTTTTTTTTTTTTCATATTTCCGGAATTCTATACTAGTCTACTATAAGTTAAATGTAAGTTCTTTATAATTAAAAAAAAATGTATAGCAAAACAAATAGAATTTGCATCTCATGGAGAATAAGGAAAAAGCTTTATATAAAATTTAAACAATAAAAAGTTGAATAAATATAGTTCTTTAAAATTATTAAAGTTTGAAAAGGTAAGTAAGTATAGGAAAGTAAAAATATAAAATAAATAATCAATTTCGCAAAACACAAAAGGAATTTGTCAGAACTGATTTCATCTTACCTGTAACCATTTCAAAGAAAAACTGTCGTCCAAGGAGCAATATAAATATAAAATATATTAAAATTAAAATAGAAGTAAATTACTATTACTTTTTTCTCAGATTTCAGCTTATATTTTGGAAAAAGAGTGATTACTATCAAAATATTAGCGTATTAGAAGACCAAGTTCGGAGGATAGAAACCTTAAATTCGTCAACCACTTAACTTCGCAATTTAAAAAAGAGTATCTATCAACAAAATCCCCAGTATAAGTTTCATTTTGCCATTGTCTATTATGATAGACGTCATGGTATTACATTTATGCTTGAAATACTAATCTCTAGTAAATTTGATGAACTGACATACTTTAGGGCATATTTTGTTGATATACGTGCTGAGATATATATGTGTCATCATGCGTGCTGAGATACTTATATGGATAGGACAGCAACAATCTTAGTATGACCTATTTGTAATTCCATTTGTTTTACTGTCTTGTGTTCACTGACTACTTGTTTCTCTATTCAGGAATTTATGAAATATACGTTAAGTATTTATTTATTAATCTCATGTTGTAATGATGTGCTCGAGCATACGCATACGTTATATATATATATATATATATATATATATATATATATATATATATATATATATATATATATATATATATAAGAATGAAAGAATATAAGTATGACGGAATTTACAGAAATTACAAAGTATAAAATAACATAAATAATAATCATAAATACAATAAATAAGTAAATAATTAAAATAAGAACTTATAAAATAATAATTATATATATATATATATATATATATATATATATATATATATATATATATATATATATATATATATATATATAATAGATTAAAGAAAATACGTATAAAAATTGCGTCAATAAAATGTATTTACAGAG
The DNA here is from genome assembly GCF_964235325.1 of Thermobia domestica. NCBI lineage: Eukaryota > Metazoa > Arthropoda > Insecta > Zygentoma > Lepismatidae > Thermobia > Thermobia domestica. Next base: position 97,445,325 of record NC_137455.1, read on the forward strand.
TAAATAAGAACTACAAATAATACGAAGTAAAAAGTACAACATGAACTAAACTACATGTACTCGATATACCTGTTTATAACATATAAACATTCACTAATACATATTATGAGCTCTAACACCATTCTTATTTAGCATCCATGTATAACTTATCTATTTACTTAGCGAACTGAAACATCAGTAATAAAACAACTGAACATCACTATTATTACTCTACTTAATTTTCTTGTCAAACTGTTAAGGTGACTGTTTACTACTAAGTATGCCTTTGTGATGTTAGCATCTAATATTACAACTAATACCAAGACTGATAAATATTAGGATACTATTGTCAAAATGTTATTTATTTACCAGATTTTCCTTTGATACATGTTATTTACCATTAACCTATTGATTTCCTTAGTTCCACGTTAAATGTACAATTCTGCTACATAATAGTAATTCATTGACATTATAATTTCACACGGAATTTTGTTGTTAAGGTTATTTCAAAATTATCAATTTTCTTTTTATAGTGTAACGCTGTTTAAGCAAAATTTACCGTCTAGAATTAATACATTTTTTCAGCGGCAGAACAACTAGCCTCATTCGTTAAATTTTCTCCGAAAATCCATGTGATGTAAAGACGAAAACTGAAGGATACAAAATTTAAACGCTGTGCGACAAAGAAGGATAATACATTTCATCTCCCTAGCTTGAGAAATTCGTGAATACTCAGGGCTAAAAGTGGATCTGAAAAGGTAGGGGGACGGTGTAATAGCGTGACGTCACGCTGTCGCCCTGCCTATCATTGTGATTTTTTAAGAACTGGGGGACGCCGTACATATTTTTTGGAGGTGAGCGGACGGCGTCCACCAGCGTTCTCCCTCACTTTTATCCCTGCAGATACTCTATTTCTTGCTCAAAAATTTGAACCTTTCTCTACCCCTTCAACTTTTTAGAATATGAAATTCAAAATATGCTTCCATATTCCTTGCTTCTGTAAGAAATGGAGTATTCTGCCCAAAAACTAACCATCATGACACTAGTAAAAATGCTGACATTAGGATAAATTTCTAAATGCGCCTTTGTACTAATTTGAATATACTGATTCCAGTGAAACTTAAATTTACCCGTTCATGGGGTCACGAAAAACTGACCTCAAAGTTGGATTTTTGAGGTACACCAATAGTAAAATTACTCTCGCGTCGATACATTTCGAATTGTGTTTTTTATACTAATTAGAAGTTCCTGAATCCAATGGAATAATTTTTTTTAACATATTCGTCCATTGAGTCATAAGAAAATCTCTCATTTAAGACCACTTTTCTAGACGCACTTGAAAGCGGGTGTTTAAAAGTAGTTAATATAAAAAGCAAATTAATATAGCATATTAATATAAATGAAATATAAATTAAGCAAATTAATATAAAAATGAAATCTTTATGTCCCACAGTTATGCAGGCTAGTCTAAAGAAGACGGTGATGATGAGAAATGAATGAAATGGTGGAATGAAGGAAGTGCAAGGAAACGGGAGAACTCAAAGAAAACCCAAGCACACGGTGTTTGTCCACCACAAAGTCCACTTGGCGCGAGTTGGGATCGAACAAAAAACCCCATGTACCAGAGCTGAACGCTATACCACTGAGCCGCCGCGGCACCCGAATGCATATAAAAAGTGTAATTAGAAATATATCCAAACGTGGCTACTTTTACTATTGGCATAAGCGGAACATCAAGGATTCCAACTTGGGGGTTATTTTTCTCTTTCATCTGTAGACTCATATGTTTAAAAGTAGTTCCATTGGATGATTCAGCATCCTCAAATTAGTACAAACAGCGCAATTAGACATTTATCCAAGTGTGGACAGTCTTTACTAGTGGCTTGATCGTCAGTTCTTTCAGGTTCCTAACTATAGCTAATAGTATGGCCTTCTCGAAAGCCCGAAAATCTAACTACGGTCCAGTAATTCTAGTAAGGCCTAGTGCTGCGAGGGTTCAGTGGCAGAGAGTTCACCTCTGGTGCGTGGGGTCCTTGGTTCTTTCCCAGTGAATTTTGTGGTGGACAAACACCGTGTGCGTAGGTTTCCACGGTGTTCTCTCCTTTCTTCCCACTTTCTTTATTCCACCATTTCCATCACTTGAGTTTTACGTCCTTTAGCCTGGCCCGGCATAAAAGCGGGACGTAAAACTCAAATATTTAATTTCTTTTCTTTTCCTAGTACGGCCTAGATGCTGATAAATGAGTCACATTTACTCTTTGCTATGGCAATATACGTTAATAGTACAATAATGCAATCTACTACTTCAAATTTCTATATTTATGTGCTTTCAAAAATTCAGCTAAAAGAATTATTTGACACATTTCCACTTGTGAAAGCTTGATTAGTGCATGTATGTTTCATATGATAAACTTGTTGCATATTTTGTTGATATTAGGAGAAGTTACGTGTCACTGTAGACAAATATGTGTTCTGTGAAGAACCAATTATACCTCTTTTAAATTACGCTCAGGTATAATATTAAAACTTCAGACAAAATTACATATAAACGCCTATCAAATTAAAAGTAATTGAAAAAAGATAATATATATGTGTGTGGGAACAGGGAGCACCCTATAATAACATCAATATTAAAGGGAAAAAAGGAAAATACGAACAGTAAGAAAGAGGCACAAGAAACAATAGAGTACACTTATGAAAACCAACACAGCAGAACTAAATGCCAGAATTATATGCCACTTAATAGGCGTATGCTAAGAAAATAACACAATATATGCGTCGATTTTTCATCATGATAGCTTCTTAATACGTGAGCAAATTACAAGTTTTAACATGAAAATGTGCCCAACATAGTTTTAATTTTTTATGAAAAATGGAAATAACTTATTTTGGTATGAGTACTTTAACTATGTACATATTAGTAGGGCCTACATTTACATATATATTGTCAATTTTATGCTTGGAAAATTTCTTGTTATATCTTCAATTATCTTCAAAAAGATTATTACATCTTTAAGTATACACAAAATGTAACACAATTTCGTATAAGCAGCCAACCTTTGTGACTTACTAGATGATGTCACTTCTGTCAGTCATGGTCTTTTAAGAAGCCGAATTATTAGCACGTTAAAGCGATCTAGACCCGATCCTCGATAAAAGTATAGACTACCTCACCCTAAAAAGCATTACCATGAGAAACTAAGCTAGGGTAACTTAAATCACTTTTACATTAAGCATCTCGACCAATTCATCCATTTTCACGAAAATTTGAACACAATTATAGCTTTGCCTCGGGTTCGATTCCCGGTGGGGGCACTCGGTCGAAAAGTGTAAAAAAAAAAAGGTTTTTTTCACTCCAGCCATCCTAAATGATGTTTTCCTGGATCTTCCTCATTCACACCAGACAAATGCCGGTGTGGTACCTAACTTATAGGTCCTAGGTAGTTTCCTTCCTTCCCCAATCCTTTCTTCTTTCCCTTTCCTTGGATAGTGTGCTCGCCAAGGGACGCCACCCCTCAAACGTGAGGGTTAACATAGTCCTAGATACCGAAAGCCAAGAAAAAAACTTCTAATCCCAATATCTTTGTAAGTAAACAGAATATAACTCACTCAGAATTATATGAGCCCTAAGGGAGAATGACATCACAATACATTGAATAAAGATCAGGTCTAATTACTTCCTCCCCTTTTAATACTATTTATTAATCTGTAAAACAACAGCAAAGATAGTGTCTGTTTTCTCTTTATAACTTCAATGTAAAGATATTGAAAAAATAGCGATTATTTCACTTATTATTTTATCGTGACTCGCTTTATATTTTTAAAGTGATGTGTACAAAAATGAAATGAAATCTGTGAGTTTTACGTCCCACGGTTATGCCGGTTAGGCTAAAGGAGACGGTGATGATGAGTAATGAATGAAATGGTGGAATGAAGAAAGTGGGAGGAAACGGGAGAACCCCGAGAAAACCCACGCACACGGTGTTTGTCCACCACAAAGTATGATGTGTGCAAGTTCGTAATGTTGTTTTACCTATAAGATACCTGTCAGAGTCTGCCTATCATTCTGGTAAGTTTTCGTGTTTTCCAAACATAAATCAATATATATATATACTAGCAGCGTTCACCCCGCTTCGCTGCGGTCACCCCGGAACGCAATAAACTTTGTTACTTAGATAATTTTTACTTTTTCGCTTTCAAATTGCAGTAAATGTTAACATTATAGCGCCTGTCATTTATGTTAACCCGCCGAGTGACACGGTCATGCGGGTTGCATATAAATACGTTTATTTTTATACCTATGATGAACTAACAAAGGATTTGTACGTTATGGACACTTGAATGGTCAATTATCTCAAGACACTGGTAATTAAAAATTAAAGTGATATGATAAAAACCATCTAGGGTCCAAATCCTAATAACCCCCCAAAAATAAAAGAAATTGGTTCAGCCGTATTAGCGTGATGAGGGAACAAAGGATTTGTACGTTCTCTTTTATAATATATATATATATATATATATATATATATATATATATATATATATATATATATACATCGAAAATATAAGTGTATTTTTTCAATTCTTTATTATTTAGGAAAACAGTATGTTAGAGCTGAACTTCTCAAGTCAAAGTAATCAAATTTTTAACCATTAATTACAATGCAAACAACAATCGTTTTTTTTTGTGAAAATTCGAGATTTTTCACGTGTGTCTCTTTTGAGATATTTTAGGTTGAACATAGTCGATTTTTAAAAAGTTGCAATGTTTGAAGGCGATAAAAAAGAAAAGATGAGACTCTTCGGTATCCATTTTTTAAAAGGAAGTATGTAGTATACTAAGACGTTTATATCTACAAAAAAATAATAATGAGGTTTTTTTTATTTTCCTTTAAAAAATATTACTTCAAAAATGGCAATTTCCATTCTGCGGACTTTAATTTTCAACTACTTTCAAAAATATTTGAAGTTTACTAGATTTAAATGTGCACTGGACATAAAATATTGCATACTTATTGTCTTTCAAATGTTTTTTGCTTGAAATCAATATCTTCAAAAATAACAGAGTTATAGCTTTTGCAGCAAATTTTGCAGCAGATCAAAATACGCTGATGCGCCCATACAAAAACGGGAAATCTAAAGCAACGTCATTGGATAACTTCAAATGGATTGACCCACATTGATTTCCCAAATCAGAAAACATTAAAACCGTCATGTATGAAAAATATTACTAGTTTTAAATTTTGGAAGTCCAAGGAAAGGATAATGTAATTCACACTAAAATATTGAGATTATTACTTATTATTTACCTTTATACGTTATGTATACTGTGATAACTATGTATTCACTAATGCCATGTGCAAGAATGAATTGTACAATATAATTAGTGGTTAAGGAAAAAACAAATGGCTAACGACTGGACATATACAAATAGATAGATCCCATTCAACGGAAGAAAATGATATGAAGAACGAATTTTTTGCGAACCTAAAAATTGATGCTGTAGAATAAACAATCCATCTATTAAAATGAAGTTGATAGTCAAGTCTACCCTCTTCAAGCTTTTCATTAAGGCAACGTATACTATGGTTAATGCTAAATAACTCAATATTATGATTAACTCTGAAACAATGTGCTCTTTTCGAGAAAATCTAGGAAAACGAATTTTTATGGTGGTAAAAAATAAGCTATGTGGTTCGTTGCCAATCGGATGCTATATACATATATATTACTTTACTGGAATAGATTATTTATTTATTTATGTACCCTGCATGCAAAATATACACAGTAGTAGTTGATTGTGTCTATTGTTTGTTCTTCCTAACAATGGCAAATGTACTCCTTATAGTGACACACATAGTCCTAATAGTGACACATATAGTCCTAACAGTGACAACATAGTCCTAACATTGACACATATAGTCCTAATAGTGACACACATAGTCCTAATAGTGACACATATAGTCCTAGCAGTGATAACATTGTCCTAACATTGACACATATAGTCCTAATAGTGTCACACATAGGACATAGTACTAATAGTGACACATATAGTCTTAACAATGACATAGTTCTAACAGTTATACACATAATCCTCACAGTAACACGTATACTCTAACCGTGGCACATATATTCCTAACAGTAAGGCACATACCCCTAATAGTGACACACATAGACTTATTGGTGATACACACAGTCCAAACAATGATACACATAGTCTTAACAGTGAAACACATGCTCCTATCAGTGACACACATACAGCTAAAAGTGATCCTAAATCAGTCACACACATACAGCTAAAAGTGATCCTAACAGTGATGCACATACTCCAACAGCGACTCACGTAGTACTTGTATTACTTATGATTTGTGTTCATAATTTGTAATATCCTTACGCACGATAAGCATGTTTAAACCATCAGTACTGATGAATGTTAATCCAATCTTCTTTGACATGCAAGTTGGTATTATATGAATTACATGTAATGTTATTTATTTTGGTAAGATATGTTTGCTAAGCCATCATTTAGTGGGAAGATTGTTTCGCGCACAAATTACTAATAGATAGATCTTGGTACAATATGTATATATTGTATATCAAAACAATTTTAGTGATAGTTGACTCGAGGAGCTCTGTTGAGACAGAAAACATTATATTTCTAATTTTTTAAGGGCTAAAACTATGAATAGGGTATATAGCATTACTGTTATGAAGCTAATTTCGACCACTTAAGACTAATAACAATATTTTTTCTTTAATATTCCATATTGGTTTCAAATCTTCCGCTGTATTCATCAATGGCTATGTCTTGCATAGATAAGTTTTGAGTGTATATATATATATATATATATATATATATATATATATATATATATATATATATATATATATATATATATATATATATATATATATATATATATATATATATATATATATATATATATATATATATATATAAAAGAGAGAAAAATAAAAAATATAAACTTCCCATCAGTGATTCATTTTCCTGGTGAAAGTTCTGGGACTTTTTAGCACAGCGGATTGTGCCATAATTAAAAGGCATGAATCTCGACCTTTGAGAATCCGAAGTGATAATTTATACGTCAGTTTAGATGCAGCTATCGGGAACGAGACAACCGAATCTTCTTCTTCTTTGCCAAACCTCTTCATGCCTCCAGAGAAAGTATTTAGAGACAAAAAAAAAAGTTAAAAAAAAAAGAAAATATGAGGAGGAAAAATGTACCTATAAAGTTACCGGAAGATACAGGATTTGATCATTATGGATAATGTTTTTTCTTTCTTTCTTTCTTTCATTTTACTTACCAGTATAGAAACCACAAGATCACAAAAGCCAAGACTAAATGAGAGATAAGGAAGGTAGAATCAATGCTAGGGTTGCCAGATTCTTCAAAATAATCCTCCTTCAAATTAAATACGTTATGTATTCCTCTTGGCCAATGTTCTCTCTTACAAATATCTGACATTCACTATACAATTGGGGGATGATAATTTCCAGGGTATTGCCCTATAGACAGATACAGTCAGCTAACTAATGTGTGGTCTAAAGTGTTAAGCTAACGTTTACATGGCACCGTCCAGGGACGTACGTACGCAGGAGGTGGGTCCTGGGGGTCCGGACCCCACCCCCCGAAATTTCGACTTTTGTGTAAATTCAGCCTAATTTTAGGGGTAATTTTAGGAACTTTAGTATAAAATACCTTCATATTGAGTTTGGACCCCCCCGAAATAAATTCCTGCGTACGCTACTGGCACCTTCTATCGTAGTTTTGAGTTCGAATTAGGGCATGGGTGTTCATAAGAAAGAAGTCTACCCGGAGAGCTGATCTAGTAACACACGGTTCCAAGTTCCGTTCGATTCCCGGTAGGAGTGCCTACAAACCTTGAACGCATTACGCTGAATTGGATGTCATCCGAAACTGTAGGTCCATGTATCATATGGTCTTGGTGTCGGAAAGAACGCTAAAGTGGAATCCATTCAACCAACTAAATAACAAACAAACAAACAAAAAAACTGATAGACATTTTAAAATTTGTTTGGGCACGTGCTTTCGAAGCCAGCGAGGGCAAATATTTTCGGTGATGACCTGAAAATTGAGGATCTACTTGAATTGAAAGTAGCTTGAACACTGACCTTAAAAAAAAAATCATAAACAATGCCGTTGAAATTTGATGCATTGATCACCCAGTGGAACATCCGTTGCTATTGTCGATCATAGTCCTTCATGGGCTAGACACCTGGAACTTTAATTTTTAAGAAGTTTGGTTTACCAAAAGTCCTTATATATTTATTCTGTTCGTATGTCCCGTCCATCCATCCATGAGACAAAGAAATCTCGAGAAGTACTTAAAAGATTTCCATGAATTTTGATCAAGACGTAGAGGGTGATAAGTTATGAACAGAGTTAGTTGATAAAGATAATCTATCCAACGGAAGTGGAATAGAAATTAATTATTTCTGATTTTAACATTGATCACTATACAGCAGAAATGGTAATAGATACCAACAAGTTGCTTCTTGCAATCAATTAAACGTCTCAAGAAATTGATTTATTCTCCATCCTTGACTCTATACTAAAACCGAAATAGTGACCCCGCGTAGCGTAGTCGCTAACGCTCCCGGGCTCGGTTCCCGGTGAGGGCACTCGGTCGAAAAAGTGTACAACGTTTTTTTCAGGCCAGCCACCCTGAATGAGGTTTTCCTGGGTTTTCCTCATTCACACCATAGAAATGCCGGGGTGGTATCTCACTCATAGGGCCCAGGCCCCTTCCTTCCTTCCCTTTCCCTGAATAGTGTGCTCGCCGAGGGACGTAACCCATCATACGTGACGGGGTAATGGCCTTAGATGCCGAAAGTTCAGAAATCTAAAATCCTAAATCCTAAAACCAGAAATAGCAGAAATTCACTACAACTTTCGTTTGCAATATTGATTTACTGGAGCAAACATGATAGGAACTAAGAAGCGTCTTTACTTTTTAATCGATTTAGCATACTAATGGTAGATACCATCTTCTCTCTTAACCCTCTATTCACCACTGCTTTTAGTTTTAACGTTGATTGCTAGTAGAATAAAGACCCTAATACCCTTAGATAGAAAGAAACTGTTTTCTGTCATCAATTAAGCGTCCCAATAATATTTTTCGTCTTCTTTCTCATTTTTCTACTAAAATATACTACTACTTTTGGTTTCCATATCAAATGAGGAAATATCACCTTTTTTTTTCAATAATAAACTACATGTGTGCATAAAATTGAGTTTATATCTACTATATTTTAAGAGGGGAAAAATATTTAAAATAAGGAGTTACTTTCTGCCTACAATATATGTTTATCTTTTATTGATCTCACATGTTCATAAGAAAGTTATAAGAAGGTATGTAAATTTTTCTACGAAGTATTTGAAATAGTTAAAGGAAACTTTCAGTAAACGTAATAACGTAATATTTCTTAAATGCATCTATTTGTTCATTTCAGAGCCATAGTTAGTGATTTCGACGCCCAGGGCGAAGTAGAATTTGTTCCCCCTACAGCCACCTTACAAAGCTTCTTTTTTTACATGTAAGAAAAGTAGCTTTTGTTATGCTATGCTGATTTTTTTTTTTTTTTTTATCAAACTACTTGGAAAAGCCATACCAACAGGCAAAAGCGATCATTTGGTATTCTTTTACAAGTAAGAACTGCTTTCAATAGGCTTATTTTGGAATTTTTGTTAAACTTGTTAAACTTTGGTTGTATATAAATCCACTTGGAGACGGAAATTTACAACTATTTACAACGTTTCATACTATCGATAAGAAATGAAATTTCAATACATTAGAAACTATGTGGTTTTAAGATGTTCAAAACGGGTGACAGCATTAATTTCCGGTAATAATTGTAAACTTTTGTAACCTTTTATTCTGTATGTTACCACACAAATAGCATTTTAACTTCGACTCTTTTACGGTAAAAAATATTTTGTGAAATATAACGGGAATTCAGAAGGAGCCTTCTTTCCAAATTTCTCAATATTGATCGGTGGATGTTAAGAATATGTTTAATGTTTGTATTTAAAATCCAAAATATAGTTTGGCGACAACATAAGTTTGAAATTATAGTAATTACTTAATCTGTTCACGAATGAAAGTTCAGAATTTAAGGTTACTTATTATTAATTAACATATTAAAAATACACTAACTCACATACACACATATAGGCCTATATTATATGTGTGTATATGTTTTATATGTAAGTAGATAGATAAAAAAATATATAAAAAACTAAACACGTAAGCACAAAAACATTATCCTGGTGATACAATAGAACATGGAGAAATGATCCCAATAAATTCCTTCAAATTGCAAGCATTTCATATGTCAATGGAACAAAAACATCACTAGTAGTTATGAGTCTGAAAAATACGAAATTCGTTGGGTTAAGTTGTGATCCCTTAAGCCCCTGTTCTAGAACTGCTTCAAGTTCGAACATGTTACTATTCCCCTTGTTTATCTTCATTTTTAATATTCCTCAAAAACAGCAGCTTCCGTATGTTATTAGATTTCTCTCATTTTCATACCTTCTCTCTCACTATCGTGATTAATCCGATTGGGTAGAAAAGAGTGATTAACTAAGCAAACTCATCACCATCACAACGCTGAACACGTATTTCAGACTTTGGCCGTTTCTAATTTTAAAAACGCTCCTGTGTACGTTGTAAGGCATTACTTGGCACGTAATATATATCACATCGTCATTAAGAAATCATATAACTTTCTTTAAGTAATAAGTAAAAACTCGTTGAGAGACTAATTGAAAAATTGGATTGCGACCGGAGCGAGCAAGAAAATTTTTACCAGATCTCTTTCTTTGCAAACCAACAACAATATTTATTTAACAGGGCGCCAATACTTTTTAGGGGCGACGCATCGTTTACTCTTTTCAAACACTTTTTCTTTCTTCTTGTTCGTTCGGCGCCCTCTTGCTATCAGTACCCTGGATGATCGCCCCGCTCGCTCCCCCTAGCTACGGCTCTGATTTCAAATGAACATATTTAATAAATAGGACTGTTTGTCTTAGAAAATTTTTAACATTTTAAGTTAGACTTTAAGTAGTTATTACCCTAAACTGGAAACTTATCTAAAGGGGCGTTTTCACTTAGTCAGATCGGTTGAACTGGCATCGGTTTCGGTTCAGTCCACTGTATAACCAAAGTTCGACTGCAGTAGATCTAGTGGAACGAGTCACGAACTTCGGGAGATGAATCGCGACCTGGAACACCCAGCAGCTATCAGCCCATGACCAGCAGACCCGTTATTTCGGACATACCTATAAGCCGGAATGACCTGAACAAACCCATGACCCCGCTTGACCTGGACAGACTCATAAACCGGAGTGACCCCGTAGGATCAGCAGACGAACGTCGTCATACACATAGGCTACAAATGCAATTGAGTATATGTGAGACTACAAATGCAATTGTAGCAAACATGATTCCTCTCCCACTGCATTTTCATTAAATATAATTTTCTTTCTCGCTTGTTTGCTTCCGTGTCAAACATTGCGCTGAAATATAACTACAACGTTTAAGGGTTATCAGAGTACTAACTCGTCAGAATCATAGGAAAGATAAGCTACTTGTTTATCTAACAAGAGACCGTCAACTTTTAATCGGCCCATAAATGTTACCGTTTAGAACATAAAATATACCGTTGAGCTCCATCAATGTTTTGTTAATTCTTTTTGTATAGGCTATTCATGGCACACACAAAAAAAAAAACGTATGGGAAGACGAACAAACGTGATATTATGTAAGAAATATTCAAGATACGTTATCCTAATTAAGAAATGTCACACCGAGAATAATACAAATGAAGTTCGAGCTTAAACAGCGAACATCATAAAATTGGATATTATCGGTTCGTAATGCTATAGATCTGATATTTCGTCTGCTTCTGAGTTCGTGGTTTGTTCGGGTCACCAGGTTTGTCTGGGTCTCCAGGCCTAAGAAGTGAGGCCCAGACCTTGGCAGGCGCGCATCCAACATTTTTTGTTGGGGGTCCATGCTATGTAATATTAAATGAGTATTTTCTGCACCCAAAAGACAAGTAATTGTAAAATACTTCAACCTATATTTTCAAAACAAATAATAATAATAATAATAATAATAATAATAATAATAATAATAATAATAATAATAATAATAATAATAATAATAATAATAATAACAATAATAATAATAATAATAATAATAATAATAATAATAATAATAATAATAATAATAATAATAATAATAATAATAATAATAATAATAATAATAAAACTAGAGTGTTTTTATGAGAGAAAGAGTTCAGATGAAGTGTAAAATCAAATATTCATACGACATCAATCATTTTCCTGTTAAATAAGTATAGTTTTATTGAGAAAATGTAAAATATATGTTGTGTTAGGAAGTTTTGGAGAGGTCCGGACCCGGTGTACCCCCCGTAAGTGCGCCCCTGGACTGGGTGACCCTACAAAAGTAGTTACCTAAGTTACCTGGTGACCTTTGACCCACTCCATCACGATTCGACTAACTCGTCTGTCAATTGAGAAGGGTTCAATTTTCTGGAGATCGATTCGATCTAATCACCTAATTAAAACACCAGTCGGAGTCGTATGCACGGGGTGGATCCTAGGGATTCGGACTCTTAACCGAAATCCCGACTTTTTCTGTAAATTTAGTCTAATTTTAGAGGTGATTTTACAAATTTTAACATAATTTATCCTTATACTGAAGTTAGACCCCTCGAAAAGTTTTGTACATCCTCCTCCGGAACTAAATTTCTCCATACGTGCCTGATACCAGTTGCCACAAAAATTCGGTTGGGGACAGGAAATTATAGAAAGAGTACCACTCACAAATGTATGCCTACTACTTACAAACCTAGATTTTATACATCTGAATTTTCAAAATAAAAACAGGTAGTGACGAAACAGATAACTACAAATATGATATATTCGAAATACTACAAGTAATGACCTTTTTGGAAGCAATGGTGTTACTTCTAGAATTGTATGAAAAAAATCACTCTTTTTGGAGTACAAAGAACGCTTACAAGAATGTAGAAGCTGGAGAAGCCGCACTAAAAACGATCATAAAGCAAAAATTAACTTAAATATGACAATTATTGAACTATGGACTAAAATAAAAAATATTGGGTAACATACTATCGCGAAGTCACTAAAATAAGCAACTCTATTATAACATAGCATGTTGTTGTAATAGATCAGCTGTTGAACATTTTCGAAATTGCCAGTCGATTTTGAAAATATCGATAAGTCAACAAGCAGCGTTCAATTTTGGTTGAAATAAATGCAAAAAATCCAATAATTGGATTCTTTGTAGTCGATTCGATTTAGTAGCAACTGCAGAAAGTCTACCAGCGTGCGACAAGTCGAGTAAGTGAAAACATTGTATAATACGTTATCTACATTACATGGAAATTATAATATTAATTGGAGCAAAGTTCCTTTTTACTCGACTTAGGATTTCGATTATACAGATACTCCTCCGAGATCCTTGAACCTTTCTTAAACAAACTTGACATGGTGATTCGATAGATCGCGTTGAGTGTCGTAGAGGGTCGCATATTCCGATCGGACATACCATTGAGGAATAATCCCCGAAAAACGGGATGCCCATAGACTTAACTTTGGAAAAGCATTAGGTGCGCGAATTCTCATTGTAAACAATGGAAAACAGAATTAGAAATAGGGCGAGGTCCTTTCCGTTTTGTTCTTCGAACACAATTTTTTAAAGCCTTTATGATTTTTGCTGATATGTTAAATTCAATTATTTGCATATCGTGTTCGTTCACGAAAACAATTGAAACACTAAAAATTCTATGAATAATCAATAAAGATCTATTGCTTCGCTCCAAAGTTGCAATTAATGCATACCTAGTTAACAGAGGGTTAGAACCATAAAGTAAAAATTCTGTATTCTGCTACTTACAGACTCAGATTTTATACATCTAAATTTTCAAAATGAAAACTGCTAATGACGAAACAGACAATTACGAATACGACATATTCGAATTACTACTTTTAATATTGTGCCAAATTTGAAATGATTAAGTACCGTATTACTTATTTATTACAAAGATTTTGATCTTTGTTCTGGCCACACTGCCTTTATAGATATAAAAAATAGGAGGAGTTAGCTGAATCACTTCCTTCTTTTCTTTTTCGTTCTGTTCGGAATGAAAGAAAAAGTCTTGATTCGTCTCAGGCGTGATGCTCACGAGAAACTGGACTAGGCAGTCTTTGGCTTCTCTATCGGCCACACCGAAATTGACTTATTACCTCATTAGCTCCTCCCCTATTTACACCCACTTCAAGCTATCTGTAGGATCTTTTCTTAGATATTACATGCAGTACCATCTGCATGCGGCAGAGGAAACTAACGAAATGAAAATAAGATTTTTTTAAAAAAAAAAGTTAATTTCAATGCTAGGTGGTGACATTCAATTTTTACCTTTTTTTAAATATAAAGTTTCAGTAGTAGTTTCACAAATAAGGAATTAAAAATGTCCCAAATTTAACTAAACAACGACAAACATAAGCCTGCCATAACATAGTAAATATAGTTTTGAGGCTAGATGGTTTATTCTGACTGTGGAATCAGTTCTTGGAAGCACATATCAAGACATACTAATTTGCTTGCTTACATATTATATAATAGTACTAAATATAGTTATTTATATTTAAAAAAATAGTACTATAGTTCATTTGCTGGTTAACAAAAATGTGTAAATAACTGTTATTGCATATGATGTATTACGTACACGCATGCCTCGAAGTGTGTATGTATTCGCTGTGTCGGGCTTATTCTTTATATATTCTTTTCAGCAATTTTTAAACAGATAATTAAGCCATTTCGTTGTGGAAACATGACTCTTCAATTTTATACAGCATGCCATTAATAATTTCTGAAACATGTTTCTTGTTAGAAATGCAAATTTTGATTTTCCTTAACACAAATCAATAAATAGTGCACGTGGTGTTTTGGCACAATCATAAGCAGCTTCCTATGCTTCAATGAGCAATTACATACATGTATTTTAGTTGGCGGAAAATTTTGCATGTAATCGGGACGATTATCATTTGTTTTAATTCCTGCAATACTATAGGCCATCATGCTGGTGATCCCGTATGGCCATGTGTATTTCGTTGTTTTATATGAAAACAAAGATATCCAGATCTTAGGGGGTCCCCGAGGAAACTTTGGCGGGGTGCCCGGGACCCCATGGCCCTTGAACTTGATGTGTATTTTTTCTTCTCGCATATCAATTGAGAATATTTCTATAATAATAATAATATGTGTGAATGCATAATATGCTTATATAATAATAACATAAATACTAATCAATCATATAACCCATTGTGAAATAATTTGAAAAATGAAATGAAATATTTGAGTTTTACGTCCCACGGTTATGCCGGTTAGGCTAAAGGAGACGGTGAAGACGAGAAATGAATGAAATGGGGGAATGAAGAAAGTGGGAGGAAACGGGAGAACCCCGAGAAAACCCACGCACACGGTGTTTGTCCACCACTAAGGACACTTGGCGGGGGCTGGGATCGAACCCGGGACCCCAAGCGCCAAAGGTGAACGCTTGTTAAATAATTTGAATGACACCATTGCTTATAACCACTATTACTGACTACTAATACTAAAATTACTATACCAGCACCAAATTAATTGAAAACATGTTGTGATTATAGACGCCTACCTTATAATTTATATTTTTTGAATTTCCCTGCTGCTTCAAAAAGTCCTGTTTTACAGAACCATTTTGTGGACATCTTCACAAGCCATCTGCAAGTTTATCTGAACACAAATTCCGGCCATCACAAATTCTGTTGATACACTGTTTCTATCATCTGACCATAAAGCTTTCATTACACTAAACACTCTTTCGTGTGCAATACTGATAGATAGCTGAAATTATACTGCGTATTTTATGCAGGTTTGATGCCTTACCTTCTTTGAAAACGCACTAGTTTTCTTCTTACTATAGATTAAGAAACAGAAAAATCGCTGTACAGTGTGTTTCCATCGCAACTAATTTTAAATTTTAAATTATTAAATGAAAACAGTGTTAGAATCTCGAGATAATACAGGTGCAACAATGAAAATAACTTAAACCTAGCCTTCCGGTTACAATATAAATGTAACCCTTATAAATACCTAACAACAACTAATATTATAAGGCATAAATAACATCGATAATAATTAACAGCGGCCAATTTAATATTTAAACCTGTATATTTAATTCATTAGGCCGTAGACCCGTAGAGTTTATTTTGAACCAGGGCATTATGGGTGGCGTACGGGTATCTAAAAACCTTAATGTTACGTTTCGTGTGGCTCATTCCTCTTCATTACTGAATACATTGCATCTCGACGCAGTTAGAGTCTTTCTACTTCAAGTGTGCACTCAGAAAATATGTAAAACATACTTCAGCCCCACCCCCGCCGACCACTTACTTTCCCTTTGCTTTGGGGAAAGAAGATAATGAGCTCGGCTGTGTTGCAAGTTTGTCATTCAGTCGTTTGGTCTTGGTGAGTAAAGATCGAGGCTACTTAGAACAACTAACAAGGCAGTGCACAGCGAAGCCCGTGAAGTAATTCAATTTGGCAACCTTGTCCTCGACCAACCACTCAAGAATCTCGACTCTTTCGAGGGAGGTACAGGAAAACACACATCCACAGCAGCACCAGCAGGGGCACACTTGAAATAGAAAGGCTCTGACAGTGTATCCATCTATTAGTATACACCACAACAGTATCTACTTACATTATGCTCCACACAGTTAGCCTTTGATTATATCTCGTTTCCATATTTACCATCCTCACCAATTCACCACAGGAGCGTCATTTCAGATTTTGCTTTGGGGGGGGGGGCAAGACCCCTTGATATAAGTAAAATTTCGCGTTTTTCACTGATTTACTATTATTATATTGATAAAATCTATATACATTTCAAACTCAGGGGGGGGCAAATGCTCCTCCCTGCCCCCACCCTAAATGACGCCCCTGATTCACCATAATATTTATCCATCAGTAAAATCAAACGAATTACTGGTAATTTAGCATTTCCAATGGCCTTCAACACTTTCCGGTTCATTACTAGTCTTTTTATTATTTGTTTTTTTTTTTTTTTTCTGAAGTCTAAATATCAATTCTTTGACCGTAATACGAGAACAAAAATATAGTCTTATCTTTTGGGCTACAGATAACCAAACCAATACAGTCAACAAAGGGTCTGTATACCATTCAAACACAGGATAAACGTGGCCATACTGTTTCGAATCTAGGAAAATTGCCCTCCTGTACTACTGTCGGTTGAAAACGAACACAGACATCCATTCTCTTAATATAAGCAACATAGTAATTGCATTGTCTACGAACAATGGTTCGTACCTTTTGAATAGACATCATACTCAAGGATGGGATTTCTAAAAATCTCAGGATGAATAATTGTCTCTACTCGCTCATCTTCCTGAGTGGATATAGTCCCAAATTCAATCACTAAGTTTTATTTATATAAATTTAAACTCATACTCTTCGCAAGATTTATGCATACGTATGTGTATATCTAATAACGTGAAATTAGTAAATCTAATATATAAGTATCCATCCCTTGAAGGTACTGAGAAAAGAACAGTGCAGAACTATATAATAAAGAAGAATGTCTAGGCGCTAGCCCATGTCACTTGTGCAGTTTTATATGCCCTCATTTAGACTGCTGGCTGTTATTACCCACTTTCAGAAGAGTAAATTTCTTTTGCTAAATTTACTTTCGAGAGTAAATATGGCAACCAAACAACCACGATTTGGATCATGTAACATTTTTTTATACTTGTATAGGTGTTTAACAAACCTCACAACAAAACTTAGGGGACATAAAACTTCGCAGGTATATTACTAGAAGGTAAAAACGGCGGAAAAGCTATTTTTGTAACAAAATTAAAATCATACATACTTTAATATATAGTCTAGTTTTAAACTGAATCCAGTCTGTTGTATACCGTTGTAAAGCTTATTGAATTCTGCTTCTTTTTTATGTCTTGTTAAAATGTTGAATTATTAGCCAGTTTCGAGAATATTACGGAAATATAATAAAATTTAATCTCTTCAATTCTACTATTCGATTTTCCGGGAAAGTGGCATAGACTTGGCGAAAAGTGCAAGAATACAAAATTGTAGAGTATAATTTTCTCTTTCCAAGGGAAAAAAGATTGTCAAAATCGGTCCATAAATGGCCAAGTTATGATCCGCCATCTTGAATCCAATATAGCGACTAAACGACCATGAACCAGATCACGTGGCCAAAAGAAATTTACTCTCCTGAAAGTGGGTAATAACACCCAGCAGTCAAAAGGAGGGCACATATAATGCACACGCGCCCGCACTAGAAATGGTATTTCCTAAAATCGTGACAAGGAATAAAATGTAAAAGAGACAAAACAGAAAAGCGCAAAAGAAAAAAGAAGAAGAAAATAGTACTCAACGACCTAGTCCCTATTCAACCGATGGGAGACAAGGTTTCAATTTGGCGGACTTGTATTTTGGGAGTTGAAATTAACTAACCTGAACCTCTGAATGGAGTTAATTCTCTAGATTTTCTGTTCTGGATCTACTGTTGTAATCAGATACGGAATACACCGTATTCGGACTATAGGGCCTTCCTACGACTATACCCTATTTAATATCTAGGTTGGAATTTTGATGGCGGCAACCAAGGTTGAATTAACCCATCTGAAGGCCCGAGGCTAGAAAAATATGTGGCCACTGCTCACTCGCTTAATACATTCTGTGAAAATACAGTAGGAAACTTAAGGAAATATGTTTCATATTTTTGGTCATATTTTATCTTATGTTGATGATTGTATCTTGTATGATTCTTTTTTAGACAGCCAGTTGAGATTTTGATCAGAGTGGATGCCCCCGTCCCAGGGCTACAGCCCCCCTAAGCCTCTCCCTTAATCCGGCCCTGGCGGCAACTACAGTAGACTTCGAAGTATCCAACCTAGTTAAAAAGAAACAAAAAATCTACATACTAAAAAGAATAACTTATTTGAACGATCTTGAATTCAAAGCCTTTTATTATACCAAGCGACTTTACAAAGGGGAAGCAGTCATCTATCAAGAACTCCTTAAGGAGCTAAAAAAAAAAAAAAAAAAAAAAAAAAAACTGTAATTTTCGACTCTTAGGCCTACCTTTCAACATTTATGTAATCATGTATCAATGAAGAGAATAAGTTTAAATGTTGTTTTTTTTAAATAAATCAATCTATGTTTGATGTTAATTGTTTATTTATTTTAAAATTGTGGGTATTCATATTGAACAATAGTCTATAGTATACATCGCTTAGTTTTCTGAAGGAGCACGGTAATTCAGTGATAGATCGCTTACCTCTAATGCTTGAGGTGACAGGTTCGACTACCGACCAAGCAAGCTTGTGGCGGACAGCATCGTGTCCATAGGTTATTTCGGGGTACTTCCGTTTCCTCCCCTATTTTCATTCCACCGATTCGTCCATCATCACTTGCCTTAATTAGCCTAAAGAGCATAATCGTAGGAGGTTGATCTGAAAGATTTAATTTCATTTTATGTTGTTTTTTTTTTTAAATTAAATTAGACATTATAAAATTTATCTTAAAATGGGTATAATATTTTTATTCTTGAACTTACTTATTCTGAATTTTTCTTTTAAAACTTACAGTACAAGACATAACAAATATTTATGCAGTGCTGGCTGACTTGTACTAAGAGGTCAGGAAAGATGAATAACAACGACTTTTAGTATAAAAAGTGTGTGTGTGTGTTTTGAATAGTATAGGTAGGACAAAAAGTGGGTAATTACAAAACCTTGACCTATATTGCTTTTTTGTTATCCGGCCTGCACTTTTGCCGCATTAGGTCGTATAGTCGAAAGTCTCCACTGTACTTTTTCAGAACTGATACAGAAAGAATAATCTCTTAAGCTTTTACTGTTCCTGAATGTTACCTCTAGTTTTGTGCACAAACTGTTGTCAGATTTGGAAATCGTAGTATACTTGTAACAGTCTCTGTACTATGTATGATTCAAATGGAACGGTCTCTTGCCAGAAGTAGTGGGTGTGTCGCGAAATCTTAGAATTTAAAAATCATTATGCATTTAATAATTAGTTCAAAGTTTTTTTTTTTTTTTTTTTTTTTTTTTTTTTTTTTTGAGACAGATTGTTTCAGTCAATGTCTCCAGCTGAAGCAACATTGCTCAGTATTACAGATTAAATACTTTATAAAATCTTATGGGCTTACATTTTAATTTAAATTATTAACAATATTTATAAAAATGAAGCAAGTATGACGCGATGCCGTAGGCGATCATGGTGATTTTGAGTTTAGCGTCTCTTTCAGCTGCTAGTCCTATATGAGACGTGGACCTACAGCTTAATGTACGACCCGCACCACATGAGCTCCCACTGGGAATCAAACCCCAAGTAGCATTTTAGGTTGGCAAATGGTTGGGCCAACCGACCATATTTGGCTGGCCAACGATGATTTTGGTGATACTGCAAATCGTTATGGCAATAATTATTTGCAACGTTGGGCCAACAGAAGATTGTGTACAGTTGGCCAACAAACCAATGGACGACAGTGTGCCAACCATGGAGGAGTTGAACCAACGAAATTCCAACAAAATGCCAACGAGAAAATCACAGTTGGCCAACGATCGTTATCCTATAATCTACCAACTATGGTGTGGTTGGGCCAATGGGATGCCAACAAAACACCAACGTGAAAAAAAACAGTTGGCCAACGATAGTTATCCTACGGAACGCCAACATTGTGACAAGAAAATAGAACATCGTGTTTCGATGCGTTGAAGAAACAAGATGCACCTACGTTGAACCACTGTTTTGTTTTCGCTTGTTGGCAACAATAGTTGATGGATTGTCAAAGTTGCCGTTGGCATTTTGATAGTGACTTGCCAACGATGCCTACAAATAAACAACGGTTGGCACACGCGAGTCTCCCATGTCAAAGGCGCATATGCTAACAGCTTAGCCACGAACGAGCTCTTTTGTGGGGTTCAGTAAAATGTGTTGTCAGTTAAAAGTAGTATGAAACCACTCTGTCCTGGAGAATCTCTGAAACATTTGACAATCACCAGTTCAGAATGACATTAAATGGCTCCTTCATCTTGGGCATGAGAAATTACAGTTACAATGGCTTAAGTTTGGATAATATAGTGGATGATGAAGCACATGATCCACTCGAGCGTGTTATAATTTTAGACCGACAGCCCACAAGAGACTCTATTCTTCTAGTCGTGACGTGTGCGCGTATCATTGGTAAAGGCTCCACTTACTGCGAGGTAAGTAGGTACCCTAACAGCACAATTACATAGCAGGCACATGTCTATAATGTTCCCTCAGGTACATGGGAATGTGTTCAGTATGTGCCTTATATACTTCTGAGAAAGAAATCACATGGATGGCAAGTGATAGTCACAGTCTATATCCGCCCCTAGGCACATGCCTGACATGTAACTGGGGAATGTGCCTAGTATGTTTCCCATGTCGTAAGCGTCAATGAACCACAAAATTACTCCCCCAAAATATGTTAAATCGCCTATATGCTTAATGTGTTTACATTAAGGTGAGTCTAAATAACACTTTAAACAAGAATGCAGGGCCAACCTAGAGTAGGCGCGAACCACAAACCTTTGGACTACTAGCCACGTGCTCTTCTGACTTGGCCACATAGGCGATAAGGAAAGCGTCGCTTTGTAGAGAGAAAAATTATTGAGGTCTTTTGCATTCGGCTAATCAGAGTACTCCTTTAACCGCATATATTCGACTATAACCGTTTGGGATCAGATAAAATCTGGTCGCCATGTAATTTTATAACAAATTGACAAGTGTCTATTTACTTTATTTCATGGTTCTTCCATATTCACTTTCAAATCATCGGCGACAGTTGCCATCTAATAAAGTTGACACGTTTATTGCTTTTGGTACACAATCGCTTAGAAAAAGAAGCAACAAATGCATCAAATGTGTGAGATGAATTTAGAACACCTAAATGGCGAATGCCTAGCAGCTAAATGGCAAATGCCTAGCGAGGATATCTGAAACAATATGCACCTGAAGGACGTACATAGAACATGACAGATATATGTCCCAAGTGACGACATAAAAACAAATGACTGTTAGAGTGCGAAACTGAGCCAGGTATATAAATGCTATTTTGTAGTACATAGTTACAAATATCAATTAGGTGTAACAAGTACCTAAAACTGTAGGTAGCTGAAGTACATACTTAACACATGAATATCATATGTTAATTCTAATTTTTGACTCTTACATCCTGACCAAAAGTAGTCATCTATCAAGTAGTTCTTGAGATATTTTGTCTCCCGGACGGACGAACACATGGATACATAAATATACTGTGCAGAGGAGTTTTGGGAAACAAAAATTTACAGAAGAACAACCCATTTAAATCGTGTACACCTTTGCACTCTGGGTGGATCGCATACTTGTAAAGAACCAAAGTCAGCTCCTGACATCTAGCGGTAAATGTGTGAACTGAGTCTTCTCAGCGAAAGATTTTCTGAAAAGGATGGTTTGCTTTATCTTACCAAGACGATATTACGGCAAAGTTGCGTTTTCAAAGAAAATGGATGGCGAATTGCGAATGGTTAACTTCTCCATAGGGTCTGCTGTTAAATTCTATATGTGTATTCGCATCACCGGCCGCAGGAAAACGCGCCATTTTTTGAGATTTCATTCCGAAATCTTTTGATAAATTGTAGGATGCTGTGGAAAGATTTAAGTAACATTCAATATCAAAGAACAATCAGTATTCGAGAATGACAGCAAGGAATTTCCTAAGCACTATGGACGTAGAAAGTTGAGGACGTTGCTATGCAACTGAATAAACAAAGGATTAATAACGAGAGGGTATTTAACATCCACCAAAGAGTGGGCCCGGATGACTCAGTGGTAAAGCGCTTACCTCTGGTGTAGGGGGTCCCTGGTTCGATCTCCGGCTAAGTAAGTTTGTGGTGGACAACATCGTGTCCGTGGATTTTATCGGAATGCTCTCCTAAACTCCCACATTCTCATTCCACCAATTTTTTCATTATTGGCTTAATGATCTGTCCCTTATCCTAAACGGCATAATCGTGGGACGTTGAACTGAAATATTTCATTTCATTTCATCCAAAATAAAACAGAAGCTCAAAATATATTGTTAGAAGTGACAGTTAGAACAAACAACCAGCATCTAGATAGGATAGTACTCATATATCTTGATTCACAACTAACTCAGAAAGAAGAGCAAATATACCTACAAACAGGCCCGTGCCGTGGAAAATCAGCGCCCGGGGCGAGAGTATACGACGGCGCCCCCATACATGTATTCCAAGCATTTTTCCTATCTTTTCCCTTTTTTCTCCCGAATTTTTCGCCCCCTTACTTCGGCTCCCGGGGTTGTCGCCCCGCTCCCCCCCCCCCCCCCTCATGGCACGGCCCTGCCTACAAAAGAAGATTAAACAGGAAAACTCATTTACAGAAGTATAAAAATTTAATATTACAGAACTGCCACAAAGAATTTACAAACTCTCCTTCAATAAATATACTGTCAGCCAAACAAGTTATTGATACATTCTTTACAGTAATAGTTTTTGAATATTAAAATAAAGTGTTAAATAACACGGTGATCTGAGTCAACAACACCCCTAAATATATAACATATCGCTGGAGGCAATTGTTATATCAATCTCCTATAAAGTTCCGATTAACTATCTAATCAAACAATTTTTAACATTATGCTGTTTAGAATAATTAAACATGAAGAATAATAACTATTTTATTGAAGTCTCTTACAACCAGAAAATAAATTAATCAATTCTAACGAAAATATAGAACTGGGACAAATCTCAAGATGATAACAAGAAAAATATTGGAACAACCATCATTTAGAGATTTTAATAAACCATCAATTTATTCTGGCACTGTGTCACAAATATAAGGGAACAGGTGACGACTTGGACTAAAGTCTGCATCAAAATATATAACCGAATTTTAGTTGAAGAGCAAGAAAAAAAAAATAAAAAAAAAAGTAGGGAGAATTTTGAGGTCCATCGTGAAAGGTATCAACTTATTGAACAAGACTTACTCTGTGCAGAGACTAAGACAATGCAAGGTTTTCTCCAGAAGGAACGCTTCACAAAGATGGAACGTACCGGGTTTTATAGCGCCTATAATATTACTTTGTTCTAACCTTATAAATAGTTCTACTTAGCTTCTCAAATTCAGAGATGTTATAAATATATTTGAGAAGGTGTTCAATAAAAATAAAATATGAATCAGGCAATCCGTGGCAAATATTTTGTGGTCTTAGATGAAACCCTGAAGGTGAGTGGCCCCGCAGTTTTGCGTCTCACGATAATGCCGTGAACGCTAAAGAAAATGGTAATGATGAGAATGGGGGAATGAAATGACGGAATAAAAAAGTGGGAGGAAATGGGAAAATCCCGAGAAAACCCATGTGTACGGTGTTTGTCCATCAAAAAGCCCACTTGGCGTGAGGTGGGGTCGAACCAAGGACTCCATGGCATTAAGGTTTTATTATTTATTTATATGAGTATTTATTTATTTATTTTCTTTTGGTATGTTCATCAAGTGTATTGAGAGATGGCTTCCCTTGTCTTTTTGGACTGTATTATTTAAGTAGTGAAGTTACCAGTTAGATAATCTTCGAAATGCAAATGCCAATTATTTAACCTTGATCACATTATTGAGAGTGGAGATACCATGGAATTACCAATATAGGACGAAAAATTAATGATGTATGTCTGGGAATATAGCAACGATCATCAAAAGCTATGTTCTGTGTCTTCCGATTGAACGTATACTTTCCATATTTTGTTGTTCCCTGACGTCAGATTATATGGATTGTGAAACAAGTGTGTAACCTCTTTAGGAACAATGTGTTTTGCCAGGAAAGGACAGAAATTTATTTCATAATACATAATTTTCAAAATAATGGAACAACAAGCCATATAACTTTTGTGAGTTAGTAAAACTCCATATTCCTGCACTGAGACTGTATTGTGTTAGTGATATTGAGTGACAGTGAATAGTACGTGATGCAATGTAGGGGTCCAGTATCTACCAGGGGCGATCGGGGCGATTGCCCTCCCCAGAAGAGGAAAAATTCTTATTTTATATAGGGTCTACAAACAAAACCCATCCCAGAGTTTGGAGCTCTTAAAAGTAGCTCTAAGTAGCAGTATTACAACTGCCCCCCCCCCCCAGAAGTCCGTCCTGGATTCGCCCCTGGTACGTATTCATGCGTGTAATAGATAGTCCTAAAGTAAGCGGTGCAAAATGGAAAGTTTTTCGGAATTTCTTCTCTCTTTCTCTCTCTCCGTCCTTTCCCACTTAGCTAAATATGTAGGGTGACATTCCTGATGAGTCTTCTCCATAAAGCCCTGTCCTGGAATTCTTCCCCTGCTAGATCTTTCTTCCTCGTCATTCTTAAACATATCCATCCATTTCCTTCTTACTCTCTCGAGGCCGCGGTTGCTCAGTGGTAGAGAGTTCATCTCTGGTGCATATAGGGTTGCCAACTCTGGAAAATAAAAAACCGGCACTTCCTCAAAATTAGCTATGATATAGGTCTAATTCTGAAGTATCTCTGTTCGGATCCATCCGTGGAAGGGAAATGTACTAATCATGGGCAAAAGTGCATTAGCACCTGCATTCCGTGTATCAGTACACTCACTAATAAGCTTGATTGATACATTATCCTAAAACTGAGAAACTGAAATCGTCATTGATCATTTTATTGTATTTACCAGTAACTGTCACTTCTTTAAAATTATCGAAACAGATGAAGAAAAGTGCATTAATCTTTACGTGACAATTTTGAATTTGGAACATGAAATTTATTCTTTAAACGTATACTTCAACTACAGGAATTTTCTTTAAGGGTTGGGTACAAAACATCGCGGCCAGAACCTCGCGGCGACAACCTCGCGGACCAAAACCTCGCCTGGCCAAAACCTCGCCTCCCAAAACCTCGCGGCCCAAAATCTCGCCGGGTCGAAACCTCGCCTGGGCAAAACCTCGCCGCCCAAACCTCGCGGGACAAAATGTCGTCTGGCCAAAACACCGCCTGGCCAAAACCTCGCCGCCCAAAACGTCGCGGGCCAAAATCTCGCGGGGCCGAAACCTCGCCACCCAAAAACTCGCGGGCCAAAATCTCGCCGGGCTAAAACCTCGCCTTGCCAAAACCTCGTCTTCCAAAACCTCGCGCCCCAAAATATCGCCATACCCAAAATATCGCCTGACCAAAATGTAAATGTTCGAACAGATGATAAGGATGACGGTATAAAAGACTCTGTTTCAGAAGAAGTATCACGGGTATTTGACCAAGACCCGCGATACCATATGAAAATTATATTTCTGTATTAGAGGATTTCAATGTAAAGGTAAGGCGACAGGATGTTTTTAAACTGGTCATAGGGAAAGAAAGTCTGCATAAGGAAAGTAGTGACAACTAACGGGGTTAGTTTTGTGAACTTTGGAAAATTAAAAAACTTAAAATTTTAACAAAAATCTAATAATATTTATGAAAGTACGAAATAATATATGAGTTTTTACGACGTCCCTTGATTATGTCCTGTAGGTTAAAGGAGACGTAGATGACCAGGATGAAGGAAATGATCGAATAAAGAAAGTGGGAGGAAATGGGAATAACCCGAGAAAGCCCACGCACACGATGTTTTGTATATTATTATTATTATTATTATTATTATTATTATTATTATTATTATTATTATTATTATTATTATTATTATTATTATTTGTAATATGGAATTGCATATTAAGAAACTCATTGGGTAAATTTGCGGCGAAATTTTGACCACGCAATGTTGTGGGTGGCGAGAATTTGGCCCGGCGAGGTTTTGGCCCCGCGAGGTTTCGGACGGCGAGGTATTGTCCACGCGAGGTTTTGGCCCGACGAGATTTTGTCCCGCGAGGTTTTGGGCGGCGAGGTTTTGGCCACGCGAGGTTTTGGCCCCTCGAGATTTTGTCCCGCGAGGTTTTGGCCGGCGAGATTTTGGGCGGCGATGTTTCGGCAGCGAGATTTTGTCCGTATCCCGCTTTAAGAAGTCCTTCTTGACTCTCAATAAATGTATAAAATTTCTTACAAGTAAATTTCAAATTTTCACTGATACAGTCCCTGTCATCTTTTAAAAATTATCTAAACAGATGAACAAAATACATTAATAGTTGATAGATGGTGAAAGATGACAGTTTTGGGTTTACAGAATGAAAGTTACTTTTTAAATATATAGTTCGAACTAGAAGAAATTGCTTCGAACAAGATACGAACTTGAGAAAACCGGTCAAAAAAAAAGAGACTGGTAAGGAGTTTGTACCAGTCACCGGCTTTAATCAAAACAACAGCAATATTTCCAGCCAGGCCGGTGAAAACCCGGCCAGTTGGCAACACTAGGTGCATGTAGCCCTTGGTTCGATCCCAGCTCGCGCTAAGTGGACATTGTGGTGGATAAACATCGTGAGTGTGTGTTTTCTCGGGGTTCTCCCGTTTCCTCCTACTTTATTCATTCCATTCATTTCTCATCATCACCGTCTCCTCTAGCGTAACCAGCATAAACGTGAGACATAAAACTAAAAGATTTCATTTTCCCCTTCTTGGTCTCCCTCTAAAAGATTTCATTTCTCCCCATCCACTTCCATTGCCTCACTCGTCTGACCACATAATCATTTGTTTTTCACATTAGAAGGCCATACCACCGTAGTCTTCTATCTTGGATCTTCTTGGATATCCAAGGTGACCGTAATTTTTACATGCAAAAACGGACGAATCGGCGACGGGGGGGGGGGGATAAATATCAGACTTCCAGATTCCATTTTGGGACTCAGCAGTGTTTTCAATTTACATAATACACAAGTAATTAGCTACTTGAACACTCAATTTCCACTCAATTTCCACTTGAACATTCAGAAGTTCCAGACACAACTGAACCTTCCCAATGAGTGTTGGTACGGAAGAGTATAGAATTTGCATTGACCATTTATATTTTGAATAGTAATTACGAGACAACTTTGTCATTTTTGCTTACAAACGGGACATTTAGGCGTTCCGTTTGAGGATCAGAAAAAATGGGACAACGGTTGAAAAAAGGGACTGTCCCGACTAAAACGGGATGTCTGGTCACCTTGTAGAGATCTGTACAACCTTGGTTGTTCCGGTTACTCTCTCATTTCTCACTCAGTCTTTTCTTGTTATTCTACACATCCAGTGCAGTACTCTCATTTTGGTAACATTCAATCTTTTTATTCTTATCCTTTCTTTGATAGTCATGTTCTTGCTCTGTATATCATTACTATCGTAACTACTGTTTTGTTACAACGGTATGTTGTATTATTATTTAACTGTACCGATCTTAGAATGGTGATCAGAGGTGCGACAACGGAGCATATTTTGTAAAGAAGAAGAAAAATTGTATTGAAAAGATTTTTAGTGCTCCTTAGTTACCAAAAGATAGAATAATATAAATAAGTGAGATTGTTGATTATTAGATTGCAGGGTTATCAGGAGAATTGATATTTAAGAAGTTAATCGCTTGTAATAAGTATATTAAACGAAGGTATAAAATAAAATGATATTTACGCTTCAAAGTTCTGTTTTTGATATTGTGGCTCAAGAACTATTTAATTAAGAACCAGTGGCGTTACATAATTAAATGGTGCCTTCATACCGGGAGTTAGTGTATCGTTCTGAAGTACAGTAACAACGAACACAATTGAGCCCAATATTTATGTTACTATATTAAGAAGCGGTAAACGAATAAATCGAGGTATGTCGGAAACAGAAGGTATACAAGACCGACCTATGCAAAGTGGTAGTCAGGCTCCTGATACCATGACAGACCTTTTAAGACAGATATCGTGCCAAATGAACCAACTCCAGCAAAATATGGTTACCCAACAACAATTTGAGGAGTTCCAACAAAAAATGGTTACGCAACAGCAATTTGAGGAATTCCAGAATGTAACCCATCAACAATTGGAGGACTCCCTAAAGCAATTACAACTTAAAATTGAGGAACGACTGGAGGATAAAATGGATCAATTACATCGTAAAATAGAAGGTCAATTGGAGGAACAGATTTCCACGAGATGTAAGCAGTATGACCAAAAGATGGAACGAATATCCCAAAATTACATTGAGATGCAGGATGTAGTCAAAGCCATGGAATCGGTAATTAACGAACACACCTTTCACATCCGAGAACTCCGGGAGGATATGAATTCTTTGCAAGAGTGGTATCATACTACTAAGGAAGAGCACGACGGTGGACATAGACATCAGTCTCACAGTGGACATAGAAACCAGGCTATGTATAATGGATTAGAACCAGTAATCTCTCATGATGGTGGTTATAGAAATCAGTCTCCTTTTAAGGAACCAGAACCAGCAACAGCTCATCGAGTTTTGGAGGATAGTGAGTCTTCGGGATACAGTGAAGGAAGTACCGAAGTTGGAAGAAGAAAGAAATATTCATCCCGTAGGAATTCAAAATGTTACGGTAAATATTCAAAATCTCATAATAATGACAAACCTTTGCGATTTAGCGAGGTAAAGTCATTGACCAAATTTAGCGGTGGACCTGATGATATTCCTGCACGGGTATTTATCGAGAAGTTCGAGGACGAATGCGACTTGATAGGAATCAAAGAATCAAAATTCCTGAAGATACTTCCACACGTCTTACAACCTCCATGCTTAACGTGGTTCAAAGCCATTCGAGAAAATCTCCACGCTTATTCAGATTTTAAAGCGGCCCTACTATCCAATTATGAAAACGACTTTATGCTTGCTAACAGGGATGCTTTATTGCGTACCAAAGTTTTCGATCCCCGAAGCCACAAAAATGTTACGGAATTTGTAGTATCGACATACAATGAATTAAAAGCACTAAATCCTAATCATCCGGAATCACGTATAATTGCTTCAATTCGCATACTATTGCCGTTTAGATTACAACAAATGTTAATGTCTGCACAATGTGTCGATTTCAGTCATATGGTCATGTTAGTGCAGAACTTCGAGAGTCAATATTTGATGCAGAAAAATAATAAAAATCCCAATAGAGGTCAGGGTAATGTTAGCCGTAATCCTATTAATTATGCTCATATTCGCAATATAAGTGTACAGAATGGAAATTGCTCCAACACACAAGGAAATGGCAATCGTCGTTTTAATGAACGAGCGTGTAATCCAAATAATACCGGTAACGCAACTCAACCTAATGGAAGAAATAATAGTAGGAATTTCAGAAATAATCACCGAAATTATAATCGAAGTAACAACAATTATCGTAATTATGCACAAAGTCGGTTCATAGGTGGTAGCAATTATAATAACAGAAATCCAAATTCTGTGTATGCATACAATCGATCCGATTCTACTCAAGAATGCGGAATACAATGTTCCTTAATTGCGCTCTTTGAACGAATAACTTGAACCATTAAAAAGGCGTCCGACAGATTTGTTTTAGATCGACTTTGCTTATGTCTATGGTTAATGTGTTCTTTATTCAGTTTATTATTTTGGCAACCTACCGAAAATACTAGAAAGATATGAATGGACTTAGTTAAAAATGTAGTCCCTCCTGAGATCATAAGTAAAATTAATATAAATTATGTATAATAGAGGGAACTCAATCTCAAAACGAGATAAACGTCGTATTTCATAATTATATAACTTATTTATTGTATTTTTCTTCATGTTATTTTATCTTCAACTATTTTTCTAGTGTAACAATTATTTTCTTCAATGTTAAAGTATGCTATATTGTTTTATTGTGTTCACAACACTATAATTACTCATTAAGCCCTTTATGCGATCTATATGTATATTCACGTAGAATGTTTATTCCGTGTTTACATCTGGATCAATTCTATTAGAGAACATATTTATATTTAATTCAGTGCAATTATATTTAACTTCATGAATAAAACTATGCACATTATAGTAAATATAGTCCAATGAATCAAAAAAATTGTGGACCGTATTATTATTGTTATTTTTCTGTTGAGGTACCTTGATATTTATATTACAATGTAAGGCCAAAGAATATGCTTAATTAGGTGATTGATTTTATGATACAGATGTAAAATATAATTTTATGTATATACAAGGGCTGATCAAAATGTGTATACTTGTACGGTCCAGGATTCTTTTCATTTATTGTTAATGAATAAATGAAATCCATGTTCGTGGCGCCAGATACAACGGTATGTTGTATTATTATTTACCTGTACCGATCTTAGAATGGTGATCAGAGGTGCGACAACGGAGCATATTTTGTAAAGAAGAAGAAAAATTGTATTGAAAAGATTTTTAGTGCTCCTTAGTTACCAAAAGATAGAATAATATAAATAAGTGAGATTGTTGATTATTAGATTGCAGGGTTATCAGGAGAATTGATATTTAAGAAGTTAATCGCTTGTAATAAGTATATTAAACGAAGGTATAAAATAAAATGATATTTACGCTTCAAAGTTCTGTTTTTGATATTGTGGCTCAAGAACTATTTAATTAAGAACCAGTGGCGTTACATTGTGAATCATTCTTTATTCTTCAAAGGAGGCAAATTGTGAGTGGGCAGTTAGTTGATGCTAAGATAGTCAAGATTCCTAGTGTGTTACTTGTATCGATGATATTAATGACGAAGGTGATGATGACGGAACTTTCTTTTAATGAGGGCGCTTTATTTTCCTTTATCATTAAGCTGCTGTGGATCTATTTCAACAGCAACAGTGGTAAGATTTTTTTTAATGAAAAGAATTAAATATTATAGGACATAATGTAAAAACTGTGTTTATATTAGGACTGAACTTCCTTCTTCCAATGTGTGTAATGTTCTTCTGTATTTCGAATAGCTAACGTCAGTTTGGAAATTTTTCCTACCAGCTGCACAATCTAAATCTAAGTACCAGCCTATCGGAATCAAACTTAGGACACTTTGTCTATAAAATCATTCAGTCACACCTAACTGTGTCTTCAACATTTCTTTCAGTTTCCGTCGACTAGCAAAGGACAAGAAATTTCAGACACCACACACACACACACACACACACTGAGAGAGAGATAGAGAAGACCATTTCAATCCTATTTTGACTTAGTGCTTAATAACTCCACGTATATGAGGGCGGCGTTGCATCGAAACAGGTGTCACCGAGGCAAGCAGCCCTCCCCCATTCTGGAAAAGAAGAAATGCTTGAGGCACATGGATTTAGAAAAAGGAAAAAATCAGGGGGCGTTAT
Source organism: Thermobia domestica (assembly GCF_964235325.1). Lineage (NCBI taxonomy): Eukaryota > Metazoa > Arthropoda > Insecta > Zygentoma > Lepismatidae > Thermobia > Thermobia domestica. Next base: position 97,477,722 of record NC_137455.1, read on the forward strand.
ACATGAAAAGAGGGTTCAGATCTTCGTGTGGTAATTATCGTGCATCTATAAATCACAAAAAGTGGTATTCGCGGCCCGCTCAGAACTAACCCGCTCACGAATCTTTATATTATTATTATTACTGTTATTAACAATATGGTTATCTGTATGTAATATCTAAAAATATGAGATTTTTTAAAAAAAAGAAAGGTAAATACACTGCGTTGATTAAGTTAATCATCGCAGTGTCGTTTTGCAAATTTATTTTTTAAAATGAATTATTATTTGTTTAATAAAAAAATTACTGTCCTCAACATTTATTATTTATTATTCATTGGCGAAGATATTGCTACTAGGAATGGGCACAAGTCGCACTAAAACTGACTCGACTCGAACTCAAGTCAAGTTCCAAGTCGAGTGAAAGGCAATTTCCTCGAGTCGAGTCGACTTTGATAAATAGCTCGCTCGTTCAGCTCGTTTTAATTCTGGGGGGCGCGGTGGCTCAGTGGTAGAGCGTTCACCTCTGGTGCTTGGGGTCCCGGGTTCGATCCCAGCCCCCGCCAAGTGAACTTTGTGGTGGACAAACACCGCACTCGTGGGTTTTCTCGGGGTTCTCCCGTTTCCTCCCACTCTCTTCATTCCACCATTTCACTCATCTCTCATCATCACCGTCTCCTTTAGCCTAACCGGCATAACCATGGGACGTAAAACTTAAAGATTTCATTTCATTTCATTTCGTTTTAATTCTTTTTGAAATCATAGCCTGATTAGACTGGAAAGCAAAAACCATGAGAAATATTAGCAGTAATGTGGAATACTTTCAGTGTTACGAGAAGGGACATTACTCGCGTCTGGTCTGTCTCGATAACAAGACGACAATGGATTTTTATAATGAGACAGCCTAAAATGTCGTGAGTACCAATATAAATATATACTATAGTTCTTATCATCAATGCGAACACTTGCACGGTCGAATTTTTTACCCTAAGCAGAAGTCCAACCTGTGTAGTGATGCCAACCGGCTCGGCTTGATTCAACTGAGCTGATGGCTTGAGCTGGCTCGGTTGAGGTGAACCATCAGCTCGGTTCAGCTCGGTTGGGGTAAGCCATCGGTTGGAGCCGGCTCAGTTCGGATGAGCCATCAACTTAGTTCGGTTCACCCAGGCCGAGCAGTGTTGAACATAACTGGCCGGGACCCTATAACTTTTAACAATTTTTTGCTCGAGTCTGAATACTTGGTCCTCCGAAACTCAAACCCAGAACCTCGTGACCGATGGCCTTGCCTCCTAGACTTCGCGACTATAGAGATCAGCAGTGAATTAGTTTATAGTATTCAGATACAAACCGCCTGTCTTTCATGTTTATAGGTCTTGTAATACTACTACTACTACTACTACTACTAATAATAATAATAATAATAATAATAATAATAATAATAATAATTATTATTATTATTATTATTATTATTATTATTATTATTATTATTATTATTATTATTATTATTAGGTTGTAGTAGTAGTAGTAAGATCATTGATGATAATTATATTGTTTATGTAATTCTAGTCGAAAATGAATGAAATGAAATGAAATTTTGAGTTTTACGTTTCACGGTTATGCCGGTTAGGCTAAAGGAGACGGTGATAATGAGTAATGAATGAAATGGTGGAATGAAGAAAGTGGGAGGAAACGGGAGAACCCCGAGAAAACCCACGCACACGGTGTTTGTCCACCAATAATTCGAGTCGAGTTTCAAAGAAAACTCACCTGAACTCGCTCGTGCCCATCCCTAATTGCTACGATCTATATAACAATAACACATTTCAACTTGAGGCTTTGGAATTCCATTGGATTTTTCCAGGAAACTTATTGGTTCAGAAGAACGGGAAGAAACAGAAATATTTATGCAAGAAATTGCATGATATCTCATGATTTCACTTGCCTATTGAAGTAGACACAACGGAATGAAATTTCGATTGGGGCAAGGTCGTAAGTTCATTGTCTCAATTTTCAGGCGAACCTTAAATAAGAAATTGGAATATATATTTGGAATTCACCGCGAAAAGTACAAGTTTGACCCATCAATTACCAAATGATATCACCTGATACTATTTACCGAAATCTCTCAACAGATAATGATAGACAAATCATTCACATTCTCGTTGCGTCTCTAGCACGTCATAAATGTTCGATATAAAATGTTACCGTAGTTTCTTTGTCTCATATGAATATAGATCTTCAGAGCATCATTATTGCATAGATGCAGGTTATGAATAGCATATAAACCAAGGATGTTATATAATAGAGGATCTGCCCATACAAAAAAATCGTGAAGCCATACGTCATAGCTTCGCCACATCTACTCTGCCCATTCCGCACCACTAAGATCGCGATGTTTGGAGACAGCAATCATGGCGGAAACGAGAGTGACCTATCAGATGTGCCAGCTCAGACGATGCTCGGTTGTCTCTTTTGGCTTCATTGAGTTCGTATGACGAAGATACGTATGGGCAGATCCTCTATTTTATAACATCCTTGATATAAACGGTGCATTTCTTTATCCTGAAAGTATACTGTATGATCGTTATATAGAAGTGAGTAACTGACTACGGGAACAAAACTATCTAGCTACTAGCATGAACATTTCGTAAACCATTTTTCGGCAGTTTTTGATTGACTCCGCTTCAACCTTTTTCCATTCTGCAGAGAGTAACGTACTCGTATGAGGGTCGTTGGTATCTTGATGCTTAAGTTTTATCAAGAGCAAACTTGTTGAAATTTATAATATGCTAGGTAGTAGGCACTGTTCATACAATTTACTGTTTTGGTAAATGAAATCCTTCAACTCTCCGTCCCAAGCTTATGCTCTGTGGGATAAAGAAGAAACTCAGGATCGAACCAGGGTCCCTCTCATCAGAGATGAGTGCTCTACCACTGAGTTACTGTGCACTCTGTTTTTGTATATTATTCCTGAGGCTGTTCCCCGGTGGGGCTAGGGGGACAATGTTCCCCTAAATTATTTCTGTCCCCTCTAAAACAGAACTTTGTAAAGAACTTTGAAATTTGACTCAAAACTAGATAATTATGGGCTTCTTACTATTTAATTTACCAAATTTAATTCAATCTAGCGTATTTTATTCATTTCTGGGTAATATGGTGTGCTTTTTGCTAGATTTGCCAAATACCTCCCATAACACGTAAAAAATATGTAATTGAATTGAATCATGTATCCCCGTATATACATATATGTGGTGTTTCAAATTAACACCTACAATGTTTGGGGTTTGTTGACGCCATGATAAGGAATAAAGTTCATAAGAAACATGGGGAAAAGTGTATAGTTTCAGAGCTAGGGTCATGCAAAAGCATGGAAAAACTACATTGAAGCACGTGTTATTTCGAACATGAGAAACCGTAGTGGTAGTCCATACAGCGAAAAGGAAATCACACATGTCATAAAAAAAAAAAAAAAAGCATATTTCTGCAATGTGCCAATGTGTGCGCAAGGGATTCTCTGCAGGGCATAATTCCCAGAAATGCTCCCAAAAGAATTCTCACATATGTTTTGACATAAAGGTGGAAGCAAAGTAGGCAAAAGATGAACCTTGACGGAAGTGAATACGGAATGTATCAGCGGGAAGTCGGAAGTCTTAAGGAACGCCAATTCCTCGTGTTTGGAATAACGCGTGCTGCAATTGATGTATTTTGTCTGTATTCAGGGTCGGATCTTGAATCCTGCGAACTACGCGTTCGCAGGAAGTGCCTGGTGAAGAGGGCGCCAAGCTGGAAAATGAATTTTGTATTTCAAGTGTGAATATTTTTTAAAGTAAATGTTATGAATGATTAAAAACTTTCCAAATAGCTTCAAATAAATATTGTACGGACTGAAATACAGATAAAATACATCAAAAGGACAATATAGTCGAATCTTTGCGTGGTTGGCTGTAAAACATCATTTTGCAATTCAAATGGACTCGCATATCAATTGGCATCAATGTAACATTAACAAGTGATGCTAGTATGAGGAAAATTTCGTGCGAAAGGGAGGTTTTACGAACATGTGATAAAATGTGAAGAAGTTAGCTTTTCAACAGATGTTATATTAAGCACTACGGCAGTACGACGAAAGACAGCGGCATTCTTTCCACAGTACTGTCACATGCGCAAAATACAAATCTAACAAACTGTTCATTTGTCTCCCAACAACCCTTCCGTCACTTTGCTAGAGAATATCATTGCCAAATATTTCTTTCAAATGGAAATGGATTAACAAACAAAAGGAAGTCAACTGCTCGTGTTTTTTATGTATTGGGTAACATTATCACAGTAGAAAGAAATGTCTTCAAGGGTATTCCGCCTTATCATAAACAGTGTCCCTGCATAGTGCTTTGGTTGAATGGCCACAGTTAAGGGTTGAGAAACGTCAGTGTAAATAAAATGCACATTATCGAAGTTCAGGTGATTAGGCTTTTATTGTCGCTTGATTCAAGGAAGAGGATGAATTTTAAGAAAATGTGGACGGTATAAATGGAATTTTTGATCATTTCAGAGGGAAATTTTAACTTAAGTTCCTATTACCAGCTCACAATCGCTGCCCACTGCTTAATACTCACTTTGTTAATGTCTATTAGTTCCATTTGTCATTTCTCAACACTTTCGTTTCTATCCTGAGTCGTTTTGTTTTTGTTTTTTTATTTATATGTTTTCATTGCTCAATAATACTTTGTTTTTCATGAAAACTACGTAACTTAAAAGAAGATAAGAGGCAAGCGAAGACTCTAAAATAGTTTCTTTTGAGTTCTGGACAAAAGAACCTGTAATCGAAAGGTCATTAGCATTATAAGGAACTTTTTTTTTTTTTTTTTTTTAGAATTCCTAGTGTCAATCACAGCAGCGTATATATATGCTCATTGTATTATAACAGTGTAACAAATATTATCAAACCATTATCTCACATTAAATTCAAATGGAGCGATATTTTGAAACATTTGGTAATAATCCTAGTGCAAAGTAGAATTTTGATTATTAGTTACCTGTGTTTAGAGATGTACCGACGGAGGAGGTTCGAGAGGTTGGATCCCAGAGAACTTGTAATTTTTAAGGAGATTAACATAATTTCAGGGAGCAACTACACAAACCTTTTGAATTTTGTACACTGAGAAAAAAATTGTAGGTGGCGTACTTAAAAAGGTAGGTTACATGCGTAATTCCTGTAGTTTTTGGACTTAACGCACAGCAGACGTATAACTGAAAACGCATGTTTTATAATACTTTCCATATAAGTGTTCCATCTGTACGTACTTTCCGTATGAAACAATATAGGTGGTCAGGATCTCACATACAAATGGACGTATATAGTCAAGGTTACTAGAGAACAGGTTGCCTCGAAACACTTCGTTTTTCGTTCGGAGGGAGTCGGTGAAGATCGTAATATGTCACCCGTAGACCAAATTCTTTGAAGACACTTTGAGAACTCTATGGTCATCCTACAGTTTTAAATGCACTAAATAGAATTAAAATGATTATTTTAGGCAATAATCTTGGCGTACTAAAAATTAACAAAAACACAAATACTGTCGAAAATGAAGAATTTATTGTAAGGAAATTTCTTTAAAAATGTGGTGTTGTATGTACTGATGAAATGCTGAAGACAATGATCGAAGACAAAGATGTTCTTAAGTCAAGTGTGCTACATTGAGACACAATCATCAATGGAAGAAGTTGGACTGGCGTATATAGCATGTTGGCTTGCAATAATAATAATAATAATAATAATAATAATAATAATAATAATAATAATAATAATAATAATAATAAAGAAAATGCAAAATATACACCCTCATTTAAATCAGTACAATAAAAATGTTCCCGTTGATCACTCTCCACAATCATCGATTCAAAGCAGTGGTGTAGCCATAGGGGGCATCGGGGCCAGACTCCCCAAATGATTTCCTGGACCACCGAAATGACCAGCTTTTAAAACATCATCGTCAGATTACTTCGCTTCAGTCATTTAAAAATAACAAAATACTATAATTAATAATCCTTACCGATCGAAAAACAGTATGGTATCTCTTCCGTGTAAGGAATGACCAAATGCAGAGCTTGCTGCGACATTTGCTACAATCGATTGATCTAGTGCTCCTGTGCGGATCATGTCCAATATGAAGCATGAAAATATTTTATATAGGCCTATTTTAAAATAATTGTCAATCTATGCTAATACGAGAATTTGTATCATGTTTTTAGTCAAGAATAATAAATAAATACTTTTGTCAGGAAATAAAGAAATCAAGCGAAATTTCAAAGAAAATCACTCTTATGTAGATAGGTTCTGTGTAAAGGGGCTTAAATTGTAATAGTTATGCACAAAGGCATAACATTTGGTCCGGAGCTGTAGTTCTTGGTTAAGCATAATAAAAACTACTTGGTACGTAATATTTATGGAGAAAAGGCAAAAACCAAAGCTTTAAAAAAAGTGTTTTTAGTTTTCCGGACAGAAACGAAAAATTTCCGGTTTTTTCAGGCCTCAAAATCACTAACTGTAAAACTTTTGGGGGGGGGGCTTTGTAAATTGTAGCGGTCTTTCCCCCCAAAAAAAATTATGGGCCCCTCCTAGATAAACCTGCTGGCTACACCCCTGATTCAAAGCTTGTCTCATGGCCATCTCACACAGCCCACTGAAGAGTGCTTTCGTGTGTAAAAGATATGTAAGAACAGTTTTCATTTTATAATGGAAGAACAGTGCGTAGGGGAAAAATACCATGAAATGTCTAAAGAGGATTATTTGTGGGAGTAATGCTAATGTGAGTTCTGAAATAGTGACTACATTTGTGCGAATGAGAACATATAGCAGAATTAAGTTTTTCAATAGTTTGGCAAAACAGAAAAGTGTTAAGGTTTCTGTAAAAAGAGAAGGAGGCTCTCAAGACAAACGGGAGAAAAAGCTCAGGAAACTTGTCCAGTGAGGTAAGGTTTCTAACGATAGAATATTATCGTAAAACACAATTATTATTATAAATTAGTAAATTACAGACACTTAAGTTTGAGCAAGCAAAAAAAGGGATTTTACTACGTAACGTTAATTCAGTATAGGACTTCTCACGCGAAGACCCTCTTCCATATTCTTAAGTGGGAAAAAAGCAGACAAATTTTTTGCGCGCTTCACGGGTCTATAAGTGACGTCATTCCGGGACAGCCTATGACCGTGCAGCATGGGTAAGAGGCAACCTGTTCTCTGGTAACCTTGGTATATAGTAACATAAGCTGAGGAATGTAACATAAGTATAAATGTGTAATATGCGGAAAACTGTTAGATGTCAGACATCCTGCAACGGCATGATGCAACATCTAAGAGCAGTGCGTATGTAGCATATGCATAACGTAGGCTTGGTTCTGATTTCTGTAGTAAGCAAGAGGATTCCGTATATTTGCACAATATACCGCTGTCCGCAGAATGGATTTTTCTCAGTGTGTGAAACATCATGATTTAAAATGTCATTGCTTTGAAACCTATGAGGCCTATTCTAAATGGTTCGATGAATGACACAGGAACTGACATGCATTCTATCTAAAGAACCACGTTTTACAACCCTTTGATGCCCCCACGCAACGAGTGCTCAATTAGTACTTAAAAGTGTATTCTCGTACCGCAACTTATTTTGGACATTTCATTATACCGGTACCGGTGTATTGTGAAACGGACATTTAGATGAAGTGCATGTGAAATTTCTTTAAATGCTTGCGAGAGGTTCCATAATTTTTAAGCCAGGTTGTTTTAATACATGATGTTTTGCATTCTCTGTGCTTTAAAACTCTGAAAGGAGGCGTTTTCTGACCCATGTTTATTACAACTTTTTAATCTCCTTTAATATAAAGAATCTGTTCCTAATTTATGTAATAATGTTCATTAACACTCTGTATACATAATATATTTGTACGTTAATGCTAAACCTTGAATTTGTGAACCGTAGTGCTGGATTTGTCAATCGTAATTTGTTAGTATAGTATATCATTTGTAAAAGGAGCTAGAACTGTGTTATAGATTCCATAAATAACAAATAAATTTACAGTTCTGTAGTATTCCTTGTCTTTGTCATTACCCCTTCACTACTCATTTCTGCCCTCCCTATGAAATTGGATTGGCTAGGGCTCTAGATCAACGTTTTATGTTTGACAAACGATCCTTGCCATCGTACTTTGCTTAGATTCCAAATACCTTCTAGGGTATATGTCTCTCGTGGTCAAAACACTAACACTTTTACCTTTAATGACGGTAGAAGAACATATTACTTTAGTTCGGGTCCCACATAAATTTATAGGTTCGTGTTAAATGCTGGAAAAAGGATGGCGGAATTTCAATATACCTTGATCGAATGTTTTCACGATTACAGCTGTATTAATCTATATACATGTACTACCCTAGATTTTATATACATATATCCTCTTCTTCTGTATACTGTATTTTAAAAAATATATATTTATATTTCGTTGAAAGGTATAAATATCATTATTGCAAACCGATACAAATCACTTCCACAAGGCATGGATTTTGACAAACTACTTGCATGTATACAAGTAAATGATTCATCATTTACGTAGATTCATATGATTCAGCAGCTCAGTAGATTCGATAAAGATTAGTATCAAAGCAGTGTCAGGGATTAGACATTGCTGCCTGAAATGAAGTAAGTGGAGATTCAATGCGGATAAGAGCAACGATGCTATTTAACCTCTCATGATATACGTACACCTGGAATTGTAGCTTTCGCAAGGAATGCCAGTGCCAGTTTGAACTTGAAACTTTCGCTAAAACATTACTTCCTATGTAAGTCAGTGAATTGATGTAACACCGATACACTTTTATATTTTAACTACATTTTGATATCATTACCTAAATTACTGAAAGATGTATTATTAGGCTAAGGGATATTAAAGATTGACCTCTCCACTGAAGTTGTCGCTAGCGCATACGCCTTTGATGCATAAAGTATCGTCTTCGATTCCCGGTGGGAGAGCATCGAACACACTACAATGGTTCAGATCCCACTTAAAACGGTCACGCCCTATATAGCCTTGCTGTTGCCATTGTACAAAATCGAAATCAATCAATCATACTCATGAAATATCGAAAGAAATGAAACAGTATTCCAGAAAAAAGTATTTTTATGGATGCAATTAATTACAGGTGCTACGAAAAAAGAAGGCAATATTCCTATTTGAAAATCCATCACCCGAAAAGTAGTCACTTTTCTTTTCTTTTCGTTTTTTTTAACATTACATCTTCTCGCAATTGCAATCAAAAAATGACCATGAAAAGAACTCAAAAAATGCACCTGAAAGGAGAAATCAAGCTTTTTAAGGGGTAAAAGTGAGGGGAAATGCGGGGGGACGCCGCTACCACACTTCCAAAAATTATCTATGGTGTCCCCAACTTCCTCAGAAAAAGACAATGGGTAAAGATTGACATGGGAGACGGCATGACGTCATGCACCCCCTAACTTTCCAAATCCACTTTTAGTGATGAGCGCAAGAGTCTTGGTCTTGCAGTTTGTGCAAGAGTCTTGCATGCAAGACCAAGACCAAGGGTGCAAGACCAAGACCAAGACCAAGACTCTTGCGCAAGAGTCTTGCACAAGTACAGGTATTACTTGATTGTTTTTTTATAGAATGTAAAAAGCGGAAAAATCATTACATCTTTCACTTGAATTTCTTGGCTTCAGTAAAAATATCGCTGGAGTGAATATGTTCCTAGTATTTTATGGAATATGTGTGAGTCGATATCCGTACGTTGTTTTCTGTATGTCGTTTTCTGAATCGGTTATTTGTGTTTTCTGTAGTTATGATAATACTCGTTTTCAAGACAGACAGGTGTCATTCTAATCAAATCTTGTTGCACACAGAGAAATGTGTCATTGGTGCTGGGTTACAATGCATTCGTGTGTTTTTAAACAATGAGGATTACTTTTCAGGAAATCAGACACTATTCTACAGGTGTGTGTTATCTGGAGTAAATTTAAACCTTTGTCCTTCGAGCTGGTAAAGTTTGTCTTCTCGTCCAGAGATAAATATAGCAAAAGAGGGATTTGTTTTTCACCCTTCAGTTGCTTCAGGCGTGGTGGCTCAGTGGTACAGCGTACACATTTGGTGCATTTGTTCCTGGTTCGATCCCAGCCTGCACCATGTGAGTTTTTGGTGGACAAACACTGTGTGCGCGGATTTCCTCGGGTAGTGTTGCACGAGACGAGACAGAACCCTTTTAGACGAGACACGAGACGAGACAGACTATTTGTCCCGTCTCGTCTCGTGTCTCGAAAAGGAAAACGCTTGCGGGAATGGCCAAGATTGAAATTGCCAGTGGTCATATAGATTGCAAAAGGAAAATCCCCTTTGTGAGAAAACATGTTAAAAGCCTTCATAGAAAAGTGTCCTCTGTCTATTGAATGAAACAATCGTGATGCATGAGCTTCCAGGAATATCATCCTTAATGTCTTGTCCCCAATTCCCCTTGCTGTAAACTGAGGAATTCTCATTTTTTTTCATTTCTGGCTGGAATGATGACAAACAAAATCAAAGACAGGGAAGATTTTTACAAGGTCAAGAAACCGAACTACCACCACCTTCTATTCAATTTGAAAACTGAGTAAGGTCTACATTACAGGCTGTAGTTGAAAGTTCTGGCTGAGATGGCGGAAGAGAATAGAACAGACTACACTTGTCTTTATTCTCTGGTGGCGGTATATGCTATATGAACCGAAAACAGCAATTGAAGTATGTCATCTTGCAACTAAAATTTTGTCCCTCTCTCTCTCTCTCTCTCTCTCTCTCTCACACACACACACACACACACACACATACACACACATACGTACACATAAAAACACTTACCATTTTACCAATCGCTCGCTTATTAGACAGCAGTCATGTTGTAAAATTCACTTCCTTGTTTGGAAGGCGGGCGAAGGACAAAGAAAGCAAAGATATTATTAACGAACCCTTAAAATTGTTTGCTTTCAGCAAATTTATGATACTAATAATAACACTTTAGGTGAAGAGGTTTTACAGGGGAACCTTCGTTTTGTTACGCGGAAATGTTTGATCTGACCAGAGTGCGAAATTGCCCTCTGCTTCTATGTTGAGAGGAGGGGAATACTTCCCTTTCCTAATGAATAATATTCATTAGGACCTGAATTATCTTCAGAAATAGTTTCTTGCAGAGTGTAAAGAACATTTGGTATAATACTCATGGAACTCCGTTGAAAGCAGAAAATATCATGAGAATGATCAAAATTCGAACATTGAAGAACATAATTAACGGAAAAGAGATAGGATATCCAAACCATATTTTTAAACCTGCTATAAAATGTATATCTTATATTTTTACTAATTCCTTACTCCAATGAAAGTATCCTGGGGAGAATATTCTCTCCAATTTTTTCATACTGAAATCATTTTATCCCGTACGATTCCCCCCCCTGACACAATAAGAAAAAACAAATGCTGTTAAAATCCACACACATGACCCTTCCGGGACTCAACCCGGGGCCTTCAAGCCGATGGTCTATCGCCGCAGACCGCTCGGCTTGGTATGAAGATGTACGTTGTATGGTTGCGAATAGATCACGACAATATAAGAAACTTTAATCCAATATGGCCACCCAAAAATCAACTTTTTTTTAGACCACTAGCTAATCTGAGTGTACTGTCACGAGTTTGTTACACAAACGGGGCAACCACCACATAGTAGCACACATCCAGCGGTTATGGGAACAGATTTGAACCATGGAGGTGAAGACTGGCCCCAAGCATTCTTTCGTCCGATATGTCATTCAGCTCCCATTACTATGGCACGTTAAGTAGAGCTTACTGTGGAGTAACATATAAAATTTCACTCAAATACTTTCCATTACTGAATAAAATTATTTGGTTCCGAGCTTTTTTTAAAAAAAATAATAATAATAATTTCAACAAATCTAAACATGCTAAAATGGAAAGTAGTTTTTGGATTGTTATGGGTTAACACTATGAAACCTAAAGGCTGGAATATATGAAATCAAAGTGTACACACATATCTATCTATTTATTTATATATCTTTCCATCTCTCTCTCTCTCTCTCTCTCTCTCTATATATATATATATATATATATATATATATATATATATATATATATATATATATATATATATACAGACACTGTAAACCAAGTGAGCTGATAGTATACGATAGTGTCGGGGATGGTGACACCTTTACATCGAACTTTGCTTGTCGTGTAAACATTATTTGACATTAGTGTCTTCATCTTCGACGTACCTATGAGCAATTTACTGTATATTCGTGCATTGAAACTGGCGAAACAAATTTCAATGTTTCAAAATGTTAAAAAAAAAAAAAAAAAAGGCCAGGGTCGAGAAGCCTCAGACAACTAACAGCAGAGATATAAATTATCTTGTAAACTATCTGTCCTTGCCTTGTGAGCTTATTTGAATTTATTTTTAAGACCTTTAGGCAACTTTGGCCGAATGGATGATGATGGGAAAATTAGTGGAATGAAGAAAGTGGTAGGATACTAGACAACTTCGAGAAAACACACACATTCGAAAAATGAAATGAAATGAAATAAAATCTTTCAGTTTTACGTCCCACTGTTATGCCGGTTACGCTAAAGGAGACAGTGATGATGAGTAATGAATGAAATGGTGGAATGAAAAAGTGGGAGGAAACGGGAGAATCCGAGAAAACCCACGCACACTGTGTTTGTCCACCACAAAGTTCACTTGGCGGGGCTGGGATCGAACCCGAGACCCCAAGCACCAGAAGTGAACGCTCTACCACTGAGCCACCGCGGTTTCCACACACATTCACTGTTTGTCCACCACAAAGCTCAAATGGCACTAACCGAGATCGAACCGACTACCACATACACCAGAGGTAAAGGCTTTACGGTGTAGCTACCGTGACATTTCGTCTTGTGTGTTCTGGGTAATTCTTGTAACTTAGTTGTATCTTGATTAGCATAGTGCAGCCTGCTACATTTTACTTTCGTTCCCATGGTATGCTGCTATATTTTTTACGAGACAAGACGTGACAAAACGAGACAAACGAGACGAGACGGGACAGAACTTCTCGAGACGAGACAAGAGACGGGACGAGAACATTTTTCGAGACGAGACACGAGACGAAACATGCTTTGCACGACACGAGACGAGACAGCCTGAATTCTCATCTCGTGACAACACTATTCTCGGGGTTTTATCATAACCTCCTACTTCCTTCATTACGACCATTTTATTCATTTCTCATCATCACTGTCTCCCTTAGCCGCGGTGCATAATCATGGGACGTCAAACTAAATATTTTATTTCATTTCAAAACATATTAGTGGTATTCTTCTTCCAAAACTATAGAGAAATGTAGTACTGAACATCCGTAATTCCGTACACCATAGGTGCCGATTTCATGGCTATTGACCTTGGCTCCGAGCCTCAAGCATCCGTTGGAAATTTTTAATGTGTGCTCATAAAATTAATATCAAAATAACATTTTCATGACATTGACAAAAACTTAGTGCATGTGACCGCAAGTTTGATTTATGGGCAGATGCTTATACGTTGAACAATTGTTTATCAATGTAACTTTTAGCCTCCTTAGGTATATGGCACATCGATGATTGAGCGATATAACATTATACAACAATAAATAATCCATATTCACAAATGAGAGTGATTTTGTACAGCTATTTCCAATAACTTGGGGTTTATTGCCATTATTTTGTATTTCTAATATAGGTTAAAAGTATTTACATAAATTGAGTTTAAACAAAAGACATACACAATCGAGTTATTTTCAATTTTCATTCAAATTATTCTAAAATATTAAGAGGTTTGATTTTAATCATTATAACTTTATTTTTATCTCTCTCTTTTGTGGCAAATATTGCTAAACATATCATCATCATAGCTATTCTGCCATTATCGGCAGGTGACTTGCTGCAACTAAGAAGCTTCGATGTACGCTTGTCCTCAGCTAGTCTCTTTGTCTTGATGTAGCAATTTTCTGCTTTAATACCTTTCTTCAACTACAGTCTCCTTCATCCCCTCCCTCTCTTTCCTTCCACCGTACTCTCTAGCACGTCCTTCATGATACAGTTCTTCCCCAGCCAATATCATAACCAGTTCCTCTTCCTCCTTTTAACTACATCTAAAATTCTTCTTTTTCTTTACCCTACTGCTACTATTTCTAACAACTTCTCATTCGTTTTCCGTTCAACCGAGCTAATTCTCTCCTTTTATCTCCATCGCCACGTTTCGAAAGCCTCCATTTTTTTACCGCTTTTGCATAACATCCATGTTTCTGTCCCATAGAGTACATATTAGAATCTATAAAACAAAATCTCAATATTTCATTGGAAGTTTGTTCAATACAAAGATTAGGTAATCGTGGTTGAAAAAAAAATCTGACGCCTTTAGAGTGTACAAGTAATTTTGAAATTCATGATATTTCAGTAATCTGTGCCGTCTTGATTAATTTTCATGAGTCTCAGGGGTAGCCTCCCCAGTTTGTGAACCAGTGGAGTATTGAATCTGTTAATATATATATATATATATATATATATATATATATATATATATATATATATATATAAAGATTACGAATCGTTGTGATTTATAAGTAGTGAAGCGTGGGCATCCATTGAAAAAATTAAAGTCATCGCCTATGTTGTACACTATCATCATACTTATACGAAGTTAAACTATATTACATTTAGAAATATACATTGTATTTCCGTTAGTATTGGCGCATAGAAGAATTTATAATCCCATGAGGCGCTCGCGGTGGCTCAGTGGTAGAGCGTTCACCTCTGGTGCTTGAGGTCCCGGGTTCGATCCCAGCCCCCGCCAAGTGAACTTTGTGGTGGACAAACACCGTGCTCGTGGGTTTTCTCGGGGTTCTCCCGTTTCCTCCCACTTCCTTCATTTCACCATTTCACTCATATCTCATTATCACCGTCTCCTTTAGCCTAACCGGCATAACCGTGGGACGTAAAACTTAAAGATTTCATTTCATTTCATTTTTTCATTTTCAATCCCCTATATCCTGAGTAAAATTTACCTATGGAAAGCATATTATTTCTTAAAAACAAGACTTGCAAGACTCTTGCAGGCTAGACCAAGACCAAGTCCAAGACCAAGACTGGATGTGCAAGACCAAGAACAAGGGTTCCAGTGCAGGACGAAGACCAAGAGCAAGACCACCCGGGTTTTAGTCGGTCTTGCATTTGCTCGTCACTATCTACTTTTACCCCTGACTAAAACCAAAAGCATTGAGTTCTCTTCCGAAAATTAAGAGTCAAAAATTATTTCTGGATAAAACATTAAACCGCGTTCAATGCTCTTACAGGTAGTCTTGGTAGTTCTAAGCTTCATTTTACTGTATCCCACCAAAACAAAATTTTGTCCTTTTTACCCAATAATATAATACCGTTATTTTAAAAGTCTTTTTACGGTTTTCATTTAGTTCTTAGTCTTTTTGTCAATATAGTGCAATCAATTGTTTACTCCTCTTGACTCAGAGATTCCAAGCTGAAGCATTATAAAATCCCATCTCGAGAGCCAGAAATTCTCATTTTTCCACGTTGTACTAACTATAAAATTAATTTTAAAAAAACTAACGAAATATTTATTTTAAAAATTATTGAATGTGAAAAATGAAATTATTTTATGTCACTCACTTTCTCCAATATATGAATAAATCCGTATATACCTGTAAATTTCAATCTTTTACGTTTATTAAATATTTCATAAATAAGTATTTTTCTTAATTGGAAGAGACAATTGAAGGTGTTAACGAAAAGTAGTATATTTGAATAATTTCTTTCAATCATCATGTTCTAATGAACGTAAGTATATTAGAAGAACTTTACTCTCCAGACATTTTGTATTGAGTTTTCCAAGTTGGTAGTTTCTAATTTCATATTGTATTTTTTTTCTTTAATTATACCAGAGCACACGTTTCTCGAGTTTTTTTTGTTTTTTTTTTTTAATCTCAAGTTACTTCTGCAATAGCGTGCAGTTTCCGGTAACAAGATTTGACAATTAACACTAATTTAAAGATTATGAGGATTCATTAGTTTACTTTTCGATCATAGAGAATTTTTGGTGCTGTCGATCAAGTACATATATGATAATTAACATATACAGTGTATGCTGCTAATCTTGACGAAAATTCCCTTTATCCCTTTTCGAAAATTTAATATGAAAAGTGGGATTTTCCCCACGGGTTGACATCACTATATTGACTTCCAATGGATGCAAGAACAGATGTGGAAGGCAGTTTCTAACTTTCCCGTTAAAGACAGCACATAAATATCTAAAACCAGCACTGAACCACTCTGCTATCTATTGAAGCAGAAGTGCTTTATTAGCTGAGGTAGCCTAGCTATATATGCAATAAAAATACGTTTGTAATTAACCTTACAGGGGGAAAACATTGAAAAAATGAACTTAAAATTACTGTATGATCAAATAGTAAAATTGCCACCCAGTTTACGTAGGCATGTTTCTACAAAATTTCAGACCTCTGATTGGTGCGGAAGGGCGTAAAATTTAAGTCGCAAGATTTGATTCAAACGAACAAACAGTAAAGTAACATAATAAAATTATTGTACTACTACTACCACTAATAATAATAATAATAATAATAATAATAATAATAATAATAATAATAATAATAATAATAATAATAATAATAATAATAATAATAAACAAATACTTGTGCATACGCACGTGAGGAAGGATTTAAATTTCCATAAAAGAATATCAGACTGTATTCCAGAATAAAGAAATTAAATACAGAAAAGTCAGAAGATTGTCGTTCTTGAGCAGTACATGTTAAAGCAAACAATATATTACATGACATCTTCCAAAATTCATTTTTAGTTCGAATAACATATATCTGTTATCATAACTGCCAACAACTCTGTGCCTTCCTCTTCTTCTTCAACAACGACATCAACAACAACTAGAGGGCGTGGTAATATCACTGAACATGTCCTCTTGCTCTCGCCTCTCCTTTTCCATTTTGTAGAAAGAGAAAGAGAGAAAAGAGAAAAGAACTTGGGGCGTATCGTACCACAGAAAATATACCACATAATGTCTCTTGGCTGGGTAAGTTTAAAAAAAAAAGTGTTTTTGGGATTGGAACAAGAAATTATATCTGATTAAGATCTGGTCGTGCCCAAGTAGCGGGCGATACGAAAAAGAATAAAGTGGTGGAGGAGTTTGATGGTGGGGGGTGTTAGAGAAAGAAATAGTCTCCAAAAGTTGTCTGCTTTGTCCGCTAGGGCGGAGCCACTTCATTTTAGATTTTCTCTTTTTTTTAATTTTATTTTGATTCCATCAACACTTCTTGTATAAAACGATAAATAGTATATGGCGGAGACCAGAAACATTTTTTTTTTTTGAAGTTTCTCTTTTTGATTATTAGTTTTTTTCTTCTTTTAAGAGGAGAAAAGGGATAAAATTTGAAATATGAAGGCATTTCATCACATGACTTTTTATAGTAAAAGCTTTATTAAAGATGATGCAGATAGCTGTGAAAATTAGGTAACGGTATATGATTCTTTTTGATGAAAAATATATTATGTATGTATATACGACAGAAATATAAACGTGAAAGAAAATAATGCAGTTACAACTAGACACAGAAAAATCTATGTGTCACATCTTTTACATGTACAAATGGAGATATATATCAGAAACCACTTAAAACAAAACGTGCAGACTCCCACATTAACTCTGTCAGCTGTCATTGGCTATTATTGCATTGTGGGGTTAAGCAGATAAAAGTTTGTTCTGCGAAGAAATTCAGTTCCATATTCATACAAGCCAACTTTTCAAAACTTAATAATAAATTATGACATTTCATAGATTTATTAATGAAATACGATTTTAAAAAAAGTCGTAGTCCTTTACAATAAAATAACAATTTTCAATTTTTAGTCACCATTAAATCAGGTCTACACTCCTTTCTGGACGAACGTAAAACCTGAAAATCCCTAAATAAATCTTAAAACCTTAGAATCAATTAACCTAGAATCGTCTCTAGTCAAACGCCAATTTGCAAAGTTTTCGGAAACAATAGCAACGAATTTCCGTTAGAAAATTAGAGCGCTGTAACTTTAAACTTTTCCTCGGGAAACAAGCATTAACGTTTGCCCCCGTAGAAAAATATTAAATTAACCCCTATTAAAATATGAAATATGGAAACCGTAGAATTTAAAACCTTAATTAACATTCTTATTACTTGTAGGAGCTCAATTGGCGTATTATTGAATAGAGTCCAGATCACATTTGGTTGACTTTAGAAATATATATATATATATATATATATATATATATATATATATATATATATATATATATATGTGTGTGTGTGTGTGTGTGGGTGTGTGGGTGTGGGTGTGGGTGGGTGGGTGGGTGTTTTTCAGGTGATAGCGCAGAAGCAGTATTTTAAATTATTTTAAGCTCTTTTGGAAACGATATGGTGGGCCTATTGCATGTTTCACAAGTTAAATTGAGGGGAAAATATTTGATACAACTTAAAGCCTTAGTAAATATAGTATATATCATTTCTGGGCATCCTTATAATAGATAATTTACTGAAATGGGTTTAGATAACATTTTTGCTCCGTTTAAGAGTTTCCTTTTCGGATGTGGCTAATCTATTCCGTGCTACATTTATACGTTCATGTTCGTATCATATGGAGTTGGAGTAAGAAAGTTTTATCTTGAACTGGATCTTGAAGTGAAAGTTTTATCGTGAGGTGGGTAGTAACAGAAAATGGGAGCATATTGAACTTTGCATATAGGCCTATGACGGTGCAAAAGAAATAGTAGGAAACCGTGAACTAAAAAAAGGCTAAGAAACAATGGGTTACAGAACAGATGTTGCAGAAAATGGGGGAAAGGAAGACGTGGAAATAGATTGATGCGGAACAGGCCAGAAAAATGTGTAGAAAGTTAAACAACGAGGGAAACAGACAGAGCAAGGGAAGAGTTTTACAAAATAAAATGCGAGAATATAGAAGAATTTGAAAGAGTTGGAAATATGCGGAAATGTACAGGGAGGTGAAATTTATGGATATTCGGAGGAAACAAGGGAGTATTACGAGGATAGTAGAAAATATGAATGAGAAGATAGTCAGCAAGGAAAGTGAAGTCTTACGAAGTTGGAAAGAATATGCTGAGGACTTACCCAGCTATGTAAGAGTAGGGATAAACCATGTGATCTAGATGCTGAAGTAGAAAATAAAGTAGGCGAGGATGATAAAGGGTTTAATATTCTTGGCGGTGAGTTTGAATAAGTTACATGAATGGAAAGGCAACTGGAATATATAATATACCAATCTAATTCATTAAGAATACAGGGGACAAGTTCAAGAAAGAATTTTTCCGACTGCGCAATGAAATATATGAAAGAGGAGAATGCCAAAAGACTCCCTGACGACGATCATGATAAACTTGGCTAAGAAATCGAACCCAAACAGATGTGAAGGTTATTTCATGCAGCAAATTTGTTATTTTCGAATTCTGAACAGAATGTTATATGGAAGAATAAGTGAAAAAAGTTGTGAAGGAACAGTTCGGGTTCAACAGAGGTAAAGGCACAGGAGATACAATTGAATTATTAAGGGTGATAAGTGAAAGGTTTATTTAAAAAAAGGGGGAAACAGGTATGTTTGGTACTTATTGATCTAGAAAGGGCTATTGACAGTTATGGGAATTGTTGTTGGAAGTTTTACAAAAGGTTGGGAAGGAATGGAAAGATTGAAGTGAAGATTCATAAGAAACTTACATATGAACCAACAAGTTAATGTTAGAATAGGGGAAGAAATGACAGAGGAGAATGCAATACGAAGGGGAGTTGGACAGAGATGCTGTCTCTCGCCAACAATAGTTAATATCTATTTAGAACAGATAGTGAAAAAGAGCCTACTAATGAAGACGGCATTTCAGTAGGAAGTAGAATGATTAGATGTGTACGGTTTGCAGATGATATGCAGAATTTGAAGAGAAAATTAATAAGACGTTAGTAAACTTGAGAAAAGGCTGTGAACAACATGGAATGAAAATAGATGTTAGAAAGGCAAAAGCCATGGTGATTGGAAAGAAGCAGTCGGTGTCAAATATAGAAATAGGAGGTGAGAAAGTAGAACAAGCGAATAGTTTTCGATACCTAGGTAGTACCGTATTATTAGTAATGATATGAAGTGCAAACGTGAAATAAAAGGAACGATAGGAAGGGCGAAAAAAGCTTTTAGGAGGAAGAAAATACTGGTTTGTGAGACCTTGAATAAAAAGTTGAGGAAAAGACCCATAAAATACTTCGTGTGGAGTGTTATACTATATGGGGCAGAAACATGGACATTACGCAAACATTATAGAAAACAACTGGAAGCTTTTGAAATGTGGGTGTGAAGAAGAATGGAGAGAATTAGTTGAGTCGAGAGGAAAACGAATGAGAAGATGTTAGAAATGGTCGAGGAAAAAAGAACAATTTTAGGTATTATTAAGAAAAAGAGAAACTGGTTGGGACGTTAGCTAAGAAGGAACTGTATCATGAGGGACGTGCTAGACGGTATAGTAGCAGGAAAGAGAGGGAGGGCCGAATCAAAACAGAAAAATCGTACGTGAAGATGAAAAGTTTACCGGAAGATCGTGGAGCATGGAAGCGTCTCAGTTGCGGCAAATGGCCTACAATAATGGCAGAATACATGATGATGATAATGACTATTACTAAAGAATTTAATCCGAGAAGCAATCAAGAAATGCAGACAACGATTACATACTGAAGAGATTTGCAAAACGTGTTGACACATTTGGATATTCTCATTTATCAAAAGGAAATTAAAGACCAATTTCCCTTTCTGAAACTTCTTTCCTCACCATACATTATATGTTGAGATATATTCGTATATACCGTTGCATGAAAACTTCAAAAGAATGAAGAATATACACCTTTGTTTATCGCAATCTCTACAAAGAATTAATGTAGAGAGTTTACAAAGCGAATGCCTGGGTTTTTTCATATTTTTTGAAGGGGGGGGTGAATGTACATCGGTATTTCTGGAATAATACAAGTGCAGTAAATGAAGAAAACGACTTAAGAACGTTCTGATCGTCAATGGTACTAAAGCTCTAGAGCAGTGTTTCCCAATTTGTGGTCCGCAGTCCTCCGGGGGGCCGCGAGACATTGAAAGGGTCTTCGGAACATTTTATTTTCACTAAACTTTCTCTTATTATGTTCTCACACCTCAGGTATTTGTAATATACAATAAACACTTTTAGGTTTTGTTTTACTTCGTGTTTGCCTCAAAGATGTTTTCAAAGCTCTTACAAAGGACACAATATAGGGACAATGTGATCGTCTTTCACACGGAAGAACCAGATTCAATTTCCGCCGGGGGCCATGCGGTTTGTATCACACATTAAGTTGTAGGTCCATGTCTCATATAGCCTCGTTGTTGAAAAGGATGCTAAACTCTAATCTAAGATGGAGGCAACAGCCAAGAATTTAAATTTGTGGTGTAACAAATTTGTGTTGGAGAAAGAAAAATACGATTCCTGTTGCAAACTGAGTGATTTCAAAATTTCTAGCAAATATTGTTCTGGAAATACGAATACTGATTTGGATTGTAGCATGTATTTCGTGTGTGTCTTGTATACGTTTTCTCTTAGTTCTGTTTTTCAGTTCGTTGTCAGAAGCTGATGTGAAAGCATTTCGTGTGATTTTCGCTGATAATTTTATGTTGTGTGTTTGTGTGTGTGTGTGTGTTTTTTTAAATATAATAACTTAGTGTTCGCCATGAATCCCCAAAACTTCATTTTTATTCAAGTATTATTATTATTATTATTATTATTATTATTATTATTATTATTATTATTATTATTATTATTATTATTATTATTATTATTATTATTATTATTATTATTATTATTTAATATTTTACGTTAAAATCCAGAGCATTTACTACTACAGTCATGCGAGTTCGGGGGACTCAGGAACGGATTAATAAAGTTTATATTATTTTAAAGCGAAATACTTGTCTTGAAAGTTGCAACTCGAACAATTTGGTACTCGAACAGGATCTTTAGAAAATATTAAGTTCATATTTCAAGATATCACTGTAGTTGTTAATACGAAATAATATTTGTTGTCCTAACTTGAGTTTTAATGACAGAAATTCCAGTATTTTCTTTTGGAGGGCCCCGAAGGGTATTATCTTCAGCCCAAATAATTAAATTCAGTAACCAATAAATAAAAATTAAATACCCCAAAAGTATCGTAAATATTGAAGCGGGATTTTTATTTCAATTTACTCATAATCGCTGTTTTTTTTTTTTTTTTTCTGAATATTTACCGTGAATATTGTTACAGTAACTCGTACACTTTTCAAATATTGCTCTACATCCTCCATCATCTTCAGACAACTTTCTCCTTTGATAGCAATTATTGCAAAATGAAGATCTCGGAGCAGCCCTCAGTTCACATATATTGGCTAAGTTTAAATTAATTATGTGAGAGTATTAACCAGCAGTTCAGAAGTTGTTCGTACAAGCAGAGATAACTTTATTGAAGTTACAGATTGATATAACCAACCTTAAACATTCGCTGGAAGATCTACAATTAGTATTGCCCAAGGAGACTAGATTTGAGAGCTTTCTCGTCTCGAAAGGTATGTTAAAAGTGCAGTCTCGTCTCGAAAAGTACTTGTTTCTATTAGAATAACTCCTCGTCTCGTATCTCGATACGAAAATTCAGTCTCATCTCGATGCAAACATTATTTACAATTGTTTCCAAATGGTGTCTGGTACTTTATTTCTAGAAAATATTTACGAAACCACAAGCTTCTATTTCATTAAGCGGAATTTTCGTGCTTTCTAATTTCGACTTCACCAAAATATTAACTCGTGATTTCTGGCCAAGTCTTGGAATCTCACATCTTTGAAATTTTGAGGCAAATCAGCATCTTGTCCTTCAAAATAGTTTTTTTTTTTAATGTATGTGATAAACTTTGTTCCAGTCTTCATTTTTTAATAAAAAAACTATTGAAAGTTTATTAGAGAAATCGCGTTATAAAAACTTCAGAATCGGTAAAACAAGGCATTGTTTGTAATCAAGACACGTATTTATATGTTCTATAGGGAAGATCCAATAATTTATTTTGCAATCAGTAGTGTGAAAATTGTGATATTTTGAACCTACACCGTATATCAGTTGTGGCAGGTCATCAGGGAATATAAAGAATGCAAGACGCCAACACTGCTATGTAAGGTATCTCTAATTTATAACTGAAATAATATGACTCGATAGTTCTAAACAGACATAAATGAATTGCCAATGCTTTAAGTTTTATGAAAAAATTTAAAGACATTTAAAGAATTACCACTTGTTTTATTAGTGATCGCTATATATGCGACCTAATTAACGATTAACACTTAGCTTTGTTGGAAATGAACAAATCAACAGAGCTTCCATACGTTTAGTTTAATATTAAATACTCGTAAACTAAACAATTGTTGCTCAAGCAACCTGGAAATATGCTGCTTTTAATTACAAACTTTAATACCTTCCCGCGTATATAAATGTTTAGTGTACTTAGCCCACATTCGATTCCTGATGGGTGAACTCAGTATGGGCCCATCATTTTAAGGCAATGGGGAAACTATTAAAAAGAAGAGACTGCAAACTCCTGCGTAGAAATCCGAAGTAACGGCAACAGAGTAGATTACGCAATTGCAATTAACTCTCACTGGTCATGACCTTTCATGAGTGCTTTTGTAAATATGAACATTTTCTAAAACAATCCATTTAATATCTATAAAGGTAACTAATAAATTTCTGTCACTTTTTCACTCACCACCTTCGAATACCGACATGTAACCTAAGACGTACCTGGAAGATCAAAAATAGTTCACATCAGCATCAACGATCTTCTGCGAACGTTCTGGAAAGCCATGGATTCCATTGTTTTAGAACTTGATGGGCCGTGAAGAAAAGAAAGTATCAATTGCATTTTCAACCTCTACTAGGGATTTGAACTGGCACCCTATAAGGTCATTGTCCAAGGAATGGAACAGGTAATAATCGAACGGTGTAATGTCCAGGGAGTATGGCGGATGCAATAGTGTTTCCAATCCAAGGCGTAGAATGGTGTCCTGGGTCATCTTAGACACGTGAGGCTTACCGCTGTCCTCTAACAGGATGACCCCTTTACGATTCAGAAGTGCTGGCTCCAGAATTTTGAGTTTTTCTTGAACGCGGCTCAACTGCTGACAGTACACAGTAGCATTGATGCCCTGACCATCTGATAGCAGTTCTCGATGCACGATGCCGCGAGTAGTCCACCAAACTCACAGAAGGACATTCTTCTGGTGAAGTACTGATTTTGGCTGTTTTGGAACCAGTTCATGGGATGCTAACCAATCACGACGGCGCCGTGGAGCTTCCGGCGGGACCCACTTCTCATTACATGTCAACACCTTGTCCAGAAATAGGTCCTTCCTCAGACGAGACAGCAAAGAAACACAGATGTCTGCTCGCGTTGCCTTCTGGCCCGGAGTCAAATTATGTGAGACCCATTTTCCTAACTTGTAGTGCTTCCCAAGTTGATGGAGGTGCAGCCGAATGTTTTTTTCCACTCACACTGAATTGTAGCCAAAATTCCTGATATATCTGGCTACTGTTCGCCTCAATTGCTGCCTGATTATCTTCATTTTCTACATGGTGTTTGTCTTTTGGCACGTGGTGCGTTTTCGAGTGTTTCGTCACCGTGCTTACACTTATTAAACCACCGCTGCATTGTCCGTGAAGTCACGACACCCTCTCCAAAGGCCTAGCATATCTTCCGGGCCGATACAGCGGTGATTGACCCCAGTTTGACCTCGTACTGGATACATACCCTTATGATGCTCTGTGGATGTCCCATGTTCACTCTGTCCTTACGCAAGTTCACGGTGTAACTGAATTTCCACAACCAGGTAGTATGTTGGATATACCCACACCAACAACTGACCTTCGCCTTATCTCCCTTCGGATTCAACTCACGGTGTAAGGGCCAATGGAACACAGACCTCCACAAAAAGCAACAAAACTTTCTTGCTTACTTTTATAATATATTAAAATGCTAGGTTTATATGTTTGTCTATAAAGAAGAGTCTATATGTTTGTCTCCAATCCTTTCGACAATGAGATCTCGAAAACCACAAGTGTTAGAAACGTGTCGTTTTCATTGGTCGATTCCAAATTTTGTGTTATTCTAGTTGTAATTGAAGACTTTGGGGCAAAAACCCGTCAAGTCCAAAAAGTGAAAGTGTAAAGGATATAGCTTCACAAGAGTTTCTCCTCATCCGATTTTTTTCAAACTTGGCACCTATGTACTAGACCGAAAATAAACATACTACGGTTTCAAGCAATTCTACCGAAATCCAATTTCCGTAAGGATTGTGCAGTCCTTTGTCATTTCGACGGGGGCCATTGCCCCCTAGAACCCTTTTCTCGCAAAAACGACAAAACTCGTATTTCCTACTTTGAACTCATCTTTAGTTTAGGATCGGCAGAATTTAATTTATTTAACGTGGCGCTTTTAGTCAAGGGGGCCCTTTTTTGAAAAGGGTCCCTTTGCCCCCCTTAACCTATTTTTCAAAAGAAACAAAAAATACTTGTCGGTTTATTTTCGGTCTAGTAAATTATATAGGTGCCAAATTTGAAGAAAAATAGGATGAGGAGAAACTCTTGTGAAGCTATCTCCTTTCTACTTTCACTTTTTGGAGTTAACAAGTTTTTGCCCCAAAGTCTTCAATTCAATGTTTAAAAAACATCGCCGATATTTCTTTACTACATTATTATAGGTACACAAGGAATATTGAAATTTTTAAAAAGTAAAGCATCATATTTTACGAGTTATACACTCCAACACCACATAGTTGTATACAAAGGTTGTATATTCCTCAGGCGTTTTTCTCACCGCCAAATGATAATGAAAAACGAACGATAACCATTTCTCCAGTCTAAGATGAATTTCATTGTTTGGAGTGTTCTGCTCAATGAACACCATATATCACTGATATTATAATTATGTATGTAATGTATTTGCTTCTTTCATACTGCATGTAAGAACCCTAACAGCACAAGATGTGTTAGGCATGTGCCATTTAGGTGTCCTAGCTACTTTTTAGGTACCCGACACTTGGCACGTATGATATTCATGTGCTAAGCATGTACTTTAACTACCTACAGTTTTAGGTCTATTTGTTACACCTAATTGATGTTGCAACTACTGGTATGTACCACAAATATAACATTTATATACCTGGCTTAGTTTCGCACTCTAACTGTCATTTGTTTTTATGTCGTCACTTGGGACATATATGTCATGTTCTAGGTACGCCCTTTAGGTACACTCATATCCAAAATGATTGTCGCATATCTATAACTGTCTTTTTGTAAGAATATAATTGATAATGATTTTGCAGGGTACTTTTAATAGTGATACTATCTGTATAATCGGGAAATGAATATTTGTGGTAAATTTCATAGGAAAAGAATTATAAATACGAAAATTAGAATAAGTAAAAACAAAATGTTGCTAAATGGACAAGAAAGTTTTATTTTCGTTTTATTGTTCTTATTTATTGCTCTTTTGACATGAATTTGCCACATACATGTCTTTGCCGATTATATGCATACTAACATTATAAGAAATACCGGGCGAATTCGTTATCAAATTATATTTCTACAACAACATATTTATAGACATACGACAATAATTTTGGACATGAGTGTACATATTGTTTCAGATACCCTAACAGCATAAGATGTGCTAGGCATTCGTCATTTAGGTTATCTAAATTCATCTCACACATTTGATGTATTTGTTGCTTCTTTTTCTAAGCGTTTGTGTAAGCAATAAACGCATCAACTTTATTAGATGACAACTGTCGCCGATCATTTGAAAGTGAATATGAAAGAACCATGATATAAAGTAAATAGACGCTCGTCAATTTGTTATAAATTTACATGGCGAGCAGATTTTATCTGATCCTAAACGGTTATAGTCGAATATATGCGGTTAAAGGACCACTCTGATTAGCCGAATGCAAAAGACCTCAATAACTTATCCCTCTACAAGCCTATGTGGGCAAGTCAGAAGTGCATACGGCTGGTAATCCAAAGGGTGGTGATTCGCGCCCGCCCTGAGGTATGCCTACGTTTTTCTTACTTATTTAAAGTGTTTTTAGACTCATCTTAATGAAAACACATTACGCATATAGGCAATTTAACATATTTTGGGGGAGTAATTTTGTGGTTCATTGTCGCTTACGGCATGGGGAACATACCTAGAAGATACTAGGTACGTTCCCCAGGTACATGTCAGGCATGTGCCTAGGCACGGACATAGACTGTGACTATCACTTGCCATCAATGTGATTTCACTCTCAAAGGTACATAAGGCACATACTGGATACATTCCCATGTATCTGAGGGAACATGATAGGCATATACCTGCTATGTAATTGTGCTGTTAGGGAAGGAGATTCATATTCATATGTGAATGATGTGCTGTGTAGAGAGCGCAGGCTCAGCTAGTACCTCCATTAAAAATTACATTAATTCATCTAATATTTGTTTAAAATATTTTTTCATATAATGTCCAAAAGTGTGGAAACATCCAAATAAAATCCAAACCGCTCAGAATTGGGAAAAATGGAAAACGTGATAATAATAGATGAGCGGGAAAATCTCTTGAGACATATGACACCATCGGCTGAATCTTGAAATGGCGGGAATTTGTATTTAATTGGGAACCCTATCGTGTAAACATCAAATAGGACTGAATTTTTTCCAGGAATCCAGTGGCGAAATGTTTCCTGCTCTACGACCAAACGTTGCAAAGTTTTAACCGATGTTCTGCACTTACCTGTAGGTAAGATCAGGGGCGGCTTTACGATTTTATTTTTTTGTAGGCCCGCTCCCTCACTTCTGGATACATATACACATTTGATTGATTAACGAAAGTATGAAATTACTTTTACAGTTGTAGTTGGTGCTATTTGTTAAATAATTATCTACAATTAATATTTTACAGTGGAAAATATGTTTACTCTTTAATGTATCTTTTAACGTTTATATATTTTTCAAATTTTTTGGGTAAGCCCGTGCCTACCGGGCTTATCCGATAAACCCGCCACTAGATAATACTGGGGACAATGTGTGGCTCACTGTCCAATGTTACATCAATTGTTCAATGTGTGGTCCTCCCTGAGCAATCGTTAAATGTATCCGTTGCTACCATCCATCCATTACCATGCCCAGCATGTCCTCAGGAATGCTGAAACGCGTGTCAATAATCCTGCGTTGAAGGTGGTTAATGTCCCTGATCTTGGTAGCATACACAACGGATTTCACGTGGTCCTACAGAAAAAATCCAATAGAGTGAGATCTGGGGAACGCGATGGCCATTCCACAGGTCCTCGCCGGCCTATCCACATTTGTGGGATTTGCTCATCGAGTACTCACGAGCACATAATCCGAAATGATGTAGTGCAACGTCAAGTATAAAGAGCCATCCTCTAATGCGACGGACGGCAGGATCTCCTCCTCAAGCATGTTACGTTAGGCAATTGCATTTAAATTGTCCTCGATGAAGAATGGACCCATCACACGGGTACCCCACACACCGCACCACACCATCACTTTCTCAGAGCCAACGACCCGAGAATCGTAGTATCAGTGTGAATTGTTGTCACACCAATATCAGTGAGTTTGCTTGTTCACCTCGCCCGACACATATACAGACACACACACACACACACACAAAATCCTCGTCCGAGAATAGCATGTCATATGCGAATGGAGGATTCTGTCTGATTTGTTCCGCGGTCCCCTCACAGAATTCGACTCGGCGGCCTAGATATCCTCGGTTAGATGTTGGAATAGCTCCATCTTGTATGGGTGACACTTATGCACAGATGCGATTCGCAGGATGGACGTACGGGGATATATCCATTCTTGGGCTAAGCGACGGGTACTGCGGATGGGACTTTTCACGAATGATGCCAGCAGAGAAGTGGAGGTAGTTTCATCCGTTGCTGTACGAGACCTGCCTGATTTTGGTTTGTTTTCTACCAACCTGATTTCCTTAAATTTCGCTATAACTTTCCAAACTGCACTATTGGAAATAGGCAGATTTTCTGAGTGACAAGTGTTGAAATCATCTGCGAACTGCCTGGTGCTGCGCTCTCCTGAGATCGACACGATCTCTATCCGCTCATCCCCTGTTAGTGCCATTCCGTGTTACACCACCGGAAACAAAATAAAATCGGTTAAAACCCTGCAACGGTTGGTCGAAGAGCAAAACACATTTCACCATTGGCTTCCTGGAAAGATTTCAGTCCTGTTTTATGTATCACACGATAGGGTCCCCATTTAAAAACAATTTCTGCCATTTCAAGATGGCAGCCGAGGCGCCATATGTCTCAAAAGATTTTCCCCCTTGTCTGTTTTCATCACATTTTATCATGTATTCTCAATTCTGAACAGTTTGATTTTATTTGGGTGTTTCTGCACTTTTGGACCACCCTGTAGAAACAATTATATCATAAAGTTGCATAATTAGATCTTATTCCATCTTTTACAGATGGAACACATAAATTATGGCCAAGCTGTGATAATATCATTACTATTTTTCCTATTTACAGAAAAAATGTGGAGATAGAATAAGACCTAATTATGCCACTTTATGATATAATTGTCATGCAAGTTTCTACAGGGTGGTCCAAAAGTGTGGAAACATCCAAATAAAATTCAAACCGTTCAGAATTGAGAAAAAAGAAAATAAAAGTGATGATAATAGACAAGGGGGGGAAATCTTTTGAGACATATGGCGCCATCGGCCGCCATCTTGAAATGGCGGAAACTGTTTTTAAATGGGAATCCTATCGTGTGATGCATCAAATAGAACTGAAATTTTTCCAGGAAACCAATGGTGAAATGTTTTTGGCTCTTCGACCAACCATTGCAAAGTTTTAATGCCTAGGGTCAGATAGATTGTATGGTTAAGTAACATTGTGTGGCCTAGTTTGACAAAGAATAGAATGAATTCAATATAGAGGACTTGCATAATGTGGAAGGAGTCTCACTATGAATTAAGGGTTATCCATATAAAGTATTGACCATTTGACTAAATTAAAACAAAAACAATGCTGAGTGAGATAATTTATTGCCGTAGAGAAGTACACCTTAGTTTACTTCTCCACATACAGCGGGGGACGCTTCTAAATGGTACAGCCATATGGAGATTTACGGCTAAGGTGTACCATTTAGAAGTGTCCCCCGCTGTACAATCACCTCCTGCATGATTATTTTCGTCCTTCAAATAGTTTGATTCCAGCTTAAAGGATGGCTTCACCGTCACCAATGTTATTACATGGAAATATATACATAAGTATAATCATAAAAATATCGAGCAATTAAAGAACTCAACCAAAACCAACTAACTACGCAAAATCAACACATCAATACACAGGTAATAGTATATTTATAAAGGTAACCAAGAAAGTTCTGACGCTTTTCTTGGAAGTTTGCGTTCCATCGGCCCTCACATCGTGAGTTGAATGCTAATGGAGATAAGGTGAAGGTCAGTTGTTGGTGTGGGTATGTCCAACATACTAGCTGCTAGTGGCAGTTCAGTTACACTGTGAACTTGCGTAAGGATAGAGTGAACTTGGGACCTTTACAGAGCGTTGTAAAGTCATGTATGCTGTACGAGTTCAAACTGGAGTCAAACGTCGCTGCAGCAGGGCGGAAGATATGCCAGGCCTTTGGTGAGGGTGTCGTGACTACGCTGACAAGATCTTCAGGCAGAAATTGACGAGAACAGTGGCCAGACATGTGAGGAACTTGGACTACAATTCAGTGTGAGTGGAGAAACCATTCGGCAACATCTCCATCAACTTGGGAAACACTACAAGTTGGGTCGATGGAAACACTGCGTGATTTGCCTCCGGGCCAGAAGGCAACGCGAACGGACACCTGTGTTTCTTTGCTGTTTCGTCTCTAGGGGTGGCTTTAGGATTTTAATTTTGGGTAGTCCCGCTCCCTAGCTTATGGTTGATTAATGAGAGTAGGAAATTACTTTTACAGTAATGGTTGATGCTATTTCCTAAATAATTATCTACCATTAATATAAATAGTGGAAAATATATTTACTCTTTATTGTATCTGTTAACGTTTATATATTTTTTAATGTTTTAGGTAGGCCCGTGCCTACCCGGCCTACCCGCTAAAGCCACCACTGCTCGTCTCAGGTAGGAGCTATTTCTGGACAGAGTGTTGACATGTGATGAAAAGTGGGTCTTGTACGAAGCTCCACGGTGACGTCATCATTGGTTAACATCCCATGAACCGGTTCCAAAACAGCCGAAACTAGCACTGGGCCAGAAGAAGTTCCACCTGTGTGGCGTTGGTTTGGTGGACTATTCGCGGCATCGTGCACCGGGAACTGCTACCAGCTGGACAGAGCATCAATGCAATTGTGTCCTGTCAGCAGTTGAGCCTTGTTCAATAAAAACGAAAAACTATGGAGCCACCACTTGTAAATCGCAAAGGGGTCCTCCTGTTACAGAACAACACTAAGCCCCACGTGGCTAGGATGAGCCGGGGCACCATTTTACGCCTTGGATGGGAAAGCTATTGCATCCGCGATACTCCTCGGACATTGCAGCTTCCGATTATCACCTGTTCCATTCCTTGGACAATCACTTTAGAGGGGGTCAGTTTAAATCCCTTGTAGAGGTGCAAAATTCACTTGATACCTTCTTCATTTCACAGCCCACAAAGTTCTATCGCGAAGGAACGTTGGCAGAAGGTCATCGATGCTGTAGGAACTATTTTTGATCTTCCAGATACGTCTTAGGTGACATATATATGTTCGAAGGTGGTGGGTAAAAAAGCGATAGAACTTTCTTAGTTACCTTTATACCTGTACATTTTTCATAGCGTTGATCCTCTATTATTGAGGGCAACAATTGTTTATGAAACAATCAAAAGTAATTTGATTGTATTCTCGCTAGTGAATGGAGTTTAGATTCAAAATAATTTTTACTACTGAGAGTTATTGTAGTTGTAATCTCCTGGGGAGTCTCTCGTTAGCCACTCGTGTACTAGGAAGTTAAAGTATTACTGTGTCAAAGCCCAGGGAGATGAGTAATTTCCAGAAAAGTAAATAACTCTCTCAAATTATTATAATGAGAACGTCTTCGTGTTATGTTTTGATTAGAAAATAATTCCATTCAAACTTTCCATCCCAGTGGATTTTTGGAGATCTTAATTCATCAGAAGAAGTCGATTGAATTTGTCTTCGTTTTAGTACAAAACAAAATAGATTACACCATAGTCATCTTTCTTCCAAATCTTTCCATCTTTTTTTTTTTTTTTTTTTTCATGTGACAAACTATGCTTGGCAGGAAAAAAAACTATGGTTGCAGTAGTATGGCTTTGAAGCAGGTGAAAAAAATGGTGTTGATTCGTTGATACTATTGGGCTAAGCACAGGCAAATCAGAGGAGCGGCAAGGATTTACTCTAGACAGTCGCCAAGTATGTTTCCCTCCCACAACTGCATTGAAATCTCCCATTACAATTACACATGTACCTTCTTCTACCTGTCTATAATTTAATCCATTTTCCTCATAATTTTCCTCTACTTCTTCAGTTGTATGCAAAGTCGTCGGTGCATATGTCTGTATTACTACTAGATCCTTCTTTTTTTCCCTTAAAATCTAATATCTTTTATTATTATTATTTTCACAGTTTATTCTATTGATTATTGAGATCTCCTCATTATGATATAGTGACGCCTATATACTCATTGGTGTGTTTTACATTATTCTGTTCTTCGGGCACATGTGCTAGACAACATTGTGGAGATCTCAGGTCACAGTCCCAGCCCGAATCTTTGCGGGACTGACTTGTCTAATTCGGAGCTTTTGTTTCTTTCATTTCATACTTAAAAGTAATTAGTTGGAAGTGAGAGATTTCTCAAATTATTAATTGTAAACAAGTATCAAAGTGTGAACTTCAGGTCCGATTAATTACCACGTGGTCTTAGCCGGTTAGATCGCATGTACACTCTTGAGACCCTTACCAGAAACAATGTGACTCTTTCCTCGATGGGGTTATATTGTGAATAGCGGGATGGCACCATACAAATCAGATCCTGGGCAACTCCTTTACCTTCAACTATCCTGAGCTAAGCCTTATAGGCTATGCTAAACCGCCATAAATTATTTGCAGTGGCGGATCTAGAAGGTAAAAACTTGGGGGGGGGGCAGCCAGTACCTAAACTATGATAGGCATATATAAACTTTCAAAAATATATAAATAATAGCTTAAATTATTTTGTCACTAAAAAATTGGGGGCCTAGCCCCCCGGCCCTGGCCTAGATCCGCCACTGATTATTTCATTTCAAGAAAAGAACTACAAACTTTGCCTTATCTTGAAAATAAAAATCTTACGGACGTCCATGCCCTTCACTACATAGCACGTCTTTGCTTCTTTTCCTTTCTATACACATTTCATTCGCTTCCTCATTCCTTTCCTTCTTGTTTATGGTGTTCGCTGTCAGTTTTCTCCGGAGAGGGCTCGAGCCCACAATGACATTTTTCCTAAGAAAATAAAAAAAAATGCATCTTATCTTATTTCATGCGTTCTGTCTCTGAATGCGATTTCGTTACAATCGTAAATATACTTTAGATACTTATGAACTAGTACCTTCATTACAAATTTTGACATTTTGCTTCCATAACTTTGTGCGGACCTCTTCTCCACCTAAGCGCTTTGTCAAGGAAAATACTATGCAGATACTCCCTTATTTTAGGTCAACTATTAGAGCAATTTCATTCTCTTCGGTCTACTTCTTCCTGCACTCTTCGCGTCGATTTTCAAGTTTTTGAATGGGGGCTTTTGTCCCCCTCCCAAGATTCATTTTCAGCAGAAATTAATAATAATAAAAACATGTATTAGCTTCATGTCTATAGTAACAATCTGCCAAATTTGATCGTAATTGGCTTCCTTAGATCACTAAGATGATCCTTCTTGTAAGTAAATAACTCTGCACTTACTTTTTATTTTATTACTATTATTGTTTGTTTTAATTTCAAGCCAACAAACGTATAGCAGCAGGAGTTCTTGTCCTTACATGCAAACCATCAAATTGATTGAGACATCAACGTTAGCAACAAGAAAGAAACATTAACACTGATTTTTTAATATATATACTTTAAGTATAAACAATGACAGTTATATTTTCGTAAAATTAAGT
Source organism: Thermobia domestica (assembly GCF_964235325.1). Lineage (NCBI taxonomy): Eukaryota > Metazoa > Arthropoda > Insecta > Zygentoma > Lepismatidae > Thermobia > Thermobia domestica. Next base: position 97,512,077 of record NC_137455.1, read on the forward strand.
GCTGTAAAGTAAAGAATACTCTGACTGTGTGTACAGGATCATGAATACCACAGGTAGAAAACCTTCGCCATTCATATATGGTGATTTTAAAACATTGAATATAGCGCCAGAGGGCTGTCTTGTTTTTGTTCAATGTCTTTGATCTTTACTCAAATAAATAAAAAGAAAAGAAACATTACATATGTATCTTGCGACCTTTTTCTTTTGCATTCTTCATATTTGGATTTTTCGTTCTTCTTTGCATCATCTTCATATTTTTATATCCTTTTTTCTCCTTTTCTTGTTGGAAATTCTTTGCTCTAGTGGGCAACGGTAACCCACTGCGTTTGTTGCAGCCCAATATTTCATTGTTAATTTATAGTCATTAGTTACTGTGGGACTGGAGGGCCTCTTGACACCCGACTGATGGCCGCTGCTCTGACTGAGATGAATTGGTCGACCGTTCGCTTCTCCTCAACGAAGGAAACCTTTCTGTGTTTTCATTTTTCTTCTGGTACATTCTTCAGAACCAACCATGGCCACCAAGTTCGATTTATAGTGGCGCCGCTCTCTGACAAAATGGCATCTTCATTTGTTTTTTCCCTTGTCCAACTGAAGATTACAGTATCTTCCGTTTTTCAGGTCTTATTATCACTTTCAATTTAAAGATTTCGGAAACATGAAAAATTAAATAAAAAGCAAACATAAATGTTGCTTTAAATAATTTGATAATTATAATAAGAAACTACACACTATTTTCTTTTTTCTTCAAAAAGTTTGTCACCTGTTTCAGCAGGCTCGTTCATAAAGGAGGGTGACCAGGGTGCCTCAGACCCCAAGTATCCACCTGCAACCCCTTAAAATTTCCGTTTGTTTATTTAAATTTAGAAGATAAGCAGTTGAGAAAGTCAATGGCTTATACTGGTTTGATTGCTTGGGCTACCACTAATCTTTCCAACACCTGTACATTATTATTATTATTATTATTATTATTATTATTATTATTATTATTATTATTATTATTATTATTATTAATAATAATAATAATAATAATAATAATAATAATAATAATAATAATAATAATAATAATAGCTCTCCCTCTTTGTTGTAATGAGTAGGCCTAATTGCTAGTTGGGCCTTGTTCCTCTTTAGTAACACTTATGCCTTCTTGCTGGTCTAATCGCTAGAGTGCACGCCTTTGATGGACGTGGTCTCGGGACAATTTTCGGTGGGAGAGTGTTGAACGCACTACGATGATTTAGATTCTACCTTAGCCTGTCGGTCCATGTCTCATCTAGACTCGGTGCTGCAAAGGAAAACTTCTATCGAACAAACAAACAAATAAATAATAATAATAATAGTAATACTAACAATAATAATAATAATAATAATAATAATAATAATAATAATAATAATAATAATAATAATAATAATAATAATAATAATAATAATAATAATAATAATAATAATAGCTCTCCCTCTTTGTTGTAATGAGTAGGCCTAATTGCTAGTTGGGCCTTGTTCCTCTTTAGTAACACTTATGCCTTCTTGCTGGTCTAATCGCTAGAGCGCACGCCTTTGACGGACGTGGTCTCGGGACAATTTTCGGTGGGAGAGGGTTGAACGCATTACGATGATTTAGATTCTACCTTAGCCTGTCGGTCCATGTCTCATGTAGACTCGGTGCTGCACAGAAACACTTTTATCGAACAAACAAGCAAATAAATAAATAAATAAATAAATAATAATAATAATAATAATAATAATAATAATAATAATAATAATAATAATAATAATAATAATAATAATAATAATAATAAAGAAAGAAAGAAAGAAAATAATGAAATGAAATCTTTCAGCTTTACATCCCACGGTTATGCCAGTGAGTCTAAAGGCGGCGGTGATTGTGAGAAATGAATGAAATGATAGAATGAAGGTGAGAAGATACTGGAGAATCCCGAGAAAACTCACGCACACGGTGTTTGTCCACCACAAGGTTCACTTGGCGTGAGCAGGGATTAAACCAGGGACCCCATGCACCAGAAATGAACACTATCATTGAACCACCGCGGCCATTTATAAGAGAAAGAGTACAGATGAAGTGTAAGATCAAATTTTCATGCTACATCAATCATTCCGTCTCCTTTAGCCTAACCGGCATAACAGTGGGACGTAAAACTTAAAGATTTCATTTCATTTTTACATCAATCATTTCCCTGTTAAACAGGTATAGTTATATTGAGAAAGTGTACAAATATATATTGAGTTAAGATGTTTTGAGGGTAGTCAGGACCCGTGGGTGCGCCACTGTGTGCATGTTATAAAGAACGCTGAAATAGCCGATTATTTACAATGGAGCCTCAGTCTGTAAGAGCTTTTGCAACGTAACGCAAATAATGAAAGAAGTAACTATAACTATGCCGACTAAAGCAAAATACTGCAAACCACAAAATTTGCATTGCGTTGGCGCAAACCGTTACAGAACAAGACTCAAGATGTCCGAGACAATTCCCAGAGATTCCCAAAATACGCTGTCATTCTCGTATAAATTCCCTTTACCTTCGCTCACGCACAAGAAACCGATTACTCTAGAGGCATCTGGTGTTACTTGCTAGCCCGTACGTACGCTGCTTGCGGTGGTGGAGGTAAGGGAAATGCATTGATAACTACACGATTCTTCTTGCAGTTGAGTAAGTAGATGAGATTTCTTACTGTGTTGCCAAATTGAAAATCCCTTAAGGAAGCGAGACAGAGTGCGAGAAAAAAGTTAGTGGATGTTTCTAAATTCATACATCTCGCAGAAACTTGTATCATAGAAAGAAGATACTCAAGTATAAAATTAACAATATAAATTAGTTTATATTACATTATTTTTATTTTGTAACATTCTAGGGCTCGGTAGGCCAAAAATTACGCCACTGGAGGAAGTGTTATAGCTTGTAGTTGGGGCAGAATAGAGAACCTAATTCAAATAGCATTCCCATTGTTATCGCTTATTGTTTCCTCTAGAGTAGGGCCGCTGGATTTAGTAAACGAAAAATCGGGACACTAATCTCAGGCTATATATAAGGTCAGGATTCCTACTCATTTGGTCAGAATCAACTAATTACTTGTCTTTTCCAGCTTACTACTCACAATTTTCCAGTTTATTCTGTACAGAGTTAATACAAAGGAGCCTCCAGGAAATGTATGAAGAATGTGAAAAGGTAACATAAGAAGAGTTGTTAGTGTCCCTTATTGCGAACTACAGTTTGTTCTGTTTAACATTTTCTAGATATTACGCGAATTACGACACACTCTCCCATTTATGATTGAAGAGATACTTTTTCTTTGTTGTGTCATCACTTGTCAAAACACTATCATAAAAGAAATACAAATTTAGCAAGTAAGACATACCTAGGACGTCCCACGGACATCCTATTTAGATCGTGATGTCCAAAGGATATCCACGGGATGTCTCCAAGATATTCTCTGCTATTAGAATGATAAGTTTGAGAAACGTTAATGAAAATGCAATGAAAAACATTTGAATATGTGTATTTGCTTCAGGTAACTGCAGTGGTTCTGATTTCATTGTGTGTGTGTGTCTTTGTGTGTGTAAAAGTGAAATGAAATCTTTGAGTTTTACGTCCCACATTTATGCCACTTAGGCTAAAGGAGACGGTGGTGATGAGTAATGGATGAAATGGTGGAATGAAGAAAGTGGGAGGAAACGGGAGAACCCCGAGAAAACCCACGCACACGGTGTTTGTCCACCACAAAGTTCACTTGGCGGGGTCTGGGATCGAACCCGGGACCCCAAGCACCAGAGGTGAACGCTCTACCACTGAGCCACCGCGGCCCCTAAATAAATAAATTTTACCTAGCAAAAAGTCATAAAGACTTTATTTGTGGATATGTTGTATGTACCTAAGTACTAGTTAAAACATCAAGTTTGTGACCTCCTAGATACTGTGTTAACACCAGGAGGCCCCTGAATACTCCGAGGGATTCAAAGAAATGCTCAATCCAATGCGACGAGTATATTTACATTGCGAAAGGTCGTAAATTTTTTCTTTTTGGTCACGTTGTATGTACTTAAGTACTGATGAAAACACCAAGTTGTCGACCACGTGGATCCTGTGTTTACACCGGGAGGCCCGCGCCCGCATGTACTTCGAGGAGCACGGAAAACAGCTTAGTCCAGTAGATAAATATATTTTTGCCTTGCACAAAATCCTGAAAATATATGTTTGCATGTGTTTTGTCCATCTAAAGAACTTATTTTTGCATATGCTTTGTCCATCTAAGTGCTAGTTAAAACACTGTACCAAATGTATAGGGTAGTTGAAATAAAGTGTTCATGGATTTTGAGAGTGACCCACAAGAAGGTAATGCACAAAACACGGTATGGCGTTGCACTAGATGTAGCAAGAGTGGTATGCAAAACAAACTTATAGAACAAAAACGCACCGATGCAGCGGAAGAATGAAAATGAACATGCGAAAACGTCATGGTAGATAGCTGTAGTATGTGTGCCAGAGCTCTAATATAAGCTCATGTCGAGATAATACATGAATGTATAGTATTTAAAAAAAAAAAAAAAACAGAAAAGAAAGAAAGAAAATGTAATAAAGCAAAAAATTGATTTTCAGATGCATAATATCAATATAAGACAAATTACACTCAGTGGAATATTAAAAATAAGCGCTACCGTAAGTAGTGATGAGCGCAAGAGTCTTGGTCTTCCAGTTTGTGCAAGAGTCTTGCGTGCAAGACTAAGGCCAAGACCAGGAATCCCGATGCAAGACCAAGACCGAGACTCTTGCACAAGAGGCTTGTATAAGTACTGGTGCTACTTGAATTTTTTATAGAATGTAAAAGGGAAGGGGAAAAATCATTACAACTTTCACTAGAATTTCTTGGCTTCAGGAAAAATGCCGCTCGAGTGCATATGTTCCCACTCCGTTTATGCAATCCGTGTGAGTCGATCTGCCCCTATGTCCATAACAAGCGGATAAGCGAAAAGTAAACTAAAATATGTTGTGGTCGCGGTGGCTCAGTGATAGAGCGCTCAACTCTGGTGCATGGGATCCTTGGTTCGATCCCAGTTTGCGCCATGTGAGCATTTTGATGGACAAACACCGTTTGCGTGGGTTTTCTCGGTTGTTTCCTTGTGTCCTCGTACTTTCTTCATTCCACCATTTATTGATTTCTCATCATCATAGTCTCCCTTAGACTCGCGCATAAACGTAGGACGTTAAACTAGATATTTCATTTAATTTCAAAACATATCAGTGGTGTTCTTCTTCCAAAACTAAAGAGAAATATAATATTGAACATCAGTAATTGAAAACTATAGGTCCCGACTACATGGGTACTGGCCTTGGCTCCGAAGCTCAGGCATCCGTTGGAAATTTTTATTGTATGCTCATAAAATTAATATCGAAATAACATTTTCATGACATTAATAAAAGCTTAGTACATGTGACCCCAAGTTTGATTTCATGGACGGATGCTTATACGTTGAATAATTGTTTATCAATATAACTTCTAGCCTCCTTAGATCTACGCACATAGAAGATTGAGCGATATAACATTATATAATAATAAATAATCCATATTCACAAGTGAGAGTGATTTTGTGCAGTTATTTCAAATAACTTGGAGTTTGATGCCGTTATTTTCTATTTCTAATATAGGTCAAAAGTATTTCTATAAATTGAGTTTATACAAAAGACATAGACAGTTGAGTCGTTTTCAATTTTCACTCAAATTATTCTAAAATATTAAGAGGTTTGATTATAATAATTATTATTTTAATTTTTTCTCTCTTTTTTGGTCAATATTGCTAAACATATCATCATCATCATAGTTATTCTGCCATTATTAGCAGGTCACTTGCTGCAACTGAGAAGCTTCGATGTACGTGGTCCTCAGCTAGTCTCTCCATCTTGAAGTACCAATTTTCTGTTTTAATACCCTCTTTCTACTATATTTTCCTTCGCCCCTCCTTCTCTTTTCTTCCACCATACCCTCTGGCACGTATCTCATAATACAGTTCCACCTCCGCCAATGTCCCAACCAGTTCCTCTTCCTCCTCTTAATTACATCTAAAATTCTTCTTTTCTACCCTACTGCTATTTGTAACACCCTGTTCGTTTTCTGTTCAACCCAGCTAATTCTCCCTTTTTTTCTCCATGATCACGTTTCAAAAGTTTCCATTTTTTTTTTTTATCGCTTTTGCGTAATGTCCATGTTTCTACACCGGAATCAGTAAAACAAAATCTCAATATGTAATTGGAAGTTTGTTCAATACAAAGATTATCTATCGTTGTTGAAAAGAAAAAAAATATGATGCCTTTAGAGTGTAAAAATAATTTTGTAATTCATGGTATTTCAGCGATCTGTGTTATCTTCATTTTCTTTCATGCGTCTCAGGGGTAGCCTCCCCAGTCTCGGAACCAGTGGAGTGTTGGATATGTTAAAACAATATTCAAAGATTACGAAAAGTTGTGATTTACCTTATAAGTGAAGCGTGGGCACCCATTGAAAAAAATAAAGGTCAACACCCATGGTGTACACTATCATCATACTTACACGAAGTTAAACTATATTACACGTAGAAATATACATTGTATTTCCGTTACTATTGCACTTTGTAGAATTTATTATCCCTTATATCCAGAGTAAAATTTACCTATAAAAAACATAAGATTTCCTGAAGGCAAGACTTGCAAGACTCTTGCAAGCAAGACCAAGACCAAGGGTTCCAATGCAAGACCAAGACCAAGACTAAATGTGCAAGACCAAGACTAAGACCAAGATCATCTGGATCTTGGTCTTGCATTTGCTCATCACTAACCGTAAAACGGGGCTACTTTGCTCATCACTAACCGTAAAACGGGGCTGATTTAAGAAATTTTAAAGAAAATCACATGTAACTTAACAAACGTAATAATTTAGAACACTGTATTTTAAACATATATTAGCTAGATATAAAAGGAAAACATTCGTGCAAGTGCATTAGTAAACATTCAGTATGCCCATGGTTATTGAAATTTAAACTTTGGTGCAAAGTGAACCCATAGGTAGGGATACTTTGCACAACATACCAAAAAGTATGTTCAACATACGAACATAATGTTTCCGTGCAATGTTTTTCCTTCAGTATTTATACATTTCACTTCTTACACAATACCGCATGCAGTCCACAAATATGGATATTAGAATGATGGTACTAGTATCAGTACTTAGTATGAATTATCGATATTTCCCAAGAAAATTATGTATTTTTTGGTACCGGTACAGCAACCACATTCAGATAGTTTAGCGTACTATATGCTTCACAGAAATGCCAACTCAGGAACAGACAAAAATTCCCGTCAACTGATTTGCCTTGGTTGCTCTTTATGTCCAAGAATATTATCCCAAATGTAATCGGTAGAATATTTACGGGATTTTGAGCTTTCAGGCTGAAGCCCACCCAAATTGCATGATTTCTTCTTTTTTCTTTTTTTAGAATCTAATGTTAGTCATTCCTATGCGTAACAGCTTCAAGTTCTCCAAAAGTCTAGTGATTTCTAAAACAAAACTAAGCTTTTCTGAGTGAAGCCCCTATCAAAATATTTTCTGGATCCGCCAGTGTTCATAATTTATTTTTCCACAAGAAATCCATTCCAGCATCTACCTAAATAGGAAATTTACCTAAAATTAGAAGGCACGAGGTACCAGCAGTAGTAATTTTCTATCTAACGGGTTACTCTGGACCGGTGCAAAGTAATCCCGATTAGAGGCTGAAACCGCCTTCTCCCAGTTTTTTTATGGCTTTAAAACATGTAACAGTTCAATTTCAACTATTGCTTCAAAGTCCCATTATACAGAACAGTCTTCTACGAAACTGACTTAACGTTGTCGGAAATTCATGTAGGTGATATCTTTCAAAATTTCTCGGTCTTTAGAGTGACTGCTTTCCATGCTTCTAAAACAACAAACCTTCCGGATAATTAGAACTGATGTTAACCTCCAACATTATAACCAAAATACAATTAGATGCTGTATCTTACAGTGACAACTGAAACTTTCTCTTTACAGTTCATAGTTTTACCGACAAAGAACTGTGCCACTCTTTTCATGTTTTGTGCAAAGTTACCCTTGATGTGCAAAGTCTTACGCTATCACTCAATATTTGTATTGTACCAAAATCTAATCTTATCAGTATTACTAGGCTCATATTATTTTTCGATATATATTTCACAAACATGTAAGAACCGTTGTCAGAGCCGGTTTGACTTTTCCTATCATATTGGAACCGGTTCATGAAACGCTCCTATCTTAACTCTCAGAGCTAGGCCGACAAGTACTTTGTATGAAAACGGTTCGTGAACCGGTTCTTGAACAACAGCCGAAACTCACAACCGCTCCCAGAACCAGTTCGACCTTTTTCCTAACATATCAGAACCGCTCCCAGAATCGGTTCGAGCTTTCTCCTAACACCTCAGAACCGGTTCTTCATTTTCTTGATGTCTAATAACCGCTTCTCTCTGCCCTTAACATCTCACAACCGGTTCGAAAACCACTTTCTGAAAAAAACAGAATGGTTCCTGAACAATAGCCACAACCCAGAATCGGTCCGGAGCGTTTTCAAAAGAACCGGTTCATTTTCCATCCCTGCATATGCCCCCTCTTAAATATTTTTTAAAATCCATTTTCCCCTCTGGAAGGTAAACAATCCATAGGACGATAGGCTGGATGTGATTTTCTAACTCTTGGTTGTTTGTTTAGTAAAATTAATTAGCTAAACAAATGTTCCGAAAACCTTCCGTTTTTAGGTAAGATATATTGGGCCTTATGCAGAATCGTTCTGACGCTTGATTAGTGTCATACTAAAGAGTTCGGCTAACATGTTTCCTGCAGTAGCCTGGCCTTTACTATGATGCTAATCATACTCCAAAACGACTCTGCATAAGGCCCATTAGTTCTTTCAGTTGATATATTTTTCAGTCTGAAAAACGAAAACTAAGATAAACAGGTGTTCCAAAAGCCTTTTTCGGGTCAGTTAATTCTTTCATTGAAAACCAGGACGTCTGACAACCCTACTCTAGAGTATGATTTATCAACCTGTGATACTCGAGCCACTGCTAGGAGGTACACACGAATCGGTGCTGATTATCATGAATGTTGCCTCCCACAATTTGTTTTTGGTACCAATGCCACAGTTTCATCATTTTTTTTTATCACGAATACATGTGACCTAACTGGCGTACTGACTGCCACAAACCTAAAGCAAGTAGCATTTGAGAAGAGGGGAGGGTGTGCAGAGACGCACTTCAGCACCTAAAATCAAAATCTACATATGTGAGATAGAATTATAGCAAATTTATGTAAATCGGAACTTGAATAAAGAGGAACTGTGTCTATACGAAAAGGTTTGAAAGTTACCTATTCTGTTATTTATTTCTTACACCAATGCACACAGTTGCTCGACGACGAAAAGCGACGTTAACACGGAGAAGCATAAGAGAAACTTGATGAATTTTGTTCAACACCACATTTAATTCATACTTTCAGGCAGTGTTTCTTTCAGAATCAATGTTCCGGGGAGCACTGCTGATACTATTCTATTTATTATTATATTATAGAAGTGTTATTTTGGTCTCCTCCGGGGGGGACACTCTCAGAGCTCCGGGGAGGCAGTGACCCCCAAAAAACAGGTCTGGAAGAAACACTGCTTTCAGGTGGCTCCAATAGGAACCTTATCACTTGCTTGACCACAAAGTGCATGACGTCCAGAAAAAAAGAAAAGAAAAAAGAAAAATAATTACAACCAGACAGCTTGGAATTCGGAAGCATTTAGAGGTGGCATTTTCGAAGTCTATTTTAAATTCGTGCTGTTCAGCGCTCTTCCAAGACAGGTCCTTAAAAAAAAAAAAAAAAAAAAAAAAAAATCCAAGAGTGAAACTGTTCTAAATTTTCTAAAACATAAAACTTAGAACACTGAAACTTTCAGATAAAATATTCTATAACAGAGAAAGTAACTCATTTATAAAAATCATAGCACATGTAACTCCATAACTTGCTTAATCCATTGGTGGTGAATTTTGTTGTGGTATTTCATGTATATTATTGTTCATTATAGCTTTGAAAATAGTTAACATGAATTAATAAAACAAAATTGATCAAAACGCTAAAATATATTAATAATACCTGTATAACGGTTTCGGCATTATAACATTATTCTGGCTGGCTATGGACCTATTGTTGCAATTAGTCTTTTTATAACAAGAAGAGTTGAAAATTTTCAAAGTAGCCTTGAAGTAAATTCAGGCGCAGGAGTCATTGTCTAGTACACAGATCTATAATCTTATAGACTACTGACGTCCTCGGAAAGGGAATTGGAATTTATGAAATACAGTGTTCGAAGTGGGAAAAAAGCAGAGGTGGTATGTTTTATTACGATTTTGAAGGGACATACCGGCTATCTAAAATGTTGAAATACAGCCAGGGTATGTTGCCTAAAAGATGGCATTTCTTTTTGTATAATGACTGAAAACCATTGGAGAGCTTCTCTGTAGTTAGGGGCTGGGGGAGAGAGAGATGGAGAGATTTTGATCTCCTGCCAACAACTTTCTGAAAAAATAAAAAAAAATATCCCCTTATGTTGTATTATACAGAATTATAGTAGTAGGCCCCCCCGTATATCTCGCCGAGTCAGCAAAAATTTTAGTGACGTCATAGGTCAAAGGTCAATGGCCTTGGCCCGGGGTCAATGACCTAGGGGTACCTAGGACCACCCCTCTAAATTTTGGCAGGGGTACCTTGGCCCACCCCCTAAATTTTGGCAGGGGTACATAGGACCACCCCCCTTAAATTTTGGAAATTGCCAAATCTAAAAATTTGGTATGGTAGCCTAGGACCATAGTATGTACCTCTATCAGTATTGGGTGTCTATGTCGTTCCCTTTCATGGGTAAAAAATTGCCAAAAATTCAAATTTCGGGGGTTTTTGACCTAATTTATCCCCTTTGATGAGGTGTTATTACCCTATATAGTTATATGGGCGTATACAGGGGTCCATTACTTTTCATAAGACATGGGTATATTAATGCACCCCTTGAAAAATTTGGGTAGGGTACCTTGGCCCACCCCTTCAATTTTGGAAATTAACCAATTTCAACATTGGGTATTATAGTATAGGACCCTAATATGTATTATAATAAATTTGGGTGGTCCACCTCATTCCCTTCTAGGGGTACAAAATTGCCAAAAATATAAACGTAAGCAATACGTTATACCACGTGTTTGGTTTTTGGCTCAATTTATCCCCTTGGATGAGGTGTTATTACCTTATATAGTTATATGGGCGTATACAGGGGTTCATTACCTTTCATAAGACATGGGTATATTAATGCACCCCTTGAAAAATTTGGGAGGGGTACCATGGCCCACTCCTTAAATTTTGGAAATTGCCCAATTTAAACATTTGGTATTATAGTATAGAACACTAATATAGATCACTATAAATTTGGGTGGTCCACCTCGTTCCCTTTTAGGGGTACAAAATTGCCAAATTTTAGTACAACCACGTGTTTGGTATTTGGTACATTTTATCCCCTTTGATGAGGTCCTATTACCTTATATGGTTATATGGTCATGTATAGGGGTTCATTACCTATCATAAGACATAGGTACATTTGTGCACCCCAGGAGGGTACCTTGGCCCACCCCTTAAATTTTGGAAATTGCTCAATTTAAACATTTGGTATTATAGTACAGGTCCTCAATATGTATCATGATAAATTTGGATGGTCTACATCGTTCCCTTTTAGGGGTACAAAAATTGCCAAAATATAAACGTAAGTAATACGTTGTACCACGTGTTTGTTTTTTTGGTCCATTTTATCCCCTTTGATGAGATCCTATGATTACAAGGGGTCCATATCCTATCATAAGACATGGGTATATTGTTGCACCCTTCTTAAATTTTGGCAATGGGGGTCCACTGAAATTGTCCAATTTAAGCATAGTACAGGACCTCAATATGTTTCGGTGTTCCTATTGTCAAATTTTTAAGTACAACCACGTGTTCGGTTACTGACTCAATGTATCCTCTTTGATAAAGTTATAAGGTATGGACGGTATCTCCTTTCAATTTGGTAGTACCCTTCGGGTGTAGTACAGTCACGTGATCAATGATTTGGTTTTGATGCGCGACGAGGTCCCTGGTCAATGTTCTTTAGGAATTAGGTGGAAACTTTGCCCAGGGTTCTCGTCTTATATCGCACAGTTCTTTAGGAGAATCTGATAACGTTGTATATGGAATGGACAATAAAAACACATAAATAAGTATAAATTGTATTTTATTCATTTTTCTGGTTTCTTCTTTTTCTTTCTTATTGACAATGTTTGTATATTGAGCTGGGTTTCTTCATTAGACCGCCTCCTCTTCTTGATTGTAATGATTTGTTTCCATGTTTTGCAGCATAGCACCCGTTTGCAAAGCTTCGTATTGTGAATTCTGTAAAAAAGAACGAGGAAAAAGATGATTAGTATAGAAATAGATGATGATTAAACAATACATTTGCAATGATAAATATGATAAAATTACCTGGAAGGTATATTGCAGCAGTCTACGATCATTAACCGTGGGTACTGTTGTGAACAAGTATTGAATTTCACGCAGAGATTTTCCTTGGGCTTTACAGCACAAATAAAAATAAGCATAATAGCCACATACGGATGAACCAAGACTTTGCATTTGGCTATTATTATATTTATAGTACATACAATGAAGTTTTAAGAATGCAACATGTTGTGGTACATAAGGAGGAAGGCCATAGCTGTCAAAATATTCTCCAACACCGCGATGATCAATATAAATTGCAATCCAATGACTTCCTAGTTTTGTGGATGGATCTGTATTTACAATCATTGCCAGAGGAAGAGAAATCCGTGAGGGCAACTCATCGCTTGCAAATACCCCGGTAAAATGATTTCTGAATAATGGACTACCGTTTAAAGCACTAGCTAATTGTAATGTATTCAACATCGTGAATGGAAATGATACATAACGTATACGTACCTTGTAATTTAAAAGTCCAGGATAATGTTGCGCTGGTGGTCGATCTCTAGGAGTGAGGAAAACTCTCCATAGACAATACAGTTTGCAGGTGCTGCTAATTTCTCTTGGAAATGAACTTCCAATCGGATGGCTCCATGTCGTTGTAAATTCCAATAGTGACAATCTCCAGCAGAAGAATCGGGAGTTAGGTCAAATACAAACAGTGTATATCCATTCTTGTAGTCGGCTCTTGAAATTGTATTTCCAGTATTGGTAAAATGTATGCCAGAGCCTGAGAACAATGTGTGGTACGATGAAATGTAGAGATTTTCTTCAAAGTTGGGTTGCAACGGTTTTGAAGGTACAGCTTTTCCATCCACGTACAGTGTAAAGAAATTAATGTTTAGATGTTGAAATTCAAATGGATTGGTGGTAATAGTTCCACTGGATGCTTCATTCGATGTAAATCCTACAATAATACGATTTGGCAATGTTCCCATAAACAGGTTATCAATAGTTTTGGATTGTATATCCTTCGGGATGGTAAATGATTTCATTTGAACCCTTGTCAGAGGATACTTTGCCGGTGTAGATTGTAAAATTTTATTGTGTGCCAATTTAACACTAGGGCTAATGTTGACTTTTTTCACCTGCAACGATGCATCTAGAATATTGATTTTTGCACTGACACCACTTTCACCGGCCATGAGACAAAAGTTTGGTTTTGCAGGAATAAGTTTCACACGTAATTCCACTCCATGAATTAAAAATTTATCTTGATTAAAAATGTCACAATGAAGATGTCCAATCATATCGAATTTCATACTTTGTTTTGTCAGTTCATAGCGTTGTTGAAATCCTTTGTTCTCACTAGTGGTTGCGTTCATATGACCAGCCGTATCTTGAAACCACATTGCTGTTTGTAAATGTGTATTTTTAGCTCCATCACTATAATTGAGCAGTTTTTCCATGTACGAACGATATGGATGATTATGTGACGGAAATGAAATCAGTTTATTGTTCAAGTAGATTTGTACTTCACTAAACATAGCATTTAGAAAATCATTGACAGGTGCAATTGCTTTATCCGTATTGGTGAAGGAGGAACCATCTGGTTTCACAATTTGTGCTTGGATGTATAATAAGGTTTGTGGCAAATCAATGTATTCATCACTGCTACCACTCACTACAAATTCTATTGGTGAATTTTCAGCTATTGAACTAATTGGTTTGTAGCCTATAATACGATTGTCCAGAACACTGGTTTGCGTGGGCAACGTTGAAAAAATGTCCAATTCACTTTTTACACATTCACAGGATTGATGATGTAAGAAAGCCATCGTTGAATTAATCAAAAATATCTGGTGACGATGCCAATGATTTCTTCTTCTTCTTATGTGATAATTTACGTCTCTTTGTAGGATTGATGGTGTTGTTGATCGTTGGAAGGTCAACCTCAAACTGAGAGCAGTCATCCCATTTTCGTTTATGATATCCACTTCCCAGCATAGTTTTCAACTTATTTTTAGCTTTTTCTTGTAAATTTGATTTTGCCTCTTGCATACGTTGATGAAACGATTCTTCCAGCGGTTGATTCGAGATCACAACATCATTAATCATATTGGCACCTGATTTTAATAATTCTTTTCCCACAGTTTTAGCTCCTTGCTTCACAAGTGGTAACACTGAACGAAATAAGCCACCAAGGAAACTTCCAATGCCATGTCCTGCTTGATAGGGACTTCCCACATAGACGTTGCCGATACCGGACAACGCTTGTTTTTGGTAGTATTGCAAATACGGATCAGTCATGACGACGACGACGGAAATGTAGTTTTGTACACACCGTTCCAAAGGTGAATGGCATACGATGACCTGTGCTATCCCTTATATCGATTTGTATTTGCTCAAAATTCATTTTTTAAACCGGAACATAATGTGCAGGATTAAAGATTTGTACTGCATGACTTCCAAAAGTATGATTCACAGGATCCATGTTGACAATTCGTAGCAAGGGTACCATTGTATCTCCAACAATGACAGATTCAATAATGTCACAATAGACGTACATTTGTGATGGTAAGCCTAATCGTACATCCGGTGTATATTGTCCCTTTTCCATATCTTTTAAATCACTTTTCGGGTCAAATCCAAGCATTAAACTAACACTTGGTGAGATTTGTACAGAAGTATGGATTTCCTTTTTGGGATGTCTTATGAGGCATATATTATTAGTTGCGTCATGAGATATAAATAAATTGGTTTCTTTATGATGTATATTAATTGCATGAATAAGATCCCGTATATTGTTATAATAGCGTACAGGGATCGTTACAACCTTCCACGGTTCTTGATCATTACTACTTGATGATTTGTAATATATTTTATTGTTTTTACTGTTAATGTTCAGCAAAGAATGTGGATAATGAATCTCTACAATTGCCACATCCCATTTCTGGCGAAACTCTACACGTCGTTGTAATTTCGTAATATATGAAGTCAATGTATTTTCTGGAAAATAATCCATGGAACTATTACTGGGAAGTGTAACGTAAAAATCTTGATCAGGTTCCATTCTTCTTCTTCTTCTTCAATGAAGTTGCAGGGATCCACGAATTGAATGAGGAAGGATATCCTTTCCACTGGACGAGATACTCCTTTCTGCGACCTTTTATTCTTGTACGTAATATTTTATCGATGAGGAACGTCGAAGGAAGCGGTACTGGTTGTAATTCTTCTCTGTAGAAAACACCATCGATGAGTTGATGATTTAAATCCTCTAGTCGATACACTGGTGGGTTTCTTGGTACAATGGCTTTTACTCTGAATATTTCCCAAGTCCAGTTCTCGAGGTAACCCTTGTCAAAGATACGTTTTGTTTTACTTATACGAACAGTATCACCAACAGATAAATCCGTATCTTGTTTTGAACGTTGTAGCTTTTTGTCGTATAAGTTATGCCACACCTCCAGTAAATTGTCCTGAGAAACGTTTGCAGGTGCCATTTTAATACTGGAATGCCGACTTTCATTGTATGCTTTTACAAGTAAAGGCAATACTTTGATGTAATTGTATGTTTGATATTTGGTAAAGTATTTCCACATACGATGTTTCAATGTCTGATTAAATCTTTCTGCGATGCTGGCTTTAATATCTGGATCCTTTGTTGTAACATGTTGCACGTTGTGTTTCCTGAAAAACTTTTGTACTGTCTTGTTGGTAAATTCAGTTCCTTGATCACTACGTAGTACAATTGGTTTCCTGTCCTGGAAAATCATTTCAAATGCATTCACTATATCCTCGGCACTTTTTGATTTTAGTGGTACAGCCCACCCGTACCGACTAAACACATCAATCACTGTAAGAATATAGCGGTAATTGTCATTATAGTTTTGAAGTGATTGTAAATCATTTAAATCACATTCCCATTGATCATCAATATTGTTGACAAGATAAAAATCTCTACGGAAATGACGACGTACAGGACGATGTAACGTGTAGGTAGGTTGTTTGTTTAACCAAAGTTTTATTTTGGCTAGAGGTATAGATTTTCCTGTGGCTTGCCATAATTTCTTTGCAGTAGAAAATGATGCAGGATGTGCTGGATTGTAATAAATGAATTTCAACTTTTTGTTCATGGTTTGTACGTTGACCATTGTGGAATGATACGTTTTCTTTTTGGTCGGACTTCTAAATCGTCATCATCATCTTCTTCTTCTTCTTCTTCTCCGGAAGAAAATAATTCAGGTGCCGGTTTTGGTGGTGCAGATCCTTCAGATGCTGTTGTACTATTATGCTTGACAATATAGTTTAATCTCCGTGGATTACCAATCAATTCTTGAGGTGTGTTTGACGATGCAAGGTAGTTGCAAAACAATTCCCAGCCTTGAGGATTAGAATGTTTCCTCGGTCGAGTCACATCGCACATTAAATCTACAATATTGGATCCATGTAGTTTATTATCGTTGATGTACACTGTTCCTTTATGATCCCACGTAATTGCGTCATCTTGTTTTAAACGACGGAATAGTAGTTCGGCTTTCTTACGATACATTTGTGGTATTGCGGCTAAAATTTCTTGTTTCGTGCTATCGTCAACATTCGGGACGTCACCATTAGGTTTCATTGATGTAATTGTAAGTGGTATTGGTTCTTCTTGTTTACGTATCACATAAAGATATTTCTGTAATATTCTATTGTACTGATTCCATTTTTCTTCATCACTTGGATACGATGTATTCAATATAGATTGTATTTCACGATCGAGATTAGATTCTCGATTTTCACTCACACGGGATGATGATGCATGCATTCGTTGAAGCATTTCTGGTGGCACTAAAACCATCTTCTTGCTATGTTCCATGAAGTTTATTGTTTAAACAAAATACTGGATAACACACTTCCTACAATAGGTGCAAGTAATGCAGGTAAGAATCCTCCTTGTTGTACGGCTAAATGTTTCTTCTTTTTATCCAATGATTTTGTATTGTCTACGAGATAGCGGAGCGTGTTCTTGTAACGCTTTAATCTTGACTTCTGCGCACTTGTCAGTGGAACATTGCCTTTTAAAACATTATAACAACATTTACAAATACTATGAATTAATGAAGCGTCTGCATTGGCAATAATAGCTTTACGCAATCTTGGTTTAGCTTTGTGCAGAGCACGTAGCAGATTAGCGTGTTTCACTGTAGGAGACATCGTGACAGACTAAGTCATTCTTTTCACATGCACAATAATTTAAACATGTTTTGTTGGTACGTAAACATAATGATGCAAATCGTCGGGAAAAATATTTGTACGAAATCGCATTTCATCGGGTGTATCTTGTTTAAGATCCATCAGTAAATAACCATGTGGATTTCTTGTTGCGTCTGCATAACTTTCTTGTAGAAACAGTGGATGCTCAGGCATGATTTGATAACTCATATGCTTGATTTGTGACTTGTCACGTGGATTTTTAAACAACACCAAATACGAACAATTTAAACTCATATTTCTATTTGCTTTACTTTGATGAAATACATTTTGTGTTATAAAAATCACACTAATATTTCGATGATGTGATCCTTTTGTGAACATATCAACAATATCACTATTCACTTCTCGCATATGGTCATCAATAATAATCAAATGTGGTCCATCTTGAGGCTGAAAATCTTTCATTCGTGGAAGTCCTTCGTGAAATTCTACTGGAACTGGCATTGTTGCATACACGTCTTGCCATTCTGCATAATACCAGTATATCTTACGAAATTTTGCATTGATCATGGTTGGGAGATGTGACAGTAATCGCTTCACAAAATACGTTTTTCCACACCCACTAGGCCCTGCGAGAATACAGGTAAATGGATGTTTCCATTGTGTATCCATGATGAACACTAACACCTTGTTTCAAAAATGATGCGTATTTAAAGAGAGTACAAATTTTCTTTTTGTTTTAGATTGTAAATTCTTGCACTCACTGGTGTGAAAAGGAAAGAAACAGTTCATCTGTTTATCGAATAGTTGAAAACCGTTTATTTGTTAATCGAATAGTTGAAAACCGTTTATTTGTTAATCGAATAGTTAAAAACCGGATAAAGTTTAACGGTTAACCGTGAAAGCTGATCACTGTTTGATTTAAATTCTAATTGAAAATTTTTCGTTTCAAATTTGTTTTGAAAATTGTTTCAAAAATTTTTGTTTGAAAATTTTTTGTTTCAAATTTTTTTCAAATTTTTTCGTTTGAAATTTTTTTGTTTGTAAATTTATTGTTTCAAAATTTTTTGTTTGAAAATGTTTCGTTTCAAATTTTTTTGTTGAAAATTTTTCGTTTCAAAATTTTTGTTTCAAATGTTCTCGTTTCAAAATTTTTCGTTTCAAATTTTTGTTTTGAAAAAGTTTTAGTTTCAAGATTTTTGTTTAAAAGTTTTCGTTTTCAATTTTTTGTTTTGATTTTTTTTTAGTTTGAAAAGTTGAAAAAAAAAGTTTTAAATGCCAAGAATCTTGTTCAAAGTTTCCGCCTAATTCCTAGAGAACATTGACCAGGGACCTCGTCGCGCATCAAAACCAAATCATTGATCACGTGACTGTACTACACCCGAAGGGTACTACCAAATTGAAAGGAGATACCGTCCATACCTTATAACTTTATCAAAGAGGATACATTGAGTCAGTAACCGAACACGTGGTTGTACTTAAAAATTTGACAATAGGAACACCGAAACATATTGAGGTCCTGTACTATGCTTAAATTGGACAATTTCAGTGGACCCCCATTGCCAAAATTTAAGAAGGGTGCAACAATATACCCATGTCTTATGATAGGATATGGACCCCTTGTAATCATAGGATCTCATCAAAGGGGATAAAATGGACCAAAAAAACAAACACGTGGTACAACGTATTACTTACGTTTATATTTTGGCAATTTTTGTACCCCTAAAAGGGAACGATGTAGACCATCCAAATTTATCATGATACATATTGAGGACCTGTACTATAATACCAAATGTTTAAATTGAGCAATTTCCAAAATTTAAGGGGTGGGCCAAGGTACCCTCCTGGGGTGCACAAATGTACCTATGTCTTATGATAGGTAATGAACCCCTATACATGACAATATAACCATATAAGGTAATAGGACCTCATCAAAGGGGATAAAATGTACCAAATACCAAACACGTGGTTGTACTAAAATTTGGCAATTTTGTACCCCTAAAAGGGAACGAGGTGGACCACCCAAATTTATAGTGATCTATATTAGTGTTCTATACTATAATACCAAATGTTTAAATTGGGCAATTTCCAAAATTTAAGGAGTGGGCCATGGTACCCCTCCCAAATTTTTCAAGGGGTGCATTAATATACCCATGTCTTATGAAAGGTAATGAACCCCTGTATACGCCCATGTAACTATATAAGGTAATAACACCTCATCCAAGGGGATAAATTGAGCCAAAAACCAAACACGTGGTATAACGTATTGCTTACGTTTATATTTTTGGCAATTTTGTACCCCTAGAAGGGAATGAGGTGGACCACCCAAATTTATTATAATACATATTAGGGTCCTATACTATAATACCCAATGTTGAAATTGGTCAATTTCCAAAATTGAAGGGGTGGGCCAAGGTACCCTACCCAAATTTTTCAAGGGGTGCATTAATATACCCATGTCTTATGAAAAGTAATGGACCCCTGTATACGCCCATATAACTATATAGGGTAATAACACCTCATCAAAGGGGATAAATTAGGTCAAAAACCCCCGAAATTTGAATTTTTGGCAATTTTTTACCCATGAAAGGGAACGACATAGACACCCAATACTGATAGAGGTACATACTATGGTCCTAGGCTACCATACCAAATTTTTAGATTTGGCAATTTCCAAAATTTAAGGGGGGTGGTCCTATGTACTCCTGCCAAAATTTAGGGGGTGGGCCAAGGTACCCCTGCCAAAATTTAGAGGGGGTGGTCCTAGGTACCCCTAGGTCATTGACCCCGGGCCAAGGTCATTGACCTTTGACCTATGACGTCACTAAAATTTTTGCTGACTCGGCGAGATATACGGGGGGGCCTACTACTATTATAAACGAAAATGCTCAAAAACCGAGTTTTTATACTAACAATTTCCTGCGAAAAAACTCCCAGAAACCCCTCTCGACCGAGGGAAACTCCCGGAAGATCCACCCTCACAGCAGACACCACCTAAATCAGCCCATGCTCAAAACACGACGTTTATATGCATTAATCCAAGAAGATGGCTAACCCAAGAAGACACACACATACACAAGAAAGAAACAATTCGATATGGGACATCAAAATATAAACTAGATGAACTTCTTTGAAGGGACGTCATTTTAAAAACAAAAGATAGGAAGAAAATTTTTAAAAAATGTCGGTGTTAAGAAATTACTTCTACATAAGAAAGAAAATCTTTAACGTGCAAAGCTATTCGTCAATTATTGTGTATAAAAATTGATTTATTAAAGGTATTTAGCATCTACTCTCCAATGACGGTATGTCTTGATCACTGAAAAACCAGAGACGGTATGCCTTCATCGCGGATAAACCAGAGGCGGTATGGCATACCACCACATCCTGTCTCACTTCGAGCACTAATGAAATACTTTGAAACGTTTGAGACAAAATTCACGGATTGTTGCAGCATGACGATTGAGAATCCCTGGTCTAGCAGCTCCGAAAAACCGTTACTTACTTATCTTGCACTACGTAGTGAATACAATATCTATAGACATAGGCTATCATAATTATAACTTCTTCAGAAGTGGTCTTTCATATATTTTTTATATAATCTATTGATGACACGTCCAACTTTTAATGTATTAAAACATTTTAGTTCTGAAAGATCCGATAATCATAGATTATTTCTAGTCATATTGGTATTCTACTAGCAAACGTATATTACAATTATTTTGTTATCGTATGATCTGTGATGAGAAAACATTTTCGTCTGTAAATTTTTAAAATTTAAAAATTAACTCCATTCTTCCCAATAAGGAGTTAATGTACTTCCGCGTTCTTTCCCCTAATCTTATCGAAACAGCAAGTACATACTTGTTTTGGGAGCTAGACTATATCATATACACAGCACATATATTTCCAGTTTTCTGCTGTATATGCGATATAGCCGCCACACCATGCGTTATACGTGAGCACTTGTTCTCTCGTTGGACCGCTATCTTCAGTCGGGATTTACGACCGATCAAGCGTTTGTTAGTGGACCTAGTCCGGCCTAGCAGCCACTGTCATCTGTTCTGAAGCTGCAGCGGTTTCCTTTGATTCTCTGGTTTTGCCCGTCTTGTAGCATCCTCCCACTCAGAATCTGATAAATGCTCAAGATCGCAGGTCTTGTTACATTACATACTGAAAAAGATTTTTAAAAAAAACGAAGAAAATAAAATGACTGCAAGTAATACAATGTACTACATCTTACATGACCAGTGTTAGTGTATTGTATGTACAAGAAGTTTCTTCAAGTATTCCCTTCTTGTTTTATCTTCATAAATAAAGTTCATATAATTTTCTACTCCTTGTGATTTTAGGTGTAGGATATTAAGAAGCAATTAAGTACAAATACAAGTTTTGAACTACGGGGTGTATTAAAATTTGGAATCCAACACAACATACACACACATTTCAAATTGACATCTATTGCATAATACAGAACTCCAATGAACGTCCGTATTCAATGAATATCCATTGTGGGTCCAAGATAGATATCCACCGATCTTATGCACATTCAAAGAATACCAAAATACCAAATCCATGTTTCTTACTCGTTTGGATATGATCTGATTCTGTTGACAAGCATGCCAGATGGGAAACCATTAAAGGGAGTTCATGCACTATAATTAAAAATAGCACATCAGCGTTGCCAAAATGTTGACACAAAAAGTCACTAAATGAGAGGTGAAATGACTCCAAATTGGGAGAAAAGTCGCTAAAAAATTAATCCGTGATATTTCGTCTCTCTATCTCCTTTTATATATATATCACAGTATCTTGACAATAATTTTCTTTTAGTACAGCATATATGGAATCAATATCGCTTCAAAGAAAAAAAAGTTTGAAAACACACATGAAACTTAAAAGTTCACCAAAAAAAAACTTACACCCACTTCACCGTTTATTTTGCTTTTAGAGATAATCGGTAATGCTGTTTTATTTGTGCATCTGAACGGAACCTCTGGAAACTAAATTACATTGAAGGTTAAAATTCTTCTCGGTTAGAGGGCAAGACGTAGCCTATCAGAAAACAAAGCGGAATTCTAGAGATTTCACATGCAATATAGGCTGTGTATTTGCCGAACTGATTGATGCTTTTGCTGATTCAAATAAGCAAGAGGAAAACGAACATATAGAAAGTGCCTCCAACTAATAGTGCTAGATTTGTTCACAATACAACAGTCGCTAGATTTGTAAATAAGTCGCCAAATCGTCATTTAAAAATCATCAAAAAAGTCGCTAATCGGAATTATTATTATTATTATTATTATTATTATTATTATTATTATTATTATTATTATTATTATTATTATTATTATTATTATTATTATTATTATTACTATTATTATTTGCTATTCTGGAAGTCGAATCCCCTAGATTTAGTGACTTTTACTCCACATTGGCCACACTGTAGCACGTACTGTAAAAGTTAACTAGTAGCGTTAAAATAATAATAATAATAATAATAATAATAATAATAATAATAATAATAATAATAATAATAATAATAATAATAATAATAATATCTTGGATGTTATTTTTTGTAGTAAAAATAATAAAAACAAAATTGGAAAATAATTTTGGGTCGCAGCGACAGAAAATGTTCCCTAACCAACATTGAAGTATTTAAATAAAAATAAAATATTAACGGGCACATTAAGAATATGGGTGCCACTGTTTGAAATTTCTTTTCATACTATTTTTGCTCTATCCTAATGCACTATAGACTCTTATTTTCTTGGCACATACTCAATTGTATACAGATTATACTATGCTTGCGATCTAAAATGCCATAAAAACAGTTAGCCATGTGAAAACACGCACCAACCTGTGCTAGGTGGTCATTAAAGCAAGAATTATGTTAGTAGGATAAATTAGGTTAGGTTATATTAGTAGAGTTACTTATGTTGGGGCTTGTATGATGCATTTACAAGTATCTTAATGTGGGGTTTGCAGAGATACGAGTTCCTATACCACATGTAATGGTTTCACTAGTAGGCTAACATTACACTTGTAAGCATAAAATAGTTTATCTGTGCAAAAATACTCTGACGGCGAAAAATAATATCTAATACACTGCTCTTTCTAATATACTCACTTCTTTTAAGCATCTTATACCACTTAAATTGATTTCAGATTTTTTATTTATTTATTTATTTATTTTACTTTTTTAAGTGCTAACCATAAGCTAGCTCCCTTTTAAAGGGCTACACCCTCTCTTAGGTGGGAGAATTGTAGGTATTATGGTAAAGAAGTAAGGCATGGGTGGGCTAAGAGTTATTTATTTATTTATTTATTTATTACTAGAACTAGGATATTATAATCTTTTTGATCATGATCATACTTGAATGGTGGGTGTAGTTTTAATAACATAAGAGCAGTAACATAATAACGAGTATAATTGAATACAACATAAATATAAATATGGTAATTATAGAATATATATATATATATAAGTGAGGAAACAAAGCAAAATATGAGAACAATAGAAGTGCGAAAGCTGAGATAGATTATATAAATAGATGAAAAGAGACGTTACTTTACATAAATATGATTGTTATTAATAAGAAAATAAATAAGAAAATAATCAGGCAGTATATTATAAGCAAAGAACTTTAATGAGCATAACGAAGGATTAGGTATAGCATGCACGATACGTATGATATAGTAATGGGCGTGAATGATGTGGCGAGGTGCATACACAGGACAACACGTGGGTGATATTAGTTAGACAAATGAGCTTATCTTCAGCCTAGGGGCTGCTCTAGGCAATGATGAAAACGAATGAGGTCCACGTTAGTAAATAATGGTAATCACTGTGCTGGAAATGATGGGTGAATGAGAGGAAGATGTTCATGAATGACGTAATGGTCGATGATAAGTAAAGCGGGATCTAACGGTGGTAGAGTATAGTGATATAAGGTGAAGAGAAGCGAAAGTGGAGAATGATAGTAACGGTGAGGTGTTGGGTGAAGTGCTAAATAACGCATTTTATCCTGAAGTAATGGATGTCGGTTTTCGAAACGTCTGGTGATCTATGTTAGCCGTAGCTTTTCAAGATAGTATTGTAAGGTCGGAAAAGTAATTTGACGGTACAGTTCATCTGTGGGACTAGGTAGCTTAATACGGAACGCTGTACGAAAAGCATGGCGTTCTAGGATTAAGAGTTTATTGTAGAATTTTGTCGGAGCAGCTAACCAAGCAGTGAAGCCGTACGTAAGGACTGGTCGTAAGAAAACTTTGTAAGTATTTAGTATGGTGTGTGCTTTAAGGCCCCAATTGGTACCAGTCAATCGTTTCAAGAGATTAAGTCTATTATAGGCTTTAGTAGTAACAGTTTTCAAGTGTGGCAACCAGGTAAGGTGGCGGTCATATGTAATTCCCAGATATGTAACAGTATTACTGAGTTGAATAGGCACCCCATCAACCTGGAGAGAGAGTTTTCATGGATCTCTACGCAATTTGAAAGTTTGTCTCGGTGGTAAGAAAACTACGGCCTGAGTTTTCGCTGCGTTGATAGTAAGCCTCCAGAGAGTACACCAGGTGTAGAAGCTTTCGATAGCAGTCTGGAAGATAGTATTGATCTGCTGGATAGTTGTTCCAACTGCTAGTAAGGCCGTGTCGTCCGCATATTGAAAGAGGTGTACTTTATCTGGTAATCGGGGCATTTGATTTCAGACTAATAAGCCTACTTTTATAAATATAAAATACACGGTTAATATATGAGTTATAAGTTGGCCGCCTACATAAATAAGTACCTGAAATGTCGTTCATCCTTTGTGGATTAACTGGTAATTTAAAAAAAAATGAAGCACATATTCTTAATCTGCACTAACAGGCCTATTAGATTGAGTATACAGTGCGAACTGACACTACAACTTTTCAGAAGATGTAATCCCAAATTCCAAATCCTTTCCTTTCCTATAGTGAACCCAATTAACGCCTTATTCATAGCTTTTAGGTATCAACATCTGAGCGTAATAAGGAAACTCAATGAGGTCTCACGAAGTGGGGGCCAATGTTTATGTGAAACTTTTAAATAATAGGATCTTTAATTATGCTAACAAGCAAGAGATTCTGAAATGTAATGAAAGTTTAAGGGAGTGCACGACAGATGATAAAATCTAAATAAAACAAATAATAAATATCGTCTGAAATATTAAATCTAAAGTTACAATTTGAAATTTTAGAAATCTTATTTTAATTATCAATCAATCAATCACTCAACCAATCAATCAATCTATCTATCTATTAAAATGCTACAATAGCAAAAAACTTTTTTTGCTAGCCGAGGCTAGCGCCCGCCCAAAGGGTTACGTCCTTTATTCGGGATGAGGGAGTGAAGGAAGTTGGTGATGTTATAGTACATGTAGTTGGTTAAAAGAGGGTCTCATTTATTTATTTATCTTTATTTAAATAAAATCAAATCAATAATGGTCATTATGGCCTTTTGGCCATAATCATTAGGAACGGAAAGTGAGCCAGGATTCGAGTACAACTATTACAATACGAAGTAAGATATTCAATACAAATTAATATATACAAGTTAATATATACAATACAAATTAATATATGTATGAGCGATACTATAGAAAATGACGATCATGTGATGAGATGAGAGCGAGGTGCTATTGACGACACAACACATGGGAAATGTTAGTCGGAAGAATGCTGGTTATCTTCTTATCCAGAGACTGCTCTGGATATAATGGAGACATGGGGAGCCCTGTTAGTACGGAAGGATTACTGTGCGACATGTGATGGAAGAATGTAAGGTGAGTGCAAGTCTGTGATGTAATCTTCGATGAGGGGTAGGAATGGGCTATTGGGCGGGAGAGTGTAATGGTAAAGAGTGAATAATATAGATAACGGTGTATGGCGTAAGAGAGCAGAGGTCTTGCGGAAAGTAGCATCACGATGCATGGTGTCGAATAGCATAGGATGGTGTCTGGAACCGCTTCGTTATATAGCGAAGTCGCAAGTCTTGAAGGTGATACAGAAGGTTGGCGAAGGGGGTCCGAGCATATAGGTCTCGTGTAGGACTAGGAAGCCTGATACGGTAAGCAAGACGTAGGGCATGGCGTTCTAAAATGAGTAAGCGTTTGTAAAAGGAAGTTGGTGCATCGACCCAAGCTGTATACCCAATTACCCATACGTCAAAACGGGACGCATGAAGACTTTGTAGGTATTTAAGACGGTAGTTGCTTGGAGACCCCAAGTGGTACCTATGAGGCGGCGGAAGAGGTTGAGGCGGTGTATGGCTTTGGTTGTAATGCGTTTAATATGAGCATTCCATTTCAGCTGTGAATCGAAGGTTATGCCGAGATATGTAACTGTTTTGCTTGCGGATATAGCCTGGAGCCTGGTGGGGTTACGATGGATGCGGCTGCGAGTACGTGGAGGAAAAAAACAATTCCCTGAGTCTTATCTGCATTGATTTTGAGACGCCAGTGTTCACACCAGGAGTAGAAAGAATTTATGGCCTGTTGGAGAGTATGGTTGATCTAGTGAATAGTGTTACCAGTGGCTAGGAATGCTGTGTCATCACCGTATTGGAAGAGACTAACATTTGAGGAAGGCGAGGGAAGTCCGCCACGTTTAAGAGATAAAGGTGAACCGGCGGAACCTTGTGGAACACTTGAATAATGAAGACAGGATGCGAGAGATGGTTGTTAATGGAGACATATATCAAGCGGCAAAAAAGGAAGTGAAAGATGAAGCGAATATAACAATGGGAAGGCGAAATAAAGAAAGTTTATACAGGAGGCCTATGTGCCAAACTTTGTCGAATGCTTTTTCTAAATCAAAGAGCACAAGACAAGAAGGTTTCGAGAGATTGTAATGATTAGTGATATGTGTAGTGAGACGAAGAAGTTGATCATTAATACTGAAGGATGGTCTAAAGCCTGCTTGATGAATGGGGATGGAGTCATGAGTAGTGAGATGAATACGAAGGCGGGATACTAGTATCCGTTCAAGGATTTTGCTGAAGACTAGAGTAAGTTATATAGGGCGGTAGGATGAAACAGATGATGCTATCTTACCGGGTTTCAGAAACATTAAGGTTTTAGAAGTCTTCCAGTCGGCAGAAATAAATCCTGTGCGGAGAACAAAAGTGAAAATTAGGGAGAGTAAATAAAGCAGAACATAAGGACCCTCTTTAATATGTCGATAGGTGATAGTATCAATTCCAGGAGCTGTATTGCGTTTACGAGCAAGGGTGTTATGAATTTCAGCAACTGTGATGGGAACGGTGAGAGGTGAATTGGGTGGGAGAGTGTGATTGAGATTTGGTTGCAAGACAGGGGCATGAAGATTAAGATGATCAGCAGGATGGAGACGATTCGGTGCGTCAGGTGAGAGTGGGGTGAAAACATCCAAATGCATCGGCTTTTTCGGTATCAATAGGGATAGGAGTGTTATTCTCAAGTAACGGATAAGTAATAGTACTAGAAGATTTACCAGTCAGTCGATTAAATCGCTTCCAGAATTTTGTGGGATGCGTGTTTTCTGCTAAGTTATTATAGCTTTTGATCCAGGTTCTTTTCTTGTATGCTACAATGTAATTATGAACAGTTCGTTGGTATTGACGAGATAATCGAAGCGATTCCAGATTACCGGTACGTTTGTAGTCCGTATAGAATTGTCGCGAGCGACGAATCAGAGGCAAATATTGAGGTGGTAATGTCGGTTTGTATGGATGAAGAAACGTCTGCGGTATATATTTAGAGGATGCTTTGGGTGATCGTGTGGAGAGTGTCGCATAGATCGTGTTCAGTGGTGGGAGCAGGAATGTTTTCTAAGTGAGTGGTGAGATAAGATCGATAGTTCGGCCAATCCGCCCTGTCGTAACAAGGTATGAGTCTGGGAGGCATGGCGGAAGGAACTAGATGATGCTAGCCGTGTGGAGTAATGGTAAGTGTTACGGGCACGTGGTCGCTGCCCATGGGATCAAGGACAGCCATTTGTATCTGGGAGAGTAAGCTGGATGAAGTAATAACGATATCGGGTGTAGTGTTACTGGTAGGTCGGGTAGGTTTTGGAAGGTGATGGAAAAAGCCAGTAGTATGGGCTTGGATATATATGCGAAAGTCAGATTTTTGTCTGTCAGAGCGACTGTGGAAGTTGATGTCAGCCATGATAACATAGTTGCGAAAGGAGTCGGAAATAAACTGGAAGAACTGCAAAGGAATGGGACGTTCAGATGTATATGGTGGCCACTGTTACATAACATTGTGGAAAATATAAAGTAGTGATCAGATGTTCAGGCAAAGATTGCATCCCAGAGCTATGGAGTCTATGGGGAATTGAAGGAGGAAATCCGATAGCTACCCTACCGTTGGCGCGACGTGAGGGCATGAGGCAGTCGTGACGGAATAGATGGTATGAGGGGATTTTGCAGAGGGAGGCAGTAGTAAGATAGGTTTCATTCAGTAAGAAGCAATGAATGTGTTCCTCCAAGAGTAGTTGTTCAAACAAGGGTTTATGTTTAGCTAATGAGCGAATATTTAGAAATAAGAAATTAATGGTCATAATTACAGTGATAAGCAGTGGGTGTAGCAAGGTGTTTCATTAGGAGTTGAATGAAAATGAACATAGTTGCCAGAGTATGTGCCAGTGAAATTGATGTGGAAGATAAAAATAAACTCCTGAGCTCCAACCTATAACCTTTGATTACAAATATTTGATTTACGGTTATTTGTGATTTTGCATTTAACAGAAACAAATATTCTAAACTATGTGTACTTTAAATAAATTATTTAAGTAGACCTGTTTCATATAAAGTTTATTTTTCTTAAATTATTGTTCAAAGCCTTTGTATTTTAATAAGGCTTTTTCAAAATCAATGCAAATGAATTGTACTGCCATCTTTGGAGTTTTTTTAAACTATACGTTTGTGGGCGTTTATATGTTTATGGCCAATGTTTTCGACAATGAGATCTCGGAAACTACAGGCTCTAGAAAGATGACGTTTCCACTGGTTGATTGCAAATTTTATGTAGATTGTCCAGTTCTAATTGAATATTTAAAAAACATGGCCATTATTTCCTTATTACATTTTTACGGTTACACTGGAAGTGTTGAAATTAAAAAAAGAAAAAAACAAGTATCATATCATACACATTATACATTTCAACACCACATAATTGTATACAGGGGTTGCATACCTCTCAGGAATTTGTTTCATGAGCAAATGATAATGAAAAATGAATTATAACCATTTCTCCACTCTAACAGTAAGTTGAATCTTTATTGTATGGAGTCTTTTGCCCAATGAACACCATATATCACTGACATGATAATTAATTGTGTGTAATGTATTTGCTTATTACATACTGCATGCAAGAAGAAAGAAAGCACTGATCATACATGAATTAAAAACTTCAACCGGAAGTAGGCTCAAATCTTGCAAATGGTGCGAAATATTGAAAAAGTAATCGACAAAAACTCCCCTTTATGGTATATCTCGCCAATTTTTATCAAGACGTGTTTCACTTGTGTCTGTAAAGGGACATATACATATGTGAGGAATAACAAGGAGATTTATGCTCATATGTGAATGATGCGCTGTGTAGAGAGCGCAGATTCAGCTAGTCTATATATTAGGTTTATATGTTTGTCTCCAATCCTTTCGACAATGAGATCTCAAAAATCACAAATGCTAGAAACG
Source organism: Thermobia domestica (assembly GCF_964235325.1). Classification (NCBI taxonomy): domain Eukaryota; kingdom Metazoa; phylum Arthropoda; class Insecta; order Zygentoma; family Lepismatidae; genus Thermobia; species Thermobia domestica. The sequence continues at coordinate 97,542,501 of NC_137455.1, forward strand.
TGCCGTTTTCACTGGTCGATTACAAATTTTGTGTATATGGTTCAATTCTAATTGAATATTTAAAAAAATGGACCGTTATTTCTTTATTACACTTTTAGGGGTACACCGGACGTGTTGCTTTTTTTAAAGAAAAGCAAAGCATTGTATCCTACGAGTTATGCATTTTTTCAACGCCACAAAGTCATACGTGTGGATTGCATATCTCTCAGGCATTTGTTTTATGGATAAGGAAAAACAAAGAAGAATCATTTCTCCAATCTAACATAAGGCGAATCTTTATTGTTTGGAGTATTTTGTCTAATGAACACCATATATCATTAACATTATAATTAATTGTGTATGTAATGTATTTGCTTATTATATATTACATGCAAGAAGGAAGAAAACACTGATCATACATGAATTAGAAACTCCATCCGGAAGTAGGCTCAAATCTTGCAAACGGTGCGAGATATTGAAAAAATCACCCCTTTATCGTACCCCGTGCCGCTTTTTATCAGCCCGTCTTTCGCCTATGTCTGTAAAGGGACATGTACAGATGTTCAGAGGCATGACAAGGAGATTCATGCTCATATGTGAATGACGCGCTGTGTAGAGAGCGCACGTTCAGCTAGTATTTCTTAACTTTTCTCCTGCATAGCATAATTACACATTATTTCTTATCCCCTTACCCCATAGGAGATGTGCCATAAAATGACGTATTTATGGCAGATACACATCAGGCACAAACACATTGGCTGTTCCTGCAGGAAAAGCACATATGCGATCACTGTGGATTTACCTTTGCTAGTGGAAGACAGGAACACTGAACATACTGCACAACATGTATTTATTACATCTAACGTGGATGTAATATGATATCAAAAGTAACAAATCACACTCCACATTATTCACCAAAGAATAAATTTCAAATTTTTGTTATAAAGCGTTCACTTGCAGAGTTGGATTTAAAGCTTTAAATAATAATAATAATAATAATAATAATAATAATAATAATAATAATAATAATAATAATAATAAGAAGAAGAAGAAGAAGAAGAAGAAGAAGAAGAAGAAGAAGAAGAAGAAGATATCAATAGAACACAAAGATCCATGTCCAATTTTAGAAAATTTTATAGGAGAGTAAAAATAAAGTTCGATTTTTTATGAAAATTGCAAATTGTTTTATTAGTTAAAATAAATTCTAAATTTATATATATATATTAATAGCCCAGTAATAGATAGCGAGAAGCACTTTTTTATATGGGTTCAGTACTGAATAGATAGGTTCCATCTCTGACTTCATTCATCTACTGCTCTTCGTGGTGAACAAACACCGTGTGCATGGGTTTTCTCAGGGTTTTCCCGTTTCCTCCCACTTTCTTCATTCTACTATTTCATTGATTCTCATCATCACCATCCCCTTTAGCCTACACAGCATAACTCTGGGACATAAAACTGAAAGATTCCATTTTCATTCATTATTTGCAACTGGAAATGGTAGAAATCCAATTTTAGTGTCCCCCAGACGAAAAACGGAAGAGATTGCAAGATTTTTTTTTTTTTAATATGAATTCAGTCTCAGTTGTTATTCTTTTACTGAAACCGGCAGTAGTAAAAGTAATATAATTTTCAATATTGATTTATATGTAGTATCAATTGTAAAAGATAGCGAGGAAGAATTTTTGATTTAGATTCAGCATTCGAAGAACAAGAATCTCCATTTTCTGAAATTATCACATTCTATTGCATCCGGAAGTTAGAGATCTAGTACTATTTGTTTCGGTATTGCACTTATATAGTTTGGAACTCTACTATAGTTTCATAATGTGAAATGAAAGAACTCTACCATAGTTTCATACTGTGAAATCAAAGAACTCTACCATAGTTTCATACTGTGAAATCAAAGAACTTTATTATAATTTCATACTGTGAAATCAAAGAACTCTATCATAGTTTCGTAAGAACCAAAAAGAATACATTTCTACTACTTCCGCTTGAAATAGAGGGATAAGGACGGAAATGTAATTTATCCTCTACACGCTGAATCCATAATAGAAAATCGTTCCTAACTATCTCCGACTGTTTTTACTCTGATATTTATCGACAGACAAACTTCAGTTTTACACGGCTTTCGACACTTATTTATGACATTAAAACTAATAATACTTTTGAGAATTGTATTGGCAATAGTAATGCGTTTATCATTGGTACTATTTTTGCGTCACATTACTAGAAATATGCATTATTATTTGCCTAGATTTCTTTCCACAGAAAATAATTATTATTACTCCAATATTTGCTTCTGACACTCATGTTCTTCTGTCATAAACCTCCTGATGAATAATGTTCCTAATTTACTCGAAATCACATAAATATTTTGTTTATACAAGGTAGCGACAGTTTGATGTAATTCGCGGTATCGTTGTTGGCATTTTCAAAGTTCTTGCCATTTGTAACTGCCTATGACATTTAGTTTCAATCTGCTATGGTCTTCCTTTAACCCACTGAATATTTCTACTTTAATGTTGCTGAGTTATGTTCACACAGAAAACACATTTCTTTCTTTTGTTCATGCTACAAAACAGACCTCATGTGATGGCTTCATTATTTTAATTCTGCTCATGTGCGGTAGCCTTTTCTGCACATCATATCATCATCATCATTATCATCTCTGACAAGCTGCTTGCCTCAAAATCAAGATTCATTGCACTAGTCCTCCACCTGTTCACTTTCAGCTAGGGGTTGTTCTGTTTAATATTACCCATCAATTACATCATATATATATGGTGCGAATTACCGGGGGATGAGGGGGATTTCCCCCCTCAATCACATTTTGTTTCCCATCCTCCCAAAGAAATCGAATGAAGTATCCCATCTGGGATGCTCGCTTCCCCCCCCCCCAAAAAAATAAAAACTATGCTTGGTATAACGCCAAATTTCATTGTTTTTTGTCATTTTTTGTTAAGTTCAATCTGCTAGCTGTATTTCGAAAATAAGCGACGATGTAAACTATTCAGTTTTGGCCATTTCTAATTTCCCCACTATTTTCATCGTTGTTAAGTTGAACTGGATTATTATGACTAGTTGTTCGTTGCAACCGTATCTTCGTACCCTGGGGGCCGCGGTGGCTCAGTGGTAGAGCGTTCACCTCTGGTGCTAGGGGTCTCGGGTTCGATCCCAGCCCCCGCCAAGTGAACTTTGTGGTGGACAAACACCGTGTGCGTGGGTTTTCTCGGGGTTCTCCCGTTTTTTCCCACTTTCTTCATTCCACCATTTCATTCATTCCTCATCATCACCGTCTCCTTTAGCCTAACCGGCATAACCGTGGGACGTAAAACTCAAAAATTTCATTTCATTTTTCTTCGTACCCTTCAGTTCTTTGTCGTTCGTGAATTTGAATGTAGTAATTGTGCATAACAAAGTCAAATACGGATTTATAAATGCTGTTAGTGGTTGGTCAAGAAGAAGTAAACAAATAGCTTGTACCACCATACTTGACGAAGGTCGGACATGTCATATTAATTTTCTACATTTGTATCGATTATCACTTTGTTTTAAATTGTTATATTTAATTTTCCAGTGTATTCTTTCTTAGCGCATGGCCATCATTGCCTAGTGGTTTCAGTTTACGGAACTCGAAGGTTGCATTTATTTTGTAGTAATTGGCATAGTAATTGTAATGGCTATCGCAATTTTTGCGTTGCGTTGCGATACACAAATTTTATGGACACCGATATGGAATGTGCCCATATATTACAATCATCTTGTTCAGGTAATTCAGAGTGATATTTCCTTGTTAATTTTTTCTTTGTTTAAAAAATTCAGTGAATAGCTATTTGTAAAATAGAGTTCTTCGTCAAGTAAAGAAGGGCTATGAACAACTAGCCATTAACGAAGGGCTACGATTAACTAGCAGTTTGCATAATATCCAATAAATAGAATATAAGTCGACTATTAACTCCTGGACGTCACTGCGTTTTTCAAAGCCTGTCCTGAAAGTAATGTCAGTAAGTCTATTTAAAATCATTTATTGAATTTATGTTACAAGTGTTTAAAAATCTTCAAATTGGCCTCCTTTTGAGTCGATACATCGGTTCAAGGGGGACTTCCAGCTCTCGAACGCGTTGCGGTAGTCCTCTTCCGGAATGTCCTTTAATGCTGCAGTGTGTGTCTTTCATCCCATCCACTATCCCAAAATGCTTGCCTTTCAGGGGTGTTTTGAGACGTGGAAACAGAAAAATGTCGGGGGAGCCAAGTCCGGACTGTACGGGGGCTGGTGGATCGTTGGCACCCCTGCCTTGACCAGATAGTGAGTGACGATGAAGGCACTGTGGGCCTGCGCATAATCGTGGTGCAACTTCCAGTTGTCTGCGATATCCGGCCGGATGCGTTGAACCCTGCGTTTCAGTCTTTTGAAGATTTCCACATAAAATTTGGAGTTCGCAGTGGTTCCATGTTCTACAAACTCGTAACGAACCAGTCCATGGATGTCAAAAAACACGATGAGCATGATCTTGATCTTTGATTTGCTCATCCTGGCTTTCTTCGGGCGAATGGATGAGGGCGTGTGCCACTCCGATTATTGCCTTTTGGTCTCCGGGTCATATTCAAATACCCAAGTCTCGTCTCCGGTAATGACGTTGTCCAAAAATTTTTGATCACGTTTGTACATTGCATATATCGAGATTTTCTTAGCACGTTTCAAAGCGGCGCGACTTGTGGTTGTCAGTGAGCACTTTTGTAACCATTTTTGAGCACGCCTTCCGCATGCTGATATTTTTTGTAACGATTTCATGAACTTGAGTTTTCGAATGTTTAACATGTTGACCATTAAACGAACACAATCTTCGGTCTGAGTTCAACAGTTCACTCACTCGCGTCACATTGTCAGCCGTGTAGGTCGTGGATGGCCGTCCGGCGCGGTCCTCATCGTCGACCTCTTCCCGGCCTTCCAAAAAGGCCTTGTGCCACCGATACACATGCCGATCTGACAGGGCATGTTGTTTGTAAGCAATCTTGATCATAATAACAGTTTCCGTAGCGGTCTTGCCAAGTTTCACGGAAAACTTGATTGCAAATCTTTGTTCTAACGAGCGCTGCATTTTCACTTGCACTAGGTCGAAAAACAACCCTCACGGACAGGCCCGTCCTCACACTCCGGATGCTCGGAGCATATTGAGTGACGGGGTGCTGCTTAGCTGGGGTCCCCACTGCCAGTTTCAACCAGTTAGACCACGCTCCGACGTACAGTCGCGTCACAATAAATTCACTGGCATTACTTTCAATAACAGACCTTGTACAGTTTACAGAAATGAACTTTTGAAACAGTACTCAACATTTAAGTTACATATTTTCTCGTGGCTATATGTTTTAACGTACACGCTGCGGATGCTTCCGTAGTAAGCAGACACGATATTGAAGGTAATTAAGCGCATAACTGGATTTGTTTCAGCATTTGCTAATACGACTGGCTCTCCGCTATATAAGCATTTCAACTGAAGCGGGCTGTAACAAACTTCCATCTCCACGGTTCCTTGTGTTTGGACTAACGCGTGCTACAATGTATTTTGTCGCGGTATATTTCATGTTTTTTTTTTTTTTTTCACCTAGAAGCGTTAAACAAAAATCGCAGAGCGCGTTATTCCAAATACAGTTCCTAATACTTCCGACTTCCTTCAGAAGTATTTCGTGTTTACTGTCGTCAAGTCTTACATTTTGCCTACTTTGGAACAACCTTTAATTCAGAATATATCTAAGAATTCTGTAAATAGCGTGTCTGGGAATTATGTCCTGTAAGAAACCCCTTGCACATTCATTGCATATTGATGAAATTTACACTTTTGGCTTGTATATGTATGACATCTTTTACGCTAATATGAGCTGCCTCTCCACGGTTTCTCGAATACGAAATAGCAGGTGTTAAAATTTATCTTTTCCGCGATTTTCTATGATGTTGAAATTTAGCTCTGAATCTATACATTTTTTCCCACAGGTCCATATGAACTTTTTTTCTCATTTTGATGTGAGGAATTACCTCTTATACTTTGTCGATATAATTCATTAATACCGATACATACACATATACATAGTCATTGTCAAAAGCCTGCGCACATTATTAATTTTTCAGAAGTTTCCAAATAAAGGACTGTATCCACACAAAATCGTATTTATTGAACTCATTTTTAAAATTAACAACACTGTTCATATAGTTCATATTGTTCGTTTTGGTTTCACAAAAACCAAAACGATTTTGAATTTAAGGAATATTACAGAAGGTATAGAAATAAATTTACACAATTAATAAAAGAAGCTAAAAATGATTACTGTAGAAAAAATAAATTATATAATAACAATGATAGTAAATTATGGAAGGTAATAACAGATATTAGAAAAAAATGACAAAAAATATGTAGAAATAAATGAACTAAACACTAAAAATGGTCTAGTAATTTATCAACGTCTTCCAATGTTAATAGTTGAAAGTTTTAATGGGCATTTTTCCAATGTTGGCAAAAAAAAAATAACAAAGAGATTGATAATAAAATAAATGTTAATTTGAATTGCCAAACAAACGTAGTGAACTCTATATTTTTCCCTCCAATCACTGAACAGGAAATTAAACACTTCATAAATGAATTATCACCAAAAACAACATCTCATAGAGATGGATTATATTGGATTGCAGTATATCTTTAACCTAAGCTTAGAAACAGGTATGTTTCCTGATGATTTTAAGACTGCTGTAATAAAACCTATATATAAAAAGGCTCAAAGGCTGATCCTAATAACAATAGACATATATCAACATATATCAAAAAAGTAAAAGTACATCAGGTGCGGTGTACAATTTAACAGAGATAGTTTGTAAAATGTTGATAAAGGTAAAAAATTTGTTTTCCTAGACTTAGCTAAAGCATTCGATACAATATCACACAAAATTCTCTTAAATAAACTAGAAAGATGTGGAATAAGGGGTATATCGCTATCTTGGTTAAGCAGTTATTTGAAAGACAGAATACAGGCCATCCAAATAGGTAATTTTCAAAGCAATTATTCATATGTAAAACAAGGAGTCCCACAAGGAACTGTATTAGGTCCAATATTTTAAATTTATATAAATGATTTGTGTAATTTGAAAATGGACGGGCATGTACAATCATTTGCTGATGACACCTCTCTTGTATTTACTGGTAAAACATGGACAGATGTATTCAAGACAACTGAAGCAGAAATGAACAAAATTAAAACAATGGCTTGATAATCATCAGTTAGTATTACCTAGGTAAATGTTAAAAACCAGGTATACAACTGGTTTACGCCAACTTTAACAGGGCATTCGGAAAACATGTCACTAAAATTGCATTATCAAAATACTGAAAATGTAACTGTAGTCCTCTTATTAGTGAAAATAAAGTAAAATACTTACGTATATTTATTGATAAGCATCTAAAATGGTCTTTTCACATTACACATATTACCACAATACTAAGAAAATTATTATATAAATTTGTTCAATTACAAAACATTGTAAGCATAAACATATTACGCACTGTATATTATGCTCTTGTAAATAGTATACTTACATATGGTATATTAATTTGGGGTGCTGCTTACCCTACTCATTTAAAACCTCTGATTGTTCAGCAAAATAATATTGTAAGAATATGTTTAAAACAGGGACTTGAAAGTAGAATAAATAGACTCTATGACCAATTTTCAGTGTTAACACTTTCAAAATTATATTTGCAGAAGGTATTAATATATGTTAAAAAGGATAGTAACAAATGGGACGTAATAAAACATATATATAACCAGAAATGTAACAAACAAAAATTTAAAAATTAAAGCAACAAGTAAATCCATAACTCAATATCAAACACGTTACAGAGCTCCGAAGATCTATAAGGAACTCCCACTCTGAATCAAAGAGGAAAGTAATTTCAAAGCATATAAAAGATTAATTTTACAGTGGTTAAAAGAATCAAAAAGTATTTAAAAAACTATTGTTAGCTAAAAGTAAGAATTATAAACCTCGCATGTTACAGTAAGAAAATAAGTAAGTGGAACAGGCTCACACACAAGCATTTGCCTATATGAGCCATTTTCTATTGTTTCTTTATTGTTTGCATAAGAAATACAAAAATTTTGCAATATAGAAATAAGTGCATTGAATTAATCTGCCCGACACCGGAAGATAGACATGACTTCTGAAAGTCCAAAATCCTGTCATCTATAAATACCGGGTACGTTAAACTCTGTTAATAGACGGAATCTAGGAAGTCCGATTTTCTTTGGAGAAGCAATAGCACTTACAAGTAGGAAATTTGACTTACTAATTTCAGTAGCAGTTAATTTGTCCTTATACTTTTATTTTATTCCATTAATATTTTGTATATTGTTATTTTTTTATAATTTAGTATGTTTATATATTTTATGTATATTCTTTAATATATTGGATACATCCAATACATACATTTTCTTCTTTCTTTAAATAAATAAGTGGTTCTCAACCTAATTCCCATCTTGACCCGCTCGTGAGTGCAAGCCCGAATGACTACGAGCCCAGTTGAGAGATGTTAGTGCGAGCCCAAGTGACCGCGAGCGGGAGTGATTGCGAGAACAGTCGAGGGAAGTGTCGGAAACGCGAGCCCAATTGAGATAAGTGAGCGCGAGCCCAGTTGAAAGAAGTGGGCTCGAGCGCGAGCGAGCGTAGTGCAAAATGTTCATCTATGTTTTCTGTCCATGGCTGTTTTCGCTCACACAGTATTTGAATTCGCACTTTTTGTCCTTGCGCGGTTTCTATTCATGCGCTGTTTTTGTCAATGCGCTGTTTTTGCCGCTATATCTATTTAACTGTAGAGTGCCTGTCAATTATGCAATCTGAAACACAGGAAAGACGTTTGGGTTGTCATACTTAAGGGACTTCTATTGTTCCTGGCTCATCTTTCCTAAAGATGTCTATAAAAATTGTAAACAGTCTGTGGCAGTGGTTCTCAACCTAATTCATATTTTGACCCGTTCGTGTGAGTGCAAACCTAAGTGACCGCGAGCGAGAGTGATTGCGAGAACAGTTGAGGTAAGCGGTCGAAAACGCGACCCCAATTGAGGTAAGTGATCGCGAGCCCAGTTGAAACAAGTGAGCTCGAGCGCGAGCGAGCCTAGTGCAAAATGTTCATTTATGGTTTTTGTCCATGGACTGTTTTGCTCATGCGGTATTTCCATGCGCTGTTTTTGTCCTTGCGCGGTTTTTGTTCATGCGCTGTTTTGGTCCACGTGGTATTTGCACACTCTGTTTTTGTCCATGCGCTGCATTTGTCCACGCGGTATTTGCATGCGCTGTTTTTGTTCTTGCGCGGTTTTTGTCCATGCGTTGTTTTTGTCCTTGTGCTGTTTTGACCGGATTCCCCCATTAATAAGTTAGGGAGAATATGAAATGTTAAGGGAAATATGAAAATAAAAGACAGGTCAGGTGAATGACATGTTACATCAGAAAACAGCAGAATATCCTGCTGTCATATATCCTTGTTTTTACCCTGCTGACATTAATGAGATTTTCGTAAATTAAATTCCTTAGTTTTAGTTTCAAGGAAAGCAACTGGACAAAGGTATATTTTAGTAACATTCGAATTGGCAGTAAAACAATTAGCAAATCGCGTGAAGCAGATGGTTTAGTCATTGTAGTCTGTTTGCAATTACAATATTTTTCCTAGTTCCATCACTTATTTAATCGTTCTAGATTAAAAATATAAATAATGTATAACATTTGCAACTTAAAATTACCACAATCTTCTGTATCGTACTATTTTGTTTGTCTGCAACGAAATTATCATATACGTACTGCAATATTATGGTTCAATTTCCAACTTTGACTGTGGCAAAAATGCAGAGAGAGAAAAAGCCAGATTTAAAGGGAATTCGTAAGAACTTAGGGTCATTTTTTCGGATTTTTAGTCTCCAGAAGGCAGTATCACTTTTTATGACCAGAACTGTACCAGCTAATCTAATCTTCTGATATTGCGGAACTACGTAAATTTTAAAGCAATATATTTTTCTGTATTTCTTTACTAAAGCTCCCTCTCTGTAAAGAATCTTGAGCCAAGTTAGAGAGGAGAGGCGACACCTTACAAACGAAAGAGGGCAGTCTGGACCGATGAATCAAAATTGCGACTTTTCGCCTTCCAACGCTAGAAGTTAGTGCGTCGACGCCCCGAAGAGCGCTTTCATTCCTACCGTGTACTACCTACAGTACGGCATGGAAAATATAGCGTCATTGTTTGGGGATGCTTTACAGATTACAAAGTTGATGATTTATTTCAAACTAATGGAATAATGGACCAAAATATGTTTCACAACGTTTAAGTGAGGCAAGGAATTCCACTAGGAACGCAGATTTGGGGCAATAACTTTGTACTACAACAGGATTACCGTGTCAAACATTATTTTACGTTTTCCTGCTAGCACATTAAGCCTGCTAGCTAATAGTGATCTTTTCTTGCCGAATGCCTCTTTGGCTACGGCGATTCTTGACCTGATCTCTTTGGTGTAGTAAGAGTTTCTCGTCAAAATACTTCCCAGATATTTGAAATGATCGACTTCGTTTTCTTTGTTCTAATCTGATCTATAAAGGCATGTTTCCACGGGGACGTAACTTTTTTAAAAAAGGATTCCAACCTTGCAGTCTAGAAGAAAGGACCTTCGATTGTGATATCGACAGCTGTAAGTCTTTAATCAAACCATTTAAATTCCTACTGTGGTGCTGTTGATACCTCCATATCCATTTGCATTACTGCTCATGCCTTCCATGTCAACCGTGTTAAACTGGCAATTATTTAGAAGTACTCGAACAAGCAACTCTATATTGTGTTGAATGGGCAATGATAAGTCACAGATTTTCTTGCTTTAGGAGTTATCTTGATACTAGTTCACCAAGTAATGTTAATAATTATTTTGTACCATTGCTAATTTAATGTAAAAATCTATCAGAATGAGCTGCAGCTTCACAGTAGACACTCAGATGTTCTTTGCAACAATGTTGCTAGTTCGATGTGGATGAATTTCCCATATGAAGTTTACCTCTTTTTACAAATTTCCCATCTTACAATTGGAGCTTCATACAGAACAATACAGATCAAAACAAAACTAAACGAAACAGACAGACACACAGACACATACACAAAAAGAAAAAAAAAACTTCTCCAAGTAACAAGTAAACGACTAACGTAAATTTCTGAAGTTCTACAAAATTCCTTTTATCTCTCCATTACTCCTACTTAGACAACGCGTACCTGCTTTATTGGGAAACGAAAATTTCACATGCAAGTTCTCCATACATTTGACTTTACAAGTTTATTTTTATTTTCGTAGAAAGCTATACTTGAGTCAAGAAACTGAGTAAATGGAGCCAATTTATTTACAGCGATCCTCATCGGAAAATGCAAATTGTGCATGTTACAGGTAAATGACAACATAAAACATATATATATAAGTATCAATCAAAGAAAAACGGCATAGAAGATTCGTAGTAGTGGTACTGAATGGAATTGCCTGTAAAAAAAAAAAAAAAATGAAATGAAATATCTGAGTTTTACGTTCCACGCTATGCCGGCTACGCTAAAGGAGACAATGATGATGAGAAATGAATGAAATGGTGGAATGAAGAGTGGGAGGAAACGGGATAATCCCGAGGAAACCCATGCCTGTAAACACGTCAAGGACAGTTTGCACAGCAAAGTCGTCGTGGTCTGATGGTTAAGATAACAGAATATCTAAAGGTCTGTACGAATCCATAGTTCTTTTTTTTTTTTTAATCATTTTTGCGGTGCTTGATAGGTGATGCCAAACGTTTTAACATTTTATGGTAAAGGAGGACAGACATTCAATTGTTGTTGACTATAACATTATGACGATGAAAATTGAGCTTATATGATCACAAATACAATAATGTTTAATTTATTCTCTTATTGTGTGGAGCTCAACATTTCGAATCGATTCCTCCAAGCTTGGACATAATTGAATGTTTTATTTTACGTTTTTTTTTTTCCCTCACGGAGGTTATGTAAAGACGGAATCTATAGTTTAACGTGGATTTAGAACCATTCACCCCATCGGGAATCGAATCCAGGATCAGAGGCACCAACTGTGGCATGGAATGAGTTACAAAATAGGACTCCCCTCCTCAAATTTAAGGAATCACTTTGTATAACTACCTGACAGTTTGAAAACTTTTACACAAATTGAAAGTCTACAAGGAGTTTTAACTTCTCAAATTTCATTTCAAAATTTTCATAAACATTGGATGGGCTTCATATCTTACAGAGGAACATGCCGCCAGATCACTTCGCTTCTCTCCCTCACTTACCTGAAAATGTATTCCTTTAACCTCTTTGGATGCCGAGTGTCGTATGCGACACACAACATTAGTATTATTTGTCTTAATAGAGCTACAACATGGCACATACGACACTATATGTTGCTTCTCTTCCTTGCCAGCTTAGGCGCTGCATTTGATAGAAGCTTGACAATTGAAGAACGCTTTCCGTTTTTCCTAGGTAGTGTTTTTGAAGGGAAGAAAATATCGCAGAAACCGAAAAATGACACGATTACTTAAGTATTTTACTTCTCTGTCTTGACCGGTTATTTTTTATAATCCATGTTGATTTATCTTGTTAAAGCCTTGGGGATAAATACACAGTTAATTATTTTCCTCTTCTATTGTATGGGGGAAAATAGAGACCTTTTGTTTTATCATGTGACGTATGCGACACTATGAAACCAACCGCTACAAAAGATGATTATCTATAATCTAGAGATATCTCATGTTTTCAATCTTTTCACTTGGGTTTTATGAACATGTGACCGTGTTTCAGTATTGGACATTGTTGTTGTATTGCATAGATGTATTAAGGTGCGTTGCAAAATACGACCAGTGCATTAAGGTGCGAAAAGTGTATGTAAAAGGAGGAAAGTGAACTGGATTGGATAGTTAGTTTAACACTAACAATAAATCACACAAAATCAAGCAAGTAGTTGGTACAGTATATTGTATGGTACAGTGTGTAGAAATACAAGAATCAATGGGTATATAGAGAAATGCACGTTGCAAAATGATACGACCACTGCACTTAATACCTTATGTATGAACCATTGTTCACTGCTTGTTGAAACACGCGGTCTAATATGGTGTTCACTTGGCTCTCTAACGTGGAAATGTCAAGTGCATCCCATGCAGCAATAACTGCATCTTTCAAGGACGCGATAATATCGCATTGTCGACCTCCAGCATATACTTGTCGATATAACCACCTCAAACATTTTTCATTGGATTCAGATCCGCGGAGATTGCAGGCCAATCCATTATAGGCACGTTTTTGTAGTCAAACCAATCGTTTGTGGAATTGGCCACAGGCATAGGGGCATTATCCTGTTGAAAGACCCACAAAGGTTCACCAATCACACTAGCGAAGGAGAAGCAAATTATCTTCGAGCACAGTTTATTAATCAGTGGCCTTCATACGGCGAGAAAGGACAGAGAGATTGGTTTTACCATAAGTACCGTACCCACTCCAGAGCATTATGGATTTTCCACCTTGCTGCTGTTTGGAAAAGATATGTTCTCCTTTCCTCAAATCATGCCAATATGCCCACCCATCTGGAACATCTAAATTAAATTTACTTTCATCCCTGAAGATTACTCGCTTCCATTCTTCTTTCCAGTGCACATGCTCTTTTGCCCATCGTAGTCTCTTGCGCTTATGATCAGCGCTGAGTCGCGGTTGAACTTTCTTTTCTTTGTATTGGAACAAATTACACTGCTGCACAGCGCGGTACAAGGTTGATTTGTGGACTTTTATGGTAAGACCACCGGACAGGTTGCCTAGACACCACTAAAATTACGCACTACATTTCTTACTTGTCTCGGTGTTTGTTTCCGTAATTTTCCAGCCGACTTCTTTACAGCATACTTTGCTCCGAGTTTCAAATAATTATTCCCTACTCACACAGTGTGCCCAATTTGTCTACCTATAGCTCTAGAAGACATTCCTTCAGCTTTATACGCGGTAATTTGGCCGTTTTTGTACTCAGAGAGTGCGCTCCTTCGATCTATTTTTCCTCCTCCTCTGTCATATGCATTACGAGCGCGTTTCAAACCCGATACTGTGTATTTTCCAATCACATAAAATCTAGTTTCCTGCTTGAAAACGCATGAGCGCCAACAACCTTCATCAATCTACAGTAACGCCCTCTATCACATAGTGATCGTATCATTTTGCAACAGCTGATATCCACGTTTTGGTTTGTTTCTTTCCTGGCTACTCGTTATCAGAACAAACACGTGAGTTTTCCATGTCCTTTTCTAGTGCATACTAACAGCTATTAATCTACTTTCTGTTTCGTTGTTATTTTCTCTTGGTCTTGAGTTATGTTAAATAACTCTGGTGGCCGTATCATTTTGCAACGCACCTTGTCTGTGTAATACACACAGACGTATGTAGTGGAGCGGCAAGAGGGACAGACCACTATCAGAAAATAGTTTCTTACTTTATTGGTAGAGCTCCAATGTGCCCTATATGACGCATATGATTGTCACTACTCTATGCACAAAACATTGTAATTTCTCTTACTCTTTGCATGTATGGAACGAAAGCATTAAGCAATATAAAATTTACAAGACAAAACTATTTTCTTCTACTAGTTTTGTCTTGTAAATTTTAGACACTGAAGAGATTTACGTATGAATGTTTGTCCTCGTCTCTCCCACTCTAACTCTGCAATATACCCACAATTATACATACCCTTTGTGCTAAAGAGACAGATGAGTAATGAAAGTGATGATCATGAAATTAAAATGTTGTGCTCTCCCACTCGGATCACGTGGACCAAAGGTACACACGCCAACCAGTAAACCAGCGAGGATGATTTGAAGAAATTCGATACTAACATGCAAGTAAGATTTTAATAGATTATACCATGTTAGTTCTAGATTCTTCTAATTCCTATACTCTTTGACATCTGCCGCTCAGATATCGTAGTATTACTAATCTTCGTTAATACTTTATAAATATACCTTGTCTAGATTCTTCGATTGTTGGGTGAGAACGTTGGTAGGTAATTCACCAAGATTATCATCATAATCCTACATCTTTATCTCTGAAGCACAAAGAGCAGAATGTGCATAAACGGAGGTTCTAGTCTACACCATTCCTTAGATTGATTTTTGGTTTTCGAATTTACAGTATGAGATCATATTTCGTTAGTGGTTACTATTCATTACCAGAACCAGAATAAGCCACCATAACGAGCTAACAGCTCTTGCGAGTTGAGAACAAATGTCAGGTCCGTTCAGTTTTTCTTTGTCAACCTCAACAAACACAACACCCAGCGAGGTAAAACTTTCCTGATTCCAAAATGATCCTGCAGAACATGAACCTGTCACATACTATTGCCTACAGTCGCACTTACTTCGCGGATAATTATTTCGATGTGTTCCTGTATACAAGAAAGTTAACGTCGTTCACAATTATGTTTAGGCGTTTATTACAATTGTCTTCACAATATCTTCTGACAGCTCTAAATCGATCAACCCAATGATAAACCACTTTTGGAATCTATATCCCACCGAATATTGCACTTTTAGTAGTTACCGTGCCTTCCATATTTTCAAAATTAGCGATTAAAAACAAGTCTATACTCGCGGAGAGGCTATAATGTTCTGACCCGCGCTAATATCGCTGGACAAACAGACTTATCTGTACACGGAAATACTAGTTATCAAACCTATATTATTCGGCGATTCAGCGATTTTCGGAATATTCCACGCACATTTGATCCGATTTTCTATTCATTAACTTGACTCTACACGCAATTTGTCGTCAGAACTAAATTATATAAATAACTCTTTACTGACCACCGTGTGACTTTTCTCTCATTTCTTGACTTTTCATGACCGAAATACTTGCTATTTGAAAACTGTACAAAATGGGAAGAAACAGAGAACACAAAAGTGGAGAAAGTAATTTTTTTAAAAAATGAACTTTGCCCCATCAGATTAATTACACGATTTCACGATATTGCCTCCCATTAGTTCCACACAGAAGACGAACTAATTTTGTTGGCTGAAAAAAATCGGGGAGGAGGGGGAGAATATTTGCCAAATTATGTATGGATTTTTCATTTTTATTTTTGAGAAATGGCTGGTAGCTTGCCTGGCCTCTCTTCCGGAAACGGCTCGATTGTAGATTGTAACAATGGAATTTCCTTGTGAACATACATAAAATTATTCTATGAATTCCAGAAAGACACAGGGAAATAATACAAAAAGACTAAAATAAAATAATATAATAGTTTATTTGTTTCGTTTGCATTAGAAGTCAGTCACAACAAATTAGAATGTTCTGATACCACGATACGACCATATCAAAGTAATCTCAAACTTAATTTCCATTAAACGATCGCATCAAATTCTCTTAATTCGATAGCAGACTTTTGATTATATAAATCATTTATTTATTTATTTATTTATTTCAAATTGCTAATGTACTCATTAGACAATTGATATGTGTGTGTGTACACTTACGTAATGAGTGCCTAAAACAGAAATTATATCACATAATATCTTAAGAACACGTAGTGAAAAGAATATAATCAAAGGTGAAGTACTTTTTTTTTTAATAAGTTCAACAAAACATGAAAACAACCATATATGGAAAAAAGATAGAAAACCTATTTCTACAGCTAAATTAAACTGCAAAACTTAACAAATATGAGATTGTATACAAAGTATTACATAACATACATATATAACCTTTTTACACTTACAAAACAATTTAAAAAATACTTGTTAAAGTGTACAGAACTTCTCCTTTTAGGATATAACAGATCTTTCTTCGAATTGTCTATGGGAGGAAAACATGGGTCTGATTTTAAACAATATTTCTAACTCTTCTACTAATTGCAAACATGAACCTCCAACTAATGCCCTCCATTTACATTCTATTTTAATATTCCAAGGAAGATGAACTTTCCATATATATAGATATATATGGAAGAAGACTTTTCTTCACACAGTCAGGTATCATCTTTCGAATTTAAATTAAAGTTGGCTTTTGAAAAAAAAAAATCTCAAAATTATATACCTATATAATTCATCTATTCATCCGCGAGTCCGCTTCTATACGTACGTTCACAAATTTAGCTTACACGCTCACGTATACAAGCGGCATAATCTTGAATTATATACAATGAAACACATGATTAATAACAGCTGCATGCTTTATGTGTAAGACTAAAGATAATCCTCAATATGCGCTTTGATCTTGAGGCCTCAGGTTATAATAAATAATATAAAGTATTATTCGTCAAATGAAATGCACCTACATGTGACTATGTGCACAATAAGCAAAAATTTCTAAATCTTGAAGAGCGTCAAGGATAAGCTTCAGTAAATTTACGTACTTTTTTTTAGGACTGCTTGAAGGTGCTTTAAAATCGTACCATCATGCTTTTGTGTGTTACTGCTTGAGGCGATTGGTTCAAGGCTAATTCTTTATCGATATTAGACAAAAACTCGTGCTGAATCCAAAAATCCTTTAGGCGATTATGCGAAAGTAGCCTGGAAAAGTCATGAACAGAATAAATGGTACGAGTAGCGAAATACGGATAGAGATCTTTATGAAAAGTTGTCTTTCATAAATCAATAGTTCAGTAACAATATTTTCCATTTTTGTGCTTTTTCTCGTAACGCAGTGAATAATTTGTTAACATGTGTGTATGTCTGCTTAACCAAAAATTGGTGAAATGTGAAATCATGTACAGCAAGAACACTGAATGTTAGTCTGAATTTAGTAGCCAGTAGAAGGTAAAGTTAAGGTCAAGTGCTTAAATCCAAACTAAAATATTTGGTCACCAATGGGGAACAGAAATTTTGCGCTCTGATGTACAATCATGTTCAAGAAACCTTAACATATAACTCTTAAATAAATAAATAATAATAATAATAAAACTGCAAGAAAATAATGTGAAGTACTTATTGATACGCACACTACAAGAAAAGGTTTTGAAAAAATACGTTCATATCTTTGTTGGAATGCTATCTACAGTTAAATGAGCAGATGCATACGAACTGGTATTCTGAAGAACGTTCTTAATGAGTGCACTATGCAGGTTCCACAGATGGACGATTACATATACACACAATGCTATCTCTACATAAGTGGTCGCATCTTTTGTGATATTGCAGCTTTGTGAAAGCCCAGTATCCTGAATCAGCGCAATTGATACTTTTACCAATGTGTTACAATTACCAATAAATGCTGTACACTATTGCCACTCAACTGTTGAAATTCCTACATACTCTATTATTAGTAATACATCCCAAAAGAGCTACTAGTAAAAGTTCAAGCAAGCTGTCCATTAGTACGAAAGAATGAAGCATATGACGACACCTCAAGTAACCAAGCAAAATGAATGTGCTTACGTTCGGAGCACGTGGTTCTGGATTTGAATCTCACGGTATAACTTTTTCTGATACTGGTTGGAAGAACGACATGGGGTAACTGAGGCTGTTTGAATTAAGAAGCACAGCCCAGTTTCGAATGCCTCAAAATAAGATGAAATGAACCGATGTGTTAAATAACATAGTTCATCTGGAAGTCGTCTTCGTAAGCAAAAGGGCCCTTACTAAATGTAACGCCATGGAGTTTAGTATTTCTATAATGAAGAAACAAAACTACAGCAACAACTTACAAACGAATTTTAGTAAATCTTGTTTTATTTTTTAGAATACAAATCAAGCTATTTCATTAAATAATGAATTATTTCAATCTTTAATTTTTGCAATTTTAAATAATAATAATAATCACAATATTTTCACCCAGTTCACTGGGCTTTTTCAGACGAAAACAAAAAATGTATAACACACCACACTTAACCTAATAAGTGATAGATGTGCATCCACTTTGGTTGTTAACAAACAAATTTTGGGTAAAATATTGTGATTATTAAACTATGTTCATAAGTGAAAATGTATGCATTTACTTAATAATTAAACCGGTTTGGAGAGAAGTGATGTTAACTTCTCTAGCTACAGGCATGCCGCTGTGATTGAAAATATTCAATATGATAACAATGGGAATGTCAAAACGCTTTGATCACTTTGAGCTAACTCAGCAATGGTTCAAGACAATCAAGCCACTTGCCAATACTAACTGGAACACTGAAACAACACAAAATAGACAGAGCCTACCTAACTGTACAAAATGTTATCTACATTAAAAACAGAAAACGAAATCTGAAATTTTGTTACTGTCAAAGAAACATGTATGAGCTACTTCTAATCAAAATCTTGAACTTGTATTAGTACTATGTAACATAACTTTAAACTCGAACTGTCGTACATGTAATTGTCAATCGCCTACCAATTGCACAAATAGGAAAGGAACATATTTTGTATTCTGATAAATTAATATAGACGAACTAGGCACGCTACCAGTTTTCATATATGTTCAAAAAGACTCCTGCTGTAGTCATATTGCAGGATAGAAAGAAATAAAGGATGCTTATCTTGTATAAAATCCTCCATGAAACAAATCACTGTACAAGAAAACCAATAAAATAATTTACAGAAATAACAAATTATATATTAATAATATATTCTGATTGCAAGCACTTAGTCCTTGCTACACTTTATAATACAAGAAAAATTACATATGATACAAAAGAAAAATTCTTAGAAGTAGCAACTTAAAATAAACCCCGAAAAGAATTTTAAAATGCAAAACACATCAACTGGATTCTTTTGTGTTCAGTATCATTTTGTTTTGCCTAACATTAGACGAAATTTTGGAAAAGTATAATTGGAGCACCTTTTGATTTGCACTTCGTATAAATTCAGTTACATACATGATTACAAATTATTTACAAAACAAAGTTACAATATTTTCTCCCCATCTACGTTTATAATAATTATTCGTATATATATATATATTACTTATACGCACATATGTAAAATATATATTTATATATTATATATAATAAATGTACAATAATCCGATTTCCATTCAGCAGCATTAACGCGAACAGTCTAGCCAATATGAAGATGCAATTACATAATATATTCAGATACAATTCAACCAGAATAGTGTTTATTTCAGTCCTCATTCCATTCCAGTCATACTTTCCCGCCTTTAGTTGCTCCTGCAAAATTAATTCAACAATGAAAGATAACTATTATCAGGTGAGAAAAAAATACTGGATACCAATAACCAAAAAGAGTTTTACAACACCACAGGTACACCTGTAGTAGTATTAAACTCGAGAAGTATGATACTGTTTCAAATGTAACAGAAAAAATAAGAAAAATCATAATGTAAAAACACAGCAATGAAAGAAAATATCATAATTGCTGTAGCGCTAGAAAAACGTTTCTCACTATGCTTAACTCCCCTTCTATATGCCCTTTGGCTCGTCATTTATATCTTCAAGTAAGATGTTACTCTACAATATGCTTGCACTCCGTGACATACTCCGTTCTAAGACCCCACTAATTCAGTCATTTCCAAGTGGTGTGCGCGACGAAGCTATTGGTGTACCGGGAAAAGTTAGAGCATTACGGAAAATAATACACGCTTTATTGAGAAGTTTATAATTCATATCTTTCAAAGCGGAAACTACAACTATTTTTTTTTTTTTTTTTTATTTATTTGATAGGCAGACAGTTCCATAGATAATGATTCTTCAAAAATACAAAATAGCATAGCATTAACTATGCAAAACATTTTTTTAGGAGTGCCGTAGGATTTTAAATTACACAGTTAGTGTACCAAAAACTAAAAAATATCGAAAATGCTATTAGTTCATCAATGTGATTTGGATGTGATTTGTCCCATATTTTAAAGGAAGCTATCCAGAAGGAATTAAGAACTACAGGTAGATTTCTATGGACTTCTAAGGTCTTAAAAACAAATCCTCAGGCATCGACTGTTAGAGAAAACTAATGGCTTTCAACCAATATGATGCAATGGAGACAGGCAATATAAACTTCTATTGAACGTTTTGTAGTGTTAGTGGATCTATACAACAACAGCTATAAATTTGCATCCCAACAGTGCATACACAGTGATTTCAGAACCTTTTCCCCCGGGGAGGTTGATGGACTTTCAACATAGAGGATGAAAAAGAGTACTGCAAAATACTGGTGATCCACATTGAACACAATCAGAGATTTGGCTCCGGAGGAGATACCCCCCTCGACTCACTCTCTGAAAACATTACTGTGCGTACCAATTGCCATTCCCTGAACAGGAACAAGAAGCAGAGAACTTTATTCAACAAGATTACGAGTTTGGAATATTAGAGGAAATTTTATGAATAAGTCAAGGTTTCAAGAATATATCAAGAAGTGAAAAGTGATGAGTGTATACAAGAGTCAAACGGAGTACACAATACGTAAAGTGTATAGTTTAGGGTTAGGACAAAGGATGAACATTAACATTTCAAGAAAAGCAGATACAAGTTAGTATGAAGTGATTAAAAAACTACTATTTAATTTAAAATTGAATGTGTTCAGAATACTTGAAGGCATTTCTTCAGTTACAGAACTAGAAAAACAACAATGGTTTTCTGGTGAGTTCTAACCACGGTCGCAGAGGGGTAAGGGGGACGAAATACATAGTGAGAATTAAATTCTAAATATGAATTAGAGGTGCAAGGCAAGAGTTTGATTAGAAACAAGAGATGTCTGACAACCATTGCCTAAAACAAATCTGTCTTCTTCACACTCTCTCTCGATAGTTATCTGAACGTAAAGAAACACTTATTTATCCGTAAAGAGAGTACGGCAACCACTCTACGTTCCTTCTAACTTCTAAACGAAAATAAACAAAATTATGATATCCGTGAGCTTTCCAAAAATCTGATCGACCACTGATACATCACTCCCTTTTCATAGGGACAAAATGCCTTCTGATAATTTTGGATTGTATAGAGAAGTTGCAAAAGAAAAGGAAGAAAGAAAACCTCTCAGTCCTATTTAGAACAATGATATTTTTCTATCACAATCCTCAGTAACCAATACATTTAGCCAAAGCTAATTTTATCACTACGTAGCACTCAGTTGTTAGTGTTCAGCATCGCTGAAACACGATCCACGTCATCCATATATGTAATTTGAAAGCAGAACAGATATAAAATTAAATTAGCTCAGTGACAAAACCATGTCATGTTTTAGCGCATGGCCGTTTAGAATAAGAGACCATCTTAATGGTTCTGTGTCTATCTGTATTCACATCACCATTGTGTATATTTAGTGGAAATCGTCGCTGTGCAGTCTTGGTTGAGGTTTCAAGCAGTCTCGTATCCCTAATGTTCAAAGTCACATAGAGAATTTCAGTTGTGAACCATGGCTGATGTGAGTGGTTGTAGTTACATAGTTGAGGAACAGTTAGTGATATGTGTGGATGCACGAGCACAGGGCAAATAATAATACAGACAATGACTGCGTTTAGAGATCTCTTTATCGAGGATTTACTTCGTAAAGGAATCCTGCTTGGTTGGGAGAAATGTACATTTGCTTCGGGATATGTCAAAGATAGGTAGCCACGTAGTGGATGTAAGAAGACATGTGAGAAAATACGTGCTGCGACAGCAATGTTTCCAACTAAATCGCCTCACAAACGAGTAACTAAACTGAATATACCGCAATCAACAATGCATTACCACATTACGAAAGATTTGCATATGAAAGTATTTAGACCAACGTTCATGAAATAATTGTCTAACAATGATATGGAACAGTGTGTTGTAGCCTGCCGTGTTTTATTTACACAATTCTCAAATGCTGTGTCTCGCTCATGAGTGTGCGATGAACGTGCAATATATATATCACAATTTACACAGGAGGAACGTGGTCTTCTGCTCTAAGGAAAATTCTCATTATGTGCAAAACGGAACAAAACCCGCCTCATGTTATATGGCTCGAAATAACACTACGATACTTGTTTGAGTATATATATATATATATATATATATATATATATATATATATTATTAATATGTGAATGGGCATACTTTTATTTACACATGTTGCAAATGTGGTTAATACCTCAGTTACAAGAGAAAGAGATTATGTATGGGTACAATAGGACGGGGTTCCAACCAATTTTGCTCTTCAGGTGCGTGACTTCCTTACAGAATTATTCCCAAGTAGCCATATTTGGCAAGGTTCTCCCAACACTTTTATCCCACTAAAATGGCTTATTATTAAAGTTCGGACTTTACAATACCAGACAACTTACTGCGGAGTATAATTGAGTCACACATCTCTCATCGTAGGTACAGAATAAATAAAGGATTACGTCAAAGTGTGGAGGAAGCCGTTGAATTCCTCAGATGATCCTCAACATGTTCAGGAGGGCATGGAGATGCATATATCTATGTGTACAGCATGATGGTGCACACGCAAATCCACTGGACACATCATATACGTAAGTACTCAACTATCATCATCATACGTATTCTGCCATTATTGGCGTCACTTGCTGCAACTGAGAAAGCTTACATGCTCCATGTCTTCCGCTAATCTCTTCGTTTTCACGTGCGATCTTTCTGTTTTGATATCGTCCATTAATTGCAGTCTCCTTCGCCCCGTCCATCTCTTCCTGCCACCATATCTTGTAGCACATCTCTCATGATACAGTTCCTCCTTAGCCAATGTCTCAACCAGTTTCTCTTCCTCTTCTCAATAATAACTAAAATTGTGCTTTTCTCCCTTACCATTTCTAATATTCCCTTATTCGTTTTCCGCTCGACCCAGCTAATTCGCTCGATTCTTCTCCACACCAACATTTCGAAAGCTTCCAGTCGCTAGTACTCAACTATAGCATTACTAAATCAGGGTTTTATATGATCTTCTCGATTCTGGAGGGGTAAGGGAAAATCTAAAGCTCTGGGGAAGGGGACCAGTTTCATCGCCTACTTGCCATACCTATTATCTTCTAAATTTGGGGGAAATTTCTACTCCTCTCCCAATTAACAACATGCCTGGATAAAACACCACGCTAACACTGCTGTCTGTGATACTCCTCAAATCTAGGGATACGGGGACTTCTCGGATATCCTATACACATAGGGTGTTTTAAAAAGAATAACCCGATTTTATAAGGCTATATCTTCTACATGAATGAAGACAGAATCTTATGGCATATTTTAAAATATATCGAAACTCGAATTTTCTTGTCACCAGATGAAAGTTCTTGGTTCACGCAGTTGTCACTAGCAGTTTTCCTCGTGCAGCTACCGAGCAGCGCACTCGCGCACTCGTACAATATCCACTACATTGTTTCTCTCTTTCGCTCTGTGTGTGTGAGTGTATGTGTGTGTGTGTGTGTGTGTATGTGTATATGTGTGCATGTGTGTGTATGTGTGTGTGTGTATGTGTGCATGTGTGTGTGTGTGTGTATGTATGTATGTATGTATGTGTGAAATAGAGAGAGAGAGAGTGCGCGGGTTTATGAAAGACTGTCAGTGTTTTTCCTTCCAAAACTTCTGATGAACTCCGACACTGCATAGCAACAGCAGTGCCTGCAGTAACACCGAATATACGTGTTTGCATAAGTATCGGACAAATTTGATTATCGTCTGCAGTGCACCAGGGGCTCACTATCGACAACTACGTGAATCAACAAGTTGCAACTAGCGCCAAGGAAAAAGTCTGCGTTTATATGTGTATTTTAAAATATTCCGCAAGGTTCTATATTCATTTATGTAAAGAACAAATCTTTGCTGCTTTCGAATTTCTTACGAATTCAAAAAGCAGCTAACTTTAAAATCAAAACAAGAATAACGGTTGACTTGATATGAAATTTCTCTGCAACAATTACAAGCACACAACACAGAAGATATTGTAAACCAGTACACTAAACAACATAAATTTTTACTTCTTCTACAATTCTGTTACTAAATATATACTGATTTACTATCTTCAACAAACAAACAAACAAAAAAGTGAGAAACATCAAAGGATAATATAATTTATCTTTGAAATTCAAGATATTAACACTCACAGCTCAGAGTTCTTCGCCATAAATTTTTCTCTTAGAGAAAGCAAGTAATCAAGCGACTCAAACATTTGAAAATTTCAGGAGTCAATGGAAATAAACAAGTTATTCGCAATCACCTGGTTGTCGAATAACAAAATAGTACCATCTGGCATTTAACAATAAAACTTACTCAAATCTACCTTATGAACGTATAATATGCTTCTTTCTAATGAGTTCTATTGATTTATCTGGATCCATCATAAAAGCAACTATCCTGCAGAGAATATAAACAACGGAAATTATATTCATAACTTATTACAAAATACAAAACTATTTACATGTTACGTGATGGTATCTACCTACTTACCTGATTCCGTTTTATTTTCACTGCTGACATCTAGTTCGCCATCAGCATCTTCCAAGTCGAATACCTTTTCCCAATCATCGTCATTACTCTCTAGAAGAGAGAGATAGAGAGAAAAGGATTTCTAATCATGGGTAAACGATTAAAAACTCATGCTATCAAAGAAAGAAACTAATGGAATTATTTTCATAATGGTAAACAATGAAATGTTACTCGCAACCTATTCGCCGGGCTCTGTATACACTATTCTTCACATCAAAATAAAACAATAGTAGTCACATTTTTTTTTTTTTTTTTTTTTCATTTCATTAGCTGGAAAATGAAACACGTTGTCTTTCGGTTAGAATTTCCAAATTTTTTACGGCTTGGGGGCCTCCAATGACTTTTCGCTTTGAAGGCATTCTTTAAATTCCGAATATTACAGAAAAAGTAAAAATAATTTGCTACTGCATAGTCATATATCTAGTATATATCTTACATACTGAATTATTGAACTTCAATACTTTACTCAGTACAAAAGATTCAAGCTATTCAAGTAAAACTGACGACAGCTTTACTGGAAAGAAATTGATGTTGACAACTGTTTAACTCATTTCTGCAATTTAAATTTCTCAATCAAAAATTCTGTAATAATTCTTCGGTTACATACCCATTAACATACATACATACTTATTAACAATATAATTTGAAACAGCTACAAAAAGTTGGTAATGATGAAAAATTAATTAGCTCTATTTCTCGTATAATACGTATATCATACTTATTAACTTGTAAACTAAGGACACGATAATGTTTTCATTATGTATTGAAATTCAAGTATGAATTAGATTTCAATAGTTTGTAAAGCAAATGACTTAATTTATTGGATCATACATTGTTCGGCACCAAGATATTGACTGACTGTTAAAACGTAGAATCTGAATATCACACGAGCTCTTACCAGGAATCGAACCCTAGTATCCTATGTCGAAGACGCGTCTGCTAATCATATCCATGATGAAGCTCCAAAATATGAAGTTCCGCAAGTCTAGCGGGCACCGAATTAACTGAATTATCTGTGAGTATTCCTTCATCTTAAACCTACCCTATATGATCTGCTGATTCAAAATGCACGATAATGCTGACCTTCAGGCTAGTAAAAACAATAGAAATTCATGCTTACGCATTTCTTTGTAAAATTCAGAAATTGTACTTTCCGATATTTCGCTGTTCTCTATTTACTGATATTTTATAACTATTCATTTGAATTAGATGTGGAACACTTACATATTTGTGAGTGAATTCCCACGCTTGTTTGCATACTAGCATTTCAGAAGTAAATCAATTTAAAACGTAGTTCAAGAATGTTCATTCATTCTCTAAATGTGTGAATAAACATATATCAGGTGTTATAAAATTCCGAAATTGTAAAGTAAATTAAGAAAATATCGTACTGTTTTCCTTTACTAATAATGTTTATATAGGCATCACATAGCAAACACAATCCTTCGAATATCTTTACTGTCGATTTTCTCGTCTCCAAGCGAACAGAAGATGTCGTTACTTCTGTACTGTCGCTACCTTGAAGCATTAAGAGTCAGTCTCTTTAATTAAGTGCGCGAAGCAGAAAGACAAGTTCCTCCCTTTTTTACGTGTAGAATGCATAAAATAAGACATCGGCAGATCTGCGCAGAGTTTAGATCCTCTGTCCTATTTCTTCCTCTCCCACTGCAAGTATAGAGAACAGATTTATCAGTCACGAGTGACAGCCTGATTATATTATACGTACGGCCAGACACGTTTAAATAGACACGTACCTGACTGATCATGCTTAATCTGTATGCATTTATGCTGAAGATAGACACTAGAGATAATCCAGAATATTTGAAGAGAGGGTGACAACATCGAACATTGTGACTTACGCTATTGCCAAATCTCTCAAGGACATCAGGATTGCTGACTCCATTGAAATAACTACAGTTTGTGTTCGGTCGTTCTGCATTCGTATACAAGAATAAATGTCTATAACTTTTGCTTATCTTTTTTAATACTTTTTTTCGTATGCACATGATCTTGTGACTACATGATACAGCCACCCCTGATAAAATCTTAGAATTATGTATCAACATAGTCAACATAGAGTATCATCCTGTTGATTTAAACCAGCTTATCCTGTGCACCCTACAGAGTGCTTTCATGGTTTATAATTGATGCGCTCATACTTGAAATATAAAAATATTCTTATTCTTTTTCTCTTTTTGTGTTTGTAGCTTTATTTTTGCTTGTTATACATTTCAATGAGGTTTCACTGCCACACGAAGAGTCAGAAATGACTCAGGAAATTTACAAACTAATGAGAATACAATGTGGATAATCCTATATGTGATTGTATCTTTTTCAAACATAACTCCATCTTAGTTTTTCCATGCCTAACAACCAGTGAACATGGATGGTCTCTTTTAACAAAATATAGTGTTCCTTTCTTTAATTTTATAAAAGATATATTTCGTTCCAAGAGTACTGTGCCCATGATTTACCTACCTCTGTAATAATGCTCTTTCAGACAGACATCAGGGAATTCTAGAAAAGAGGCGCAGCTGTTGCTCCAGTTGTTCATGATAATATATAACATTTTCTCGCACGAATAAAATGATCATACGTTCGTAGCAATATAATCCGTATGTCTAATCGTACCATATATTGAAATACTTTGTTAATATTAATGGCAGGATGTAATAATACCTGTCCTATGTTATTACATCCGAGGTCTCTCAGTTGCTAGTACTATTGGCACCAAGTCCACTACATGAATTTTATAAGCGGATCTTCAAGACTACGACTACAGTTTTCGTCAGGCTGTTCACTGGAGAACGGGTAAAATGAGCTTCTTGCAAGGTAAAAAATTGTTATAAATAGTAAAACTTACATTAACATTTTTTTTACACTTAAGCACAGAAATACAAACAAAACAAACTGTATCGTATCTAGCATTGTTCATAATCGCCACCCTAATCGGTAAGCTCTCGCCATTTCGCAGGAATATGAATCCCTCGGCAATAAAAGTTCTGAGACTTGGTGTCGAAGACCTATTTAAGGAAGCTTTCATAGCCTCTAATTATCAAATATTTTACGAACCAAGGAGTTCTGCAACGCATGAAAAGGTGGCATATCACAAGAATGAAGCCGGTACGGTATAATGCAACCGCAATCCATTAATTTTTAATGTGTGTTGACAGCAGCATGTGGCCTAGTGTTATCCAACTTTTCACAGTAAAAAGAAAAATAAATAAATAAATAAAATAAAGTAAAAAATAAAGTGGCATTAATGGTTTGATTAGGATTCAGAACCCCCAGGAAATTTTAAGATTCCACCACATACACACAGCACTTTCTTGAGATAAAGTTCTGGTTTGAACGTCAACAGCGGCGGTTCAGGAACACAAGATGCAGTCTTGCAACGCTTTATGTTCCGAAATGTTACCCATTTCTCATCGCTCGTGGTAATACGTGGTATGCAAGGAAAATAATAAAATACAGATCGCGATTTTCCCCTCTCGCTGATTTACCGTTAATTCACTGGAACCTAATGATCGAACTTTGTGGTGAAACCCAGTGCTCTGACCCATCTTTCAACCATTGTCCTGTGTACCTCGACGGTGTTTGCTAGTTTCACTACAGTTGGCATCGAGCTGTTTCGTAACATTGCTCGGTCAAGGTCCTTCACAGAAAAGACTACTAGACGTCCACACTGGTTGATTTATTAATACTAACAGAGTCTGTCTCCTACTTTGAATTTTCGAACCTGCAACATGTGCTATCGCCAACTGCATCATTCCCATACACTTCCTGAATGTTGCGGCATGCACTACTGCATTTATACAACTCAAAAAGTAAAAAGTATCTAATGTTTCAGATCGGTCCCCGTTCATCCACCCACCACTTTGTCCCCTAAAAACTCCTCACCCATATTCACTGTTTATTGTTTGTAGTCTCATCACGTGACCACCGATTCACGCAGACAGAGCTATCTCTACGCTCGGTACTTCGCTCAACGGTGACAAGCTAAAAATAGATAAAACTTTTACATATACCTGTATATATTTCTCTTATACACTCACACTTATTACGCGTCCAGGTTTTATTACAAGGCGAATTGATTAATGTTTACAGTTAAATGAGAGAACTTCGAAGTGTGTTGGCAACTTACTGCTTTTACCCGCTTGTCCGTGACCGATTTCAACCTTAATCAATAGGAATAAACGGGATGTGCTACAGAAAATATACACTATATTTTATCAAAATCGAATAATTTTTACGAACTATATTGGAAAATTGTTGCATCAATATGTGGAAATTTGCAACAAGGGATAGATTTTAATCGCTTCTTCTTGACGGATTGCAACTCCAAATAATAGGTTTATTTCAGAAGCTTGGAGGAAGGCAGATACCAAGTTTTAAGAGAGTTATAGTGGAACGAACACAATTGCAATCGATTTGAATGATAAAAGCTTAGTACACTCATTTCAGTAATAATAATAAAAATGTTATAGCTATTTATAAACTACTTACGGATTCTGCAACACCGAACTGTTTTAAGGAAAGATTAACGTTATCAAACATATCTTGTAGAAATATGGTACTGACAAACAACTGGATGTCTTGAAAGTACAATCCTATCACTTACCGGTACAATTGAATAAAATCTTACAAACCAGAGAATTGGTGTCTGAGGAGGTCCCACGTGGATTTTTTTTTCAAGCAAGAAAAAAAAATCAGGAGTTCCACACATATGGAGTCTCAGTCCTAGGCACTCACTCTGCGGTACCTGGTCCGATCCCAGCTCCCCTCAAGTGCATCAGGTTTTGATAAAACACCACGTGCATGTTTTTTTTCTCCACTTCTTTTATCGTCTCTCTCTTAGCTTTGGTGCATACTTGTGGGACTTTAAAAAAATGTTCGTTTGTTAAGGTTTAACTTCCATTTTGAGTACTGGGACGCTATTGCATCTATATGAGACGTGGCCCTCATCTTTACATTTTAGGGTGGAATCCGAACTACTGCAACGCACCTCATTTTTTAATTTTTTTAAATGCTCTCCCACGGGATCATGTCCACCAAAGGTGAATAACCTAGCCATTAGACCACGGAGAGAACTCACAACGCTTACTCAGGAAGAAATAAAACAAGAAATGTATTTCTAGAAAAAATTATAACTTTCGCTTAAAAGAAAAAAAAAAAAGCCTGTAGGATTAAATACTGAAGAAGAATATGGATCACTGTTCCAAAAACTATTTCATTTAGAATTAGTAAACGATTTCTATAGAATTTTTACAAAATATGCATAGCAGTAGCTAGAAGGTTATGAAATTTGTTGGACTAAGTTGCCCAATGACCATCTAGGTTTACATTGTATGAAAAATTTAGCTAGATCTGAAGTTTAGCAGCAGAAACATCTACCAGATATTCACAAGTTTGTTCAATAATTAAAAAGAAAAAGAAACAATCCCATACATGTAATAAACTTTCAAACACATCACCAGCGACTTTTATTTTTTCTAATTATTATTATTTTTTTTACAAGAATATCATATTTTCAATTCTTAAGTCAGAGTTTAACAGGTATTGGCATGTTCATACATAAAAGCTAGAAATTACCTTTATCGCCAGAGCTTGAGGAAGTAGTGCAAGCGCTTGCAGCATCACCAATAATCACCATATCATTCTTTTCTCTCATTTTTGTTCCCTCTGTTTCAAACTCCAAGTGAAGACTGTTCTCATTTCGCTGTTCTGAAAACTTGGCTAAATTGTCTGCTGCATGTAAATTACCTGATCGCCCTGTTAAGTCACTTTTTGGCACAGACGCATTTACGTTGGAAGAACTGGAAGTTGCACTGTTTATCACACTATCTTCGTTAACGCCACTACACGAGTCATCAGGCCCTTCTTGTTCTGAATTTACTTTCCGATCCTTCAACTTATTTCGTCGGTCGGCTTCTTCGCGTTCCTTCTGATATTCAGATAATAACCTGACTTGTTCTTCTTCCGGAATATCTACATCGCCACCAAAATCTTCATCTGAAATAATAAAAGAAGGTCATTTAAAGTTCACATATGAATTTCTTTCTTCATAGTGTTACTATTTAATAATAAATTTGTTTTTCCCCATAGTTATGCCCTGTTAGAGACAACAGCAAATGAAATTGTATTATGAAAAAAATATATATAAATAAATAAATAAATAAACTATTCGCGGTACAATGGGAAAAAAGGAATTATCCCTTACAAAATCTCAATCCAAGATGAGTGTCTACTTTAAACGCCACAAAGCGTGACCATGCTCTAAATGTACAAGTAAGCGATCTTCTATTGAACTACTGTCCATCTCCCCCTTTTTTAACTAAACAATTATTATTGCAACAATAAGATCACCAAGAATAAAATAGTGAAAAAAAATATTCGCTAGTTTCAAGACTCAATTCCTGTTTAGGTTAGCCAAGAGACTTTCTTGATATATACCTCGTTAGTATATATATATATCGTTTATATGTATCTCGAGGCAAACAACACTATCTCGTTAGTAATCCAGTAGAGTAGTGTGACTGAGTGTAGTTTTTGTTCCACCTGAACAGACTCTGGGAGGAAGTCATTGTGGCCCTTTCCGACGCTAAGTTCATGGTGTCGTACATTTAGGAATTTGTAAAGTGAGTAATTTTTCGTGTTGGTCGTACCATTGTAAATCTTATTATACGGAAAGTATGCGCCACAGAGTCCTGGACCCACCAAACCGACACGAGCAGCTAGAAACCACCTTCCTGTGAAGAGGACTCCCATCACTGTTGCGTGTGGTTCAGCGTATGGCGACCCCCAAAAATCCTTCTACACAGCGTACGATGGCCAGTAAATGCCATACATCG
Source organism: Thermobia domestica (assembly GCF_964235325.1). NCBI lineage: Eukaryota > Metazoa > Arthropoda > Insecta > Zygentoma > Lepismatidae > Thermobia > Thermobia domestica. The sequence goes on from NC_137455.1 coordinate 97,574,771, forward strand.
CAGGCAACAATCAACCGCGCCATTCATAGAGATTTACGCAAGTCTCTCACTATCTATTCTCTGTGTGTTAAATCCTGTATACTAAAACATTAAAGTAAACAATTAACTTTCTTCGTTTACAAGCTACAAACAACAAATGTGTTTTATACTGATTCATTTTTTCTTCTCTTTTACTTAATTTTATGTAATACAATGTCATAATCACAACTTAAAAAAAAAAAAAAAAAAAAAAAAACATACTCCATCTTCCTTGCGCAGTTTACTCTCACGCCTTGGCCATTTTTCCACAAAACTAGATATCTATCAAGCCTAAATGGATCCTTTAAACATCATCGTCTACTTCCAGACTGGGAAGTCATCCGGGAAACCTCTATAGAGGCTAAGACCTGTCAGTCTGATTCTTGGCAGTTATACTTATTAGCTAGTCAAAGGTATCATCGAGACTTGGAGACATCAAGAAGCCAGCATAGTCAAAGCAAATATAGCCAAGGTAAATTCCCACAAAACCTAAATTTTCTCTTCCCTAACAAACAACCTGCCTCTCTTTCTCAAACCATTATGCCTACCATTCTCATTTTACATTAAAAAAAAACTGCTCTTTGCAGCACGACACCCCCCCCCCCAAAAAAAAAAAAAAAATCCGATCTTTGTAAATGGAAAAAGCTTCTAACACAAATCTCCAAACCTTAAACTAAACAAGTTTAAGTCAAAAAATTGCATCCTCCTGTTCAAAACAGCTCTATAATTTCTCCAACTTTCACCATACTCTTTATAATTATTATCACTACTACATTTCGATTTAAACCAGTTTTAACATAATAATTACATTGTTTCTACGGACAACACGTGTAGCTGAGAGAATGATTGGTCATACTGTAGCTTTCTGATATTTCCATAGTTCTCTGATTTCGCCTACAAAATCTTTATCCTTGTTAATTTTTGTAGTAAATGTTGTACGTACTATTATTACCTTCATCCCATTGAAAATCTTCATTTAGCTCAACTTTCTCTGCCCTCTTTTGTAGTGCCTGTCGTCGCGCTTCTTCTTCTTCTATCAATGCCTTACGAAATAAGTAACGCTGCCAAAACAACACATGAGATACCTGAAACAACACAAAATAAATATAACAACGCCACATAAAGTTATGTGCAAGGTTACCACTATCATGCAACTATCAAAATACGAAGGATCTGTATCTAATTTTACGTCCATTTAGTCCCTCTCCCAACAATTCAATTAAAAACACATGTAACTTGCAATGTTTAACTCGCTTGCTCTTAGTTTCACTCTCCTGAGAAATATTCATTACTCTGTCTTAAATAATAGACATCCAAAAAGTGAACCTGGCATATTGCTACGTACCAGCAGCGCACAAAAGAAAGCATTTCTGGCGCAGGAGTTCATATTTGGTGCAGCCCCTTTGGCAGCACGTAAAGCTTCAAGCCTCCGATGACATTCTGTGATAGGTGGTACAATTAGTTACATAGTGCCTCAAGTAACTATAGTTTTTTTGTGGCTCTGTGTGGCTGTTTGTGCAATTTTAGTTGAAGGACAAACCAAGTTTATTTAACATGATTCATGTGCGGAGACTGCCAGGACTAGAGTTTAAATTCCATTTTGCCTCTTTCAGTGGGTGAGGCCACTTCCAAGTTATGCCTTATGATATGGTATCACATCATCCTTTAATTACGTGGCGTCCCGCAACACATCACACGTGTCAAAGAAAGATAGCAATCCACTTTGCGATACCTTCGAGTTGTTAGTAGGATTGATGTGTCAATCAGCCCCTTCCCCCCCCCCAAAAAAAAAAACTACAACCACTTCCATCTCACACCATGGAACATGCAACGCCGTATTTCTCCATAGGATGATTAACTGTGGTGAATCATAGTCTGTCAATCGCTTTTACACTCACCAACGAAGGCTTTCTGAGAATTTGCAAAATTGGCTTTAATCGGAAAATTTACCATGGTTCTAAAAGCGTTGTGGCTTGTTATGGCAGTGGTCCAATTATGTCTCCGTGAAATTTGTGATTTTGTACACAAATCTTCTTTAGCAACACGCCGATACATTCGCATACTATGCAAGTAGCACTGGACCGTTCATGCTAATCTGTCACTCTCGGCTGTGATGTCAATGGCAGATTTGGGAGGATAAGAACTTGAACTCCGCTTGATCTCATGTTCAGGCATAGCATTGATCCCGGTCTCGACCAGATCTTGGGTCTACTTATGTCATTCTGTTCAGTTTGAACTGCACTATAATCCTGTACACAGCTGCTAACGATACACGTAAAGCAGCACTGATAAAGTACTGACTTGAACTATTTGCGGCCTTAAGTAAATTTCGTCTGTTGATCATAGCTACGTCTGTGCGCCATGTTGCCACTTGTACCGGGCAAAGAATTGTATTACTAATACTAAGCCAATATACAAGACCTAAAGAACTTCCAGCATTAAAATTTTGATTCATTATTTAGAAAATGCTTACTGTAATAGTCGCTTAAGTTGGAGGCGTGAAATTCGATATATAAACAAATAATCAAAAATAAGGGGAACATGTGTTGCAGCTTTTTCAACAATTTCACTTTTAAACGGGAAAAGAGGGATCATTTTTACAACATTTAAATTTCCAAATTTATATTACATTAAACCTTATTCTTTCTGTGTAAAGAATGGACACTTTATTTTTTCTATTATAATTACAGCAGCCCCAACGCATAAAAAGCATAACGGCAATTTACACATATTGTTGTTACCTTGAACATGGTTGGGGTTGTCTAAAGGTCCAGAAGAAACTAATTTTAAGAACATAATAAAGCATAATTATAGAAAATAAAGCATAAAGCATAATTTAAAATATATAGCACAAGTCTTGGAAAATTCTATTAGAACAATTCCAAGTTAACATACTGTATTAATATTTTTTCTATTAATTAAATATTTTTTGCACTGTATTAATATAAAACCAATATTTACAATGCAAAATCATTCAGAACGTAATGCAACAATGAAATTTTTGTATTTTTGTATTGCACACCAATATTTTTATTCCGGTGCAATCTTTTAAATGTGGAGAAAAAAAGCAAAAGAAGAAAACTTTCCGTTAAAAATGAATAGTACACAATATTGTTAAGTGTACCTCTTAAACTTGAGCACTTTCTGTTCCTTTGGTGGTATCTTTTACTTTCACTTTTTGTATATATGCAACTCTAAGGCGCACACAAGTGATTAAAAAAAAAAAAAAAAAAAAAAAAAAAAAAAAAAAAAAAACTGATTCAAGTAAAGAATATCTCTTTACAGTGCATTAAGTAGAAAGTTCATTAAACATGAAGGTAAATGGTTGCATAAAATATTAATAAATAGATCAAGATATTTAGAATAATTAATGTATAGTAAATATTTTCATTATACATGACTAATGTAAAACAATAATTGCAATTAACAAATAAAGCATAATTTGGAAAAAAAAGCACTATTAGACAAAAAATAAAGCATAATGTGGGTTGCTCTACTTATAATTATTCACTAGCTTTACTAAGTCAACACCAAACAGTCAAACTAAATTAGCGGGAGGAGGGGGGACAAAGTCTTTTGGGGGCTCTCATTCCACCCCCCATCCTATAAGTACACTCCTACGTTGATTATTCTTCCATATGTAATATTTCTTTTCAATTAAAGACAAATAGCATTCCTATTAAATTAATTGGAATACTAGTTCTGAGATTATAATCCGATCTTTCACATATAGCAAGACATCGATGGATTTATGGTTGGATAAATCGAATATTGTAATCACTGACATATGTTACCATACGATAACTAAAATACCTTCACTTCTATTTCTAGTAAAGTAACCTTGAAATGAAATTTTTGAGTTTTACATCCCACGATTATGCCGGCTAGGCTAAAGGAGACAGTGATGATGAGAAATGAATGAAATGGTGGGAGGAAACGGGTGAACATCGAGGAAACCCACGCACACGGTTTGTCCACCACAAGTTCACTTAGCGTGAGCTGAGATCGAACCAGGGACTCCATGTATCAGAGGTAAACCCTCTACCACTAAGCCACCGCGGACCCGTTTTAGTAACATTGATTTTGACACAATTTAGAATAACAGGAAATTTAGTATATAATATCAAAATTTTGGAAGTAAAATCTTGAAGTTTACATGTCGTAGTTTTCATGTCGCAGGAAGATATCTTTCTGATCCTACGACGCTTAACAACGCATTTTACTACTTTTCCAAGAAGCTTGGCCTATGAATTAACTTACGAACAGATGTATTCTCATATATGATATTTCACCTTTAAAACAAAGGAAATTCCCCTTGGAATCTGGATACGCTTATTTTCCTAATTGCAGAAACACTAATTATTTTTGTGTATTCAAATATAATTATCTTCGGAGCTATTTATTTATGTTTGATAATTTAGATTACAGTTTTGGTATAACTAGTTTTAAAAATCCATTTATGTACATCTTTAAGGAAGTATTCCTTTTCTTTTCAGGTTAGCATGTACTACAAAAATTAAGCGTTTTCTAAAGAGTGTTGTTATTACACCAAAGTTATAACACCAAAAACGCTTAAACAAGAGACGTAAGTACTGCAAAAGAAATGTCAGAAAATTAAACCTGTAGTGTGCACTGAGCGCGCGCTGGCATTAAATCTTCCTTCTCGAAATGTATTTAGTCTTAACAGAAACAAATTACTAAATAATTATAGATTTAATACAATTAAAATGTATTTTGTTTTCTTTTCTTAATTCAAATAATTACATACCTGTGCAGGCACCAATGTTGTATATTGTGAATGCAGTTCTTGACTAGCTACTAGCTGCTCTGACAAGGCTTCAGGCTTTAGTAGTTCCTCACTCATAGCTTCCAACCAAGCTTCGTATTGTGTGTTCTCCTCAGGATCCATTAGGAACGTAGCTGGGTCCGTAATAAGCGAATACAACTGAGCCTGAAAGTAACAAAAAACTGAAGAACCTTGCCACAGATCTATATCATTGAGCAAAAACATAGGATGTCAAATCAAAGAGCAATAATATGTTTGACAGAAAAACACTATTAAAGGTTTTCCCATTCGTACTTTTTCACTCTTTGAATTTAAGCACATTTACTAATTCATTCACCTAATTTACTCATACTATGCTACGCATCAAAGTACTGACTTTTCGGAAGGCAAATTTACAAAATACTTGATATCAATTTCAATATTACTGTCTTACTCATGTCACTACGTTAACAATATTTGGTCACCATTTATTACACATAATCCTGTACTTTCAAATGAGTGAATCAATAAAACTGCCAAAAAACAAATTATAGAGATATTTAATTGTCCGGACAGAGTCTGACAGTTGGACAAAGATCACACATAAGGATAGATAGGACTGCAACAGAAATCATACGGATAGAAAAGTAATTATACAGTGTAAGAAAATGGACGATTTGAAAACAAACAATGTGTAAAGAACACTTTATATAACATAATATAAGCATATAATATTACTCATGCCATTTGCGGCACATTATTGGCCACTTAAATGATGGCCGTTTTGAAGAATGCAAATATGGAGTGACTTCGTTAAGTTCTCCACGGCTAGACAGTATTGTAAAAATGACAAGTAGATTATTGAAGCCAGTGGCTTTTTCGGAGCTATCTCAATACTGGGCGTGGTGAAGCCATCCGAAATCCCAATAATATTTTGAGGTAGGTTACATCGTTTCTATCACGTGGAGACGAAAACACCAGTTTCAGCCTTATCCAGGAATGTGCTCGCCATTTTCGTCAAACTATGTGTGGTATCTTAAGCTGGTCCATCATTCAATCTTGGTTACGATATGCTCCGTTCGACTAGGATTAGGAATTAGATTTCTGGGCTTTTGTCATCTATGGCTATGTTATTACGTCACGTATGAGAGATGACGTCCCTCGGCGATCACACAACCCTGGAAATTGGGGAGGAATAAAGAAATGGGGAAGGAAGAAAGCGGCCTGAGACCATTAAGTTAGGTACCATCCCGGCATTTGCCTTGTATGAATAAGGAAAACCCGACAAAAACTTCTCAGAATGGCTGGATTGAGAAAGCTTTTACACTTTTTCGATCAAGTGTCCCTGTCGGAAATCAAACACAAGACTGCTCGCACTGAAGACGAGAGCATAAGCGATTACGCTACGCGAGGCCACCATACGCAGTTCGAATTGCCAAAATTGTACTCTAAAATCTTTCAAATCTATTGATGGAGAGAACTTCCCTAGCAAGTAAGAGCCTACTGATGCCGCATGCAGAAATGGAACGTTAGATTTCGAACATGTAGAACTGTAATGAAGACGAAAGCACGAAGTTCAGCCTTCTTCAGAAATATGATCACCATTTACATCGAACGAGGACTCTACCCTCAAGATAACTGACAAAGCCTACTTCCACCTTAATGATGCAGTAAACAAGCAGATCTTTCGGTATTGGGCGCTAGCAAATTCTCGTAAAGCGCGTGAACAACTATTCCAAGCCTGAAAATAACTGTTAGTGTTCGTTGCATTATGGCCTATATCCTTTTTTGATAGAACTGCTACATTGTGACTGTAGCCTCAGCTCGATATATCAAAAACAGTCAACACATTCTTAGAACCAGAACTACCGATACGAAGGATTAAGTGAGAATTCAGCAGTACGAACTGCCATATCGAGCCAAGTCTAGCCGGTATATACAAAATGGAGCCGAAAATGGCTAGTAGAGCAAGTTAAATGCCCCCTTCCTACGCCTCTACCCCTTCTTCCTTCCTTAAATTATTTATTTGAAAATCGTGCGTTCACATGACGCTCTATACATTATACATTTGTAGGTGCCTTCCATTTCAAGTCAGGCAGAACATGTTCCATCACCATCTCAGATTTTGTTGAAACTTTTTTTATAGCAACTAGACATGTTTTTAAGAGACCCATATTTTTTTGTTAGGTCGAAAAAAATTTTCCCGACAAGTAATGGGCCATCAAAGACGGGGAGTACAATTTATGAATTGTAGAAGATATGGAAAATGGTCAACTTCGGAGCCCCACCATTCAGCTATGAAGACAGGTAGAGTTATAATTCTTGTTGTGGTATGTACAAAGGTATATTAATAAACTATATTTTATTATAGTTTGGTTTGCGCATGTACATCTTTTTGTACATAAATTTACAAATGAACGTCAGTTTATCTGAAAAGTCGAAGTTTGCGAATGGTTCGAATTTTAAAATTCTGTTTTCACGTTTGGTAAGACCTAGTTACCCGCTTTTCGAAAAAAAAAAAAAAAAAAAAATGTATCGCTTCTGTGTGCAACCGTTTTGTCGCAAAAAATTCGAGAAATTGCAAAATTTTCAAAAATCGTCATTTTTGGGCGCTATTTTCTCGAAAACACCATCTTTTAAAATTCTGAAATTTTGTCAGATGGTTCAACCTTACATGAATAATAAACACACCAAATACCATTCTAGACCAATACTTCATGAATTAACTACAGCCTTTTGTAGTTAGCGAAGTTTCGTTAACTTTGATATTACAGTTAGCAACACTGGAAACAATAAAAGTGCGATGATTTGATGATGTTTGTGGTTTGCATTCATTACATGAAGAATAAAAGGTTTTCTTGACTGGTTTTTATTATTTTGATCAAAAAGGCTCTCTGAAATAGTAAAATGATCCTCCCCCTACTTCGCTGTTTTCTTAAACCGAAGTAATCTGAGATGGAAATTACGATTACGAAACACACAAATTTTAAGTTTACTTGAAATGGCCATCCAATAAATTCTGATCTGTAAAAAGCGTAAACTATTACCTCAGTGATGATTTGGAATGCTCCAGACAAAGTCTTAATGAAGTGCGATGTCATTACAGTGATCGAAAAAGAACAAAAAGTTAAAAAAAAAAATCAAAACGTTTTCTTACGCGTTCCATCAAAGAAATTTACGGCCTTTTAAACTGAACAATCCCAGAATAAGAATGGGTCACATGGAATTTTATAGTATTCGACTAAAGTGGGTCAGTCCGCAACCTGTGAGGGAAGTGTGTGTGTGTATTGTGCAAATTTTAAGTTAGCTGCTACAGCGTTGCAACAAATCAAAGGTGCAGCCTGTATTGAAGCTGTCATGAGTGACCTATTTCCTTTAGTAGTATGATCCGTAGAAAATGACAGTTGTCTTCTTCAGGAATGTGGTGCAGGCCCGCAATTAGAGGGGGGCTAGGGGATCTGCCCCCCCTCCCATAACTTTTCGCAGACCTTAACACAAAATGCTATTAATAATACAAAAAACACAATTTAGCTATTTGTAAGAGAATTTTTAATGATTTGCCCCCTAACATATTCATGCCCCTCCCCAAAACCTCTGTGGCTGGTTGCGGGTTTGATGTGGTGAATGTCCTGGATTGGAAGGAATAAGTGTGGAGTCTTTAATTATTGATCCTGGTGAAAATGAAAGTGTTACGTATGCCATATGGGATCTCGTTAAAAAACTGTGCCACTTTCTGTTTTCGTATCGTACATTGCTGGTTTAATTGTAAGAGTTGTAATTCATGACTACATCAAGCAAATCCAAAGAGAATTAACTCCTACCAAAAGCATCGTATAAAATTTCAAGATACAAATTCTATTTTACTTCATGTGGACTTCGTCGAAAACTGGACTGTTATTCTGCAAAGTAAAATTCAGTTATCACCGGAATATGAAACAACTGACAGTTTTGTTGTAATAAGCGACGACAAAACACACTCATTCGGCTCATATACCCATAGCCATAGACAAGATTCTAAAAATACTCGAAGAAAAGCGAAAATATAGGCTATAGAAAAAGGTTCGAATACGTGAAAATAAGTGTTTACAATTTCGCAAGTGTCAAGTGATTTTTTATGGTGTTGCATCCCACTTTAAAAATCGCTTTCAGATGATCGAGATTCAGACAGGTCCGATAAAGCAGTGTTTTTCCAGTGAAATCGGCCATGCAAGGGTCTTTGCGACAGTATTGGGGGGGAGGGGGTTGTAAAGAATGAGGCAACGCGGCATAACCTTAGGCGAAAATTGATACACAGTATTAAAACCGCAGAATTCGTGAGTACAAACTCCGGGTATTACTCTCGTTTTGTTGCCTGGAACTGAATTCGACAACTTCCGGAAGAAGGAAAAAGAAGCAAGAATGGGAAAAGTGTGCGATCGGTAACTGGTATTCAACGAAGTTACCTTTGGCTGTCGGAAAATGGCGAAGTTTTTAATGGCAGTAACGGGTCACCATGAACTAACTTCATGCTTCCCCCAAAATCGAGCTTCTGCAACTGAACGTGTAGATTTAAGGTTTGAAAAAAGGAACTTTTGTTACATATATACGTATGATAACCAGTGATGCGTAGCAGAAATATTATGAATAAATCATGAATTACGTGAAGTTGAAGTGCTGTTTAGCCTTCCACATGGACCTTCGGCAGGGTAGAGGTTTCCAGAAGAGCATAACAGAAGTGAAAATAAGTGTTGTGTGACTATCGACAATGTCCTACGCAGGGCAGGATCCAGGACGGACTTCTGGGGGCGGGGTTGTAATACTGCTACTTAGAGCTACTTTTAAGAGCTCCAAACTCTGGGATGGGTTTTATTTATATATAAAATAAGAAAGTTTCTTCTTCTGAGGGGGAGGGGGATCGTCGCCCTGGATACAACCCTGGACGAGTTGTGAGTGCACCAACACCTATTGCGCATCTGCACGGATACATGCTATTAGCGAAGAAGACACCAAGCAAGCAAACGATTTGTCCATGTGAAAAAAAAAGAAAAAAAATCAGTGAAATTTTGTTTCCGAAGACCATTTTAAGTAAGTGAACTTTCAATTTGTGTGTTTCGTAATCGTAATTTCCATCTCAGATTACTTCGCTTTAAGAAAACAGCGAAGTAGGGGGAGGATCATTTTACTATTTCAGAGAGCCTTTTTGATGAAAATAATAAAAACCAGTCAAGAAAACCTTTTATCCTTCATTTAATGAATGCAAACCACAAACATCATCAAATCATTGCACTTTTATTGTTTCCAGTGTTGCTAACTGTGATATCAAAGTTAACGAAACTTCGCTAACTTCAAAAGGCTGTAGTTAATTCATGAAGTATTGGTCGAGAATGGTATTTGGTGTGTTTATTATTCATGTAAGGTTGAACCATCTGACAAAATTCAGAATTTTAAAAGATGGTGTTTTCGAGAAAATAGCGCCCAAAAATGACGATTTTTGAAAATTTTGCAATTTCTCGAATTTTTTGTGACAAAACGGTTGCACACAGAAGCGATACATTTTTTTTTTTTTTTTCGAAAAGCGGGTAACTAGGTCTTACCAACCGTGAAAACAGAATTTTAAAATTCGAACCGGAAGTGCTCGAAAAAAATTCGCAAACTTCGACTTTTCAGTTAAACTGACGTTCATTTGTTAATTTATTTAAAAAAAGATGCGCATGCGCAAACCAAACTATAATAAAATATAATTTATTTATATCCCTATGTACATACCACAACAAGAATTATAATTCTACCTGTCTCCATAGCTGAATGGTGAGGCTCCAAAGTTGACCATTTTCCATGTCTTTTACAATTCATAAATTGTACTCCCCGTCTTTGATGGCCCATTACTTGTCGGGAAAATTTTTTTCGACAAAACAAAATATATATATATATATGGGTCTCTTAAAAACATGTCTAGTTGCTATAAGAAAAGATTCAACAATATCTGAGATAGTGATGGTACTTTTTTTTTTTTTTTTTTTTTTTTTTTTTTTTTTTTTTTTGCTTGAGTTGAAATGGAAGGCACCCGTAGCCAAGTTGATAGTGATATTCAAAACAGGTAGTGTGGCTGATAGCCACACAGAGGGACGCCACCCACAGCAACAGACGTGTCCAAATTGAACATATTTTATGACCACATTCTAATAAATCTGCTTTCGCTTTTGGGGCGATTTGTACAGTGATTACTAAATCGCACTTACATTTAATGAAGTATCAACAAGTCAATTCAGACTCATCTCTGAAACTCGAAGTTCGCTTCTTATCCTTTATATCTTGCAGCAATGCGTCTCGTAGTAGAGCCCCGAGCCGCACGCATAGGTACCTTCGGTAATGATTAATTAAAATTTGTATCAATATTACGACATCGTATATTGATACAATACTCAGGTAGTAGTACGAGAATCAGTGAGGCTCGTACAACTACCTTAGATCAAACTATATCTATGTGACGAAATTCGTACTTGACTTTCTGTATGCAACATAAAAAAGAAAATTGTCACACCCCATCTTCAATTCTGTGCTGCAGATAAAAAGCAAACTCAATGCATAATAGTTGTTCTTCAAAATGAATTCTCTCTTACGTGCTATTGAATTTCTGCAAAGCATTAATTCCAATACTGATTTTATAAATTTTTTTTAAAGTATGTTCACTCTATACCAATACATATAGTCATTACATCTTTTGTAAGATAAATAAATCATAATAAGTGAGTTTATTATAGGTATCGAATCACTATTAATTACACAGGAAGAAAATTCACTTAGTAAAACTACCTCTGGATCAACTGCAATAAACATTCTTTTTCAGCATTGAGGCCATGAGACGGAACCCATTGTTTAACGTTAGATCCCAGCTACTACTTGCGTTTTCACCCGAGACAAGCACTCCTTACAAAAAAATCGAACCCCCAACCATGCGCAAGTAAGCATGCAAATTAACCACTCTATAATTTATACGCTGTGATACCATAATGTTATTGTACCTTGGCTTGTATACTCGATATACGGTCAAGAACCTCATTTGGAGTATTACATCCTAACATGACACTATCATTGAGTTTTAACTTTCAGAGGTTACTTTACTTAAATACCAATAATGTAAGTGTCTCCGATTTCTTTTCGGAATAATCCTCAAAGCTTTGCTACAGATATAACATTTAATTTGTGTAACGTCATCTTTTGTATTTCATATTTACATTCAACATGTCTGATGCACTTGTAATGCAAAATCAGAAAATGAAAATAGACACGAGCAATACATAAACATCAAATGTAATAGGGTACCCTACAGTGTTACATAAGGTTTTAAAAAAAATACCTCTAGTCGATTGAGAATAATAGGCTTTGAATTCTGGATAACAATGGCCTCCTCGTCTTCGTCCTCTGGAGGAGGGTTTAGAACAGTTGACACTTGGCCCAGGAATGAAGAAATGCTTTTCTTTACAGTGTTGGCAGTAGAGTCCGAATTATCAAGCTAAGGAAGAAAAAATCAATTGTCAATGTCTCTGCATGAATAACGAAAAAGCACAGACAAAAAGTTATACTAAGAGAATAAATTCAGACTCAAGATTTAATTACCAAATCTACTTGTTCCAGCTGTAACTACAAACTGTTTTGTACAACAATACTAAGACTGTAAACAATAAAACAATGGGTTATTCTGACTTCAGTCAAAATGTAATTTGCTATCACAGCAAACGGCACTGTGTCACAGAGAATAGTTTAATCGGCATTTATATACAAACAGAAACTCATAAATGAAAATTATGTCGCAAGCACATTTGCTTATACACTGTCACTGTGGCGCCAGATGTGTTTTTTAATGTCTGCTCCGAAACTCTTACACAAACGAAGATACATATATTGCAAACTATAGTTAAAACAAAGAAGTTCAGTGAGAGCGTACTCAAATGAAAATAAAAACTACTTACACAACAGTTAAGCAGACGGATACATGTGGTTCGTGGTCCGGTGTGTTTCACTGTCAGCCACATCGAGTATCTTCTAAATAAGCATAAAAGCATCTTATACTCTAAAACCTCAATACATACTCTAGTATTTCCCACTTACCTACAGTCTGAAAAGAAACCTCTACGAAGATTACATTTGATTTCCTGAATCGCACACAGAGGTTCGTTCAGTTATATTGAGCCGAATTTGAATATGCCTCTTACCTGGTAAATGCCGTAATTTCCACCACCGGTTGTGTTCGCTCTACAGACTATTACCCGGCATAGAAATGTCCATTGCAGGAGCATGCGTTGCAGCTGAATCATGGATATTGCATTCCACTCCTCTCCACAGGCTTACAACAGGCCGGAGACGGTGTCGACTCGATGAAGGGACAGGCGCCGCTTGAGGATTCCAACAACACAATAGTTTATTGGCTAGCATCTGAATTCTTGACAAGGTTATTAGAGGAGAGAACTGTCAAAATTACAGTTTTCTGTTCCATACGGCGATAGAATTCGGTGATATTTTTTGCCGTGTGGCTTGATGCCTTGTCTTGGTGTAGTTCAACCTGTTTCACCTCTTGTCCGTACAATATTGGAATTTCATGCTGATACATTTCAGTCAGGACAGGAGTCTGATAATACGGAGCATAGATTTTGACGTTTCGCAAATCTTACGGAGACGCAATTTGTCCCTGTACGAACGGCGGTAGGTTGCGCATGCGCAGTACAGTTACATATTAACTTCGGCTCAGTGTAACTGGATGAACTTCTGTTATTCGTTGCATAGAGGACAATATTTTAACCTTTACCTACCTAACCGCCAGGTGTGACTGAAGTAACTTATCTCAGTTAGCTGCAATAACTTGATATAACTTGATAGGTTTATAAAACTGTGCGTAATCTTGATTTTAATATTAATGTAATATAGCAACACACAATCTTTGAAACGGCTAATCTGTAAATTTCTGTTTACTCTCGATTGTGATACTCTCATATAATCATATATACGAGGAGTGATCCGAAAGTAATAATAATTGGACATTAGAACTACACATAAAAATCTAAATAAAATAATTCCGCCTCCTATACCCTCAACAGTTCTCTGTAATATATATCGGATGTTCTAAAAAATAGCGCCCACGGACCACAGAGCATTATTCCACAGGTGAAGATAAAGCAAATATGCAAATATATATATATATATATATATTTGTATGCCTTTGTATATATTTGATGGTCGTCTGAAGACGCGATATCCACTATGTGGCAACATCGCATTGCAGATAAGGATCATACACATTTAATCTAACAAACCACCAAATAGTTACATCGATTCTTTCCAGATGGCAGTTGAAGTTGATAGACTTGATACTAGCAAAATCTATTAGCATCAGTACAAAATACTAGCACCATCTATTAGCATCAGTACAAAATACTAAGTTGAGCCAAATAGTTTCCACAAAAATACCAATATTCTAGTTAATTTAATGGAATTTTCTTATTTTGTAATGAATCTCAAATAAACAATTGTTTAAAAAAGAGAATAATAGATCAAGAGACTTGCTAAATTCAAATAAATTCAAATTCTGCTTCATTGTTTAGATGATTTTATAATGCCTCACCACAATCCAGTGAGATCGCAAAATATAAATTAAATATACATAATTTTTTTTAATATTCTTTTTCAAAAGGGCATAATTACATGATATAGATATTTGAAATGAATATCTTAATGATACAATTAGATCGTAGGAGGAATAAATAAAATGTAGAACATAGTGGGATTTGAACCAGGTAAAAGTGATCTCTCAAATTTACAAAATAAATGTCAAAGGAACATGCTTTAGCACGCTCGGCTATCATGTTAATTGTAAAATCGTCACAGTATCTATATAATTACATACTTTAAAATTCTAAAAAATAAATCAATATAATATTGTTATTTAAATAACTTTACGTTGTTTCTAAAATATAATCTCCAAAAATTATGAGCTCATTCATTAACAACAGTAACACTTAATGTGGCATATACTTTGTGGAAGAATAACGTGTAATTTGTATTATTAAGTATAGGAAACTGACACTAAAGTTTCAACTTCTATTTATTTACTTATTTACAGTCTTAATAGTAACAGGAGAGTATCGTTCTTGGTCACTATTTAAGTAGCATGGTGTGTGTTTTACGGTTATCGTTTACTTTATGATATACTTTACTTCCCTTTCTTATAATAATACCGTAATCCATTTTAGAGCGTGATTATCCGTGCAACTTTATTTCTGGTGAACCACACGAAATAATTGTTGAAAAGTTATAATTCTTTCACTAATGTCCTTCTTATTTTCTCCTAAATGAATTGTGCTAGGCAACATGAAAATATCTCACTTTTCGTAGATAAAATTGAAGGGAGTCACCAGGAGTAATTGTCGAAACATTACATTTCTTTTACGATTTGCGTATATACCCTACATACAGAGTCCGAATATATGGCATAAAAACCACAGTGCAAAATCATAAATCAACCTGTGCTAGGTGGCCACTAAAAGCAGGAACGTCATCTAACCGAGTCAGTGCAGGACGAAGCTGGGGGCCGTGCGGTAGTGACTGGTTGCGTCAGAAGGGAGCAGCACGTCAGCGACGATGGGTAGATAGTGAAGGGAAGATAGTGAAAACAAATGGTTTTTGGCAATGATACCAGTTGCATTAGCACTTGTCATGGTTTCATACTAGTAGCGCTCCACTTGTAAACATACAATACTGCTTCTGTACCTTGTGCAGAAATACACTGCTGGTGGAAAATAGTATCTAATAGAGTCATCTTTTATATGCACTGACTTATTTTGTCCGTCGCAAAGCACTTGTAATGATTTTACACTTGTAAACCTAAAGTGCAGATGTATTACTTGTGTTTAATTCTATCTCCTGCAGAATTTTTTTCTTTATAAGTATGTCTTTTCATGCAAAGTATTGATTTTTTCTGTAAATCTTCCAAAATGTGGTGCGCTAAAAATTAAACCAATATCTTATTCTCTTGGTGCATGTCCAAATAATCGTACAAATCAATAATATCCCTGCAAACTGATACTCCTTAAAAAGAGTATTGATGTGAAGAACATGCACTAATTGTTCATTAATTATATATATTCCCCTTCAGGCCTAGACGAAACTTCGAGCAGGCGCGAAGTGACGGTGGGTATAAGCATAAACGAAGATGCTTTGGAACCCACAGTAGCTACTCATATTATAACGTAAAGGGCCTTATGCAGAGTAGTTCTGACGAATGATACTGCCATACTAAAGAGTTCTACTAACATATGTTTCCTGCAGTGTCAGGCCATTAGTACGACGCTAATCATGCGTCAAAACAACAGTACGTAAGGCCCAAAAGCACTAACCTCTCTACTAAAGCCGGAAGTGTTAGAAACCTAGTACCACTTCCGGTTTCAATATTAATTTAGAAAATATATATTAACATATAAACAAACTCCTTCAGGGAATGTACACGTAACACTATTACCTGTTTTTACTCATAGTCTATTACATTATGATCTTTTGTAATTTGCCTTACGTAACCATAATTCTAGCTTCGTTTCCCAGTATGAGTCACAAAAGTTTTGGCGTTAACCCAGCACCTTGGGACAATTGGAGACCTAGTTAAGTTAAACCTATAAGACTTAGCAACAGTTTGGAAATTTAAAAACAACGGCTAAAAGAATCGTATCCTGAATATATATAATCCAGCTAAATACTGTCCAGCAGGATATTTGTTATAATGTATATTTTATAGATATGGTCTGAGGGCTTTCGTTTTTCTGTGCACTAGCTTCGTGAGAAAGAAATTTAAACTTTCTTTAATGTTTGTTCTATATCACTTCTTAAGACTATATCCAGAATATGTTTCCTTTACATCATTAATGCCTTATTAACTGACGTGTGCAAATGAATGTGTATTGAAGCTATGATCATTCAATTTTTTGAATACAGACTACAGTTATTTTTAATTCTCATTTTATCATTACACTCCCACTCCTTAAGTATCATTTGTCATATATTTGGTAAGCGAGATCCCTTGGTTCAATCGCAGCTCGTGCCAAGTGAATTTTGTTGTGAACAATCACCCTGTACGTGGGATATCCCGTTTATTTCCACCTTCTTAATTCATATTTCGTTTGCTATCATCATCGTCACCGCCTCTCTTAACCTCGGGGCATAATCGTGTAATACTAAACTGAAAAATGATATGCGCAGATAAATAATGTTTTATACTTCTGTATGTAGAATGGACAACCAGCAATCTCATGCAAACGGTTACAGATGGAAAAGTTCCTGAATGTTGTAAATAAATAAATAAATAATTTTAAAATCAGTTTATATGAATGAAAAATTATATTAGTAAATAAACGAAACAGGAGCGCCAACTCCAGATGTGTTACGGTGATAGTGCACCGGAGAATTTTTTTGAGGTTCTCAGCACCCCACAAAAACACAAAAATAGGAAAGAGAAAATAAAATAAATATTCAGAAAAAGAGAAAACTAAATTAATCTCCGCCGTAATTCCTAAATGGGTTATTCAGTGCACAATGGATTAAAATCCACTTTTTTGGTTATTTTGGTTATATTTTATATTGAAGATTTATGCATGAAGCTCTTTTCAGTGCTTGAAAGATTCATGCCTAGGTATTGTAAATAGTTCTTATATTGTAGAAACCAGTGCTCCTTTTTCTGTGTATACAAACTTTGTCATTTTTTCTCACAGATTTGATAACTGAACTTAAATCCCTAACACCCCAAATGATAGTGTCTCGACATTTTTATAGAGTGGACAAAAGGGATATAAAATTTGGGCTGATATTTAAGCAGGAATGGAGAAATCCGGAATTGTGATCCTGGTGATGAAAAGACAGTATTTTTTTTTTCTCCTCGACGAAGTGTCGATTCCTTTAAATAACAAATTGAACTATAATTTTTCACGCTTCTTATATCACAAACGGCAGGCGTTGAGAATGATGTGGGGTCAATTAAAGTCGGGGGTTAGAATCTTAGAATATCCCTTGTTACACCGCCATACACTCATTCAAAAATACATATTGTTTACTGTGAAAACACGAAGACAAAGCATAAAAAAATCTATTCATTAAAAATATCTTAAATTGCATTTTTAGGAAGGCCAATTTCCACACTTATTCCGGAAAGGGCCCTCTTATAAGCCTGAGTGGTATCTGTACCCCGAGATTCCCGGTCTTGAATAAATAAGTAAAGAACCCCTACTGATTTACAAAAACCTGCACTTCTGCATAGAAATATTCGTGAGGATTTACATTTTTTGGTTCCGTTTCACAGAAAGTACTATCCTGATAATATTAATGTAGAAATAATTAAAAAAAATTTCCTCAATTGCATTTTTCTTCAATTTCTATATTTTAGTATACTTAACATGACAATTATTTTACTATTACAATTATTTACAAATGCATTTTATTGATATGACGTTAAACAAGTAATAACACGAGACTTGCTTTTATATTAATCCGCTGCGTACGTTGTATAACACACACATACATACATATAAATTACTCTACTTGTGACTTTTCCTAGATCATGATATAACGCTACCGATGCTAAGAGATGGCGTTAGTATCAACGTCTATCTGACTAAAGAAAAGTACGAGCAATGACAACCTATTCTGCAATCGAGAAAAGATTAGCCAATGAAGAAAGCTGAACCAGACGATCAGACAATCTGCATGTTCGATATAATCCCTGGATACCCTTAATATGACTGTTATGAAATATATAATTTCTATTTACTCTGTGCCTGTCAACTACAACTCCTTCTAGCGATAATCGATGTAACTACGTGAAGAATTCGTAGAGTAAGTGTTAATGTTTCAAAGTTAATCTAGAATGTTGCCACATTGTAAATTTTCAGTTCTCTGTAGCAGCTGAAGGAGGCCGCGGAGGGTATTTCGTCATATAGAATTTTCGCTTTATTTTGACTTGTAGAATAGTGCTCTGTGGTCCATGGGCGCCATTTTAGAAACCCGATATATATAAGTTACCATTTCTGGGAAATACATTTATTTGAATACAAACAGTCGAGGTTATAATACGAAATGGAGAGAAACGAGGTAGGACTCATCAAGTAGCTTTGCTTAAAAAACAACTGCTAGATCATCCACTCTACTCTCCAGATCTAGCCTCCCAGTGACTTTCACGTCTTTCCCCGGCTGAAAGAAAGGCTCAGACGCAAGAAACTGAAGTTAATTGCGAGGCGATGCCTACTGTGGAAGCAGTTTGGGAGGGTCAAGACAAATATTTTCTTCTACGGGTATTCAGAGTTTAGAAAAAATGGGCTAAATATATTGACTTGTTAGGAGACTATGTAGAAAAAGAAATATAATTTAAAACCATAACCGATGTACTACTTACTCGTTATCATTACTCATCGATCATTTTGTCGTATGGTTATTTCCTATATTGTGTATTGGTACTTATATTACGGTTAGCCGAGTTCATTCTACATTCTCTTGGACTACACTTATGAAGTAAAGAGTTACCTCAGTGTTATGCACAGCTCCTTTTCTATCTTCTGGATATTTACTTTAAACACATAATTGAATTCTATTATATTTTATCATTAATCAGTATAATCTTCGGTACTCTTCGGTATCCTTTTATATTTAATTATCTTCCTACTGTCCGATCTTTATAAAAAACTATCTCTTCTTTGTTCTTCTTTTAGCTTCATCCTATTTCTCCAAACATTTCTCGCCCGGACTATTTTATATCCCATATAATCAGTATGTTTTAAATAGAGTAATTGTGTTACTTGTGACATTAAAAATTGAAGGATCGCATAGTTTCCGCAAAACCCTGCACCAATTATGTTCTGTACTCAGGGGTGTAGCCACGGGGGAGCCCATCGTGGCCAGCCCCCCCCCCCTTCCCAAATGACCAGCTTTTAAAACATCATTGTAAGATTACCTCTCTTCAGTCACTTAAAAATAACAAAGTTTATATAATTAATAATTTACGGTAAAATAGTATGGAAAAATACTATTTTAACATACCAACCGAAAAATAGTATGGTATCTCCTCCTTATACCAATCGGAAAACAGTATGGTTTATTTATTTATTTATTTATTTATTTATTTATTTATTTTTGCAGCAAATTAAACAATTTACTGCGATTCATATTTGACACTTTGAAGACAAACGTTTCAACAAAGTACTATAAATACTACCATAAAACAATGGTACTAATAGCTATACATGCGCACGGGATTCCCCAAAGGAATGGAGGGATTCTCGGACATGCTGTAAAGGAAAGAAGTGTCACATGTTGCTAATCCCGTGCGCACACGTAGCTGCGTTTTCAAATAAATAGGTACGACTTTCTAAGTGACGTTTTTAACCACACTTTCTACGATGTGTTGTTTCTAAGCTGTTGGCCTCTGAAGTTCATGTTACCACGCTTTCAACACTCTGTCATTCCTAAACGGGACGAAATTTTCCCCATGTTCACTACGATTTCTTTCCTTCTGTTTAGCTGTACTATCACCTGTCCAAGTTCGTCTACGTAGTTACCGTTCACCGTGTATATATAGATATATAGATAGATATATATTTCCATTATTTTGAACAGTTGCGAACTATAGCCTATATAAATTGAATCATACAGAAGGCATTCGAAGACGAACTAGACACCAGCATGACTGGTGAAGAACCCTGTGTGTATTACAATACAATAAAACTCAGTTTTGTGGCTATCGCAGCATTGCATTCACGCCACACGCTTTTCTGGAGTTAGTTGTTAGTAATCGTAACCACAGCTTTAAAATTCCTTCGCGTTCCCACTTGTATCGCTATTTCTGAGAATATTATTTAAAACTTCTGATTCGAATCATTACCCATTCTTTTCTTCGAAGAAGTTTCGCATGTGAAATAGAAGAAACATTTTTTCGTGAAGTAATATTCTCCGCGACGGAACGATGCATGATTTGCAGACCTAAGGATATTAAAAACCTGATTCGTCAGATATTAACGTCGTACTACTTTTTTATTATTATTTTTGGATTTGAATATTTCTGAAGAAATCGAATTTATTCGCATTCTCGCATTGATTTAGGAAAAAAAGAATTTGTAAAGTGGTAAACTGAAGTTCGAAGTCCAAAGAAGATACGCGAAAGCTTGTTCACAAACGAGATGTCCTGCTCCTTCACGTGTTCAGCCACTTCGAATCTATGGTCGAGGAGGAACAGAACTTTGCATCGTTGACACTGGCGAACTTCAGATGCACGAAGCATCCTGGATCTCGGAAGAAGAGGTTCGATGTTATTTCTTTAAATCCTGTTTTAACTGTATCTTCCGCAGTACTTTCTCCTTGCCAATCACCATTGACCTAAAATGATAGGTGCGTTCTCCTTGGGGAAAAGACAGTAGTATTGAAGAATTAGGATTGGTTAATTAAACAACCTTATGGGGATAAAATATTATTACGAGTCTGCCATTTTCTAATACTTTGATTTGTTGGCGAAAAACGCTACAAATATATTCACAATAATATAAGCATTTTGTAATAAAAAAGTTCTACCATTAAAAATAGTCTTTTTTATTGTAATAACCCCTAAAATAATAAAAAATAATGAAAAAACAAAAATCAAAAAGAGTTACGTAACAAGGGGGAGGAGTTCGGCCTTGCGTTATGAAATGTGACAAGCAAGGGAGGGGGTAAAAATTGGTCAAAAATAGCGTTACGAAATATGTGGACGGCCCCTAGAACAGGAAATGAGACAGATGTTAATAAAATAATTATGTTTCTTCTTTTAGTCACGAATAATAAATAAATATATCTGTCAGGAAATCTTTAAGAAAGTAGGTGAAATTTTAAAGAAAATCAGCTTTATATAGATTGAGGGTCTGTGTACAAGGTCTTAAACTAAAATAGTTATGCAGAAAGGTATGTTTGGTCCGGGACAGTAATTATTGGTTAAACAATAAAAACTACCTGGAATATAATTTATGGAGAAAAAGTGAATAATAATAATAATAATAATAATAATAATAATAATAATAATAATAATAATAATAATAATAATAATAATAATAATAATAATAATAATCTAGAAACCAGTGTTTTTTAGTTTCGCAAAGGAAACCGAAATTTTCCTTTTTTCAGGCCTCAAAAACACTAGCTGCAACATGATTTCTTTTGGCTTTGTAGCTGGCCCCCCTGAAAAACGGCGGGCCCCTCCTACATAAACCTGCTGGCTACACCCCTGTCTGTACTGCACATCGGCTATCGAGACAGAAGTTAAGTTCTATACAAGTGAATTAAAAGATAGTTCGTTAAATATATAATTTATACCAATATAGGATACTTTAAATATGGTTCCAGGGAAACATTTGTATCACACAATTCTATATACAGAAAAGATTGTACATTATTTTGACAAGCATGGTATATATTTTTCTTGTATACATCTACATACATCTTAAAAAGAACATCACAGAATCAAGTCTTACTTACATGCAGCTTATCCTTCAGAACTGTTGCTGTCGAACTGACAACACTACTAGCTTCATTCTTCACAGCAGACGAAAACTCATCCAAATCACGTTTAACAAATTCTAGCACTTCAGCAGACTGGAATAAATACATAGTACATTGATATTAAAATTCGGTACTACAGAAGATAGTTTCAGATTTATGGTAACGAATTTGGGACTTTTACCAGCTTAAGTACCAGGAGTTAACGACGTATACGGCCTGTCTGTTAGCTACCCACCTCAACTCATCTACATTTCACTTTTTACTGAAGGAGACTATGGAAAAGCACAGTTTGATCAAGTCTAACCTATTCCTCCTGACAAACTTTCCAAGAACTGTCTAGTGTACACGGTTATCAATGACATTAAGTTAGTCTCAACAACGGGAACCAAAGTAAAACCCTGGGAGATCCATCAGGCAATTTCTCATGTCTGTAAAAGAAATCGCATGAATTCCCGTATATCATATATAATCCACTCCATGTACGTTACCGCTGACTTTGCCGTATGACTGGACGCCTTGCCCTGATGAATAACAACGAGAGATGTGTCGCTACCACATACGAATCGAATATCATGGCAGTATAATGACTCCAAAATGTTTGTCAGGTAAATGGCATTTATTTTTGCCCATTTGTCCATTCCGCGTAGTGTAAGTTTGTCATTGCAACAGTAACCATAAAGCCGTGTGGAAAATTTTCCGCACATTCACGTACTCGATCTGAATGACCTCTTGGACGATAGAAGATGGCATTTTTTAAAATCAAATTATTCCGACAGCTACTCTCATGCCTCATCCAGTCACTACAAACTTCCATCTGTCCTTGCAAGATGACGTACAGCTATCGACTGTTTGTGTTCCTCTTCATGATATATGAGCGACGGAGTATATGAACTTGAGCATGGGCGTGTCAGCCGGGGGGATGAGGGGGACGCGTCCCCCAGAAATTTTCCAGGAGGGGATTGTCCCCCCCCCCAGAAAATTGTATAGCAAGCATAAATTCTTCCCCAAATATCTCGACAAAAATGATGAAATACTGGAATGGGAACGTCGATTGTCAATTAATTATTCCTGGAATTGAGAGGAATTACAGTTGCAATTGAAGAAAATTCTGTAACAATTACCAGGGTATATAAATGAAGTACAAAACGTAGCGACACTGTATTAGCTACGTCGAAAACTATCATAAAGCGTTCACAAATTCATTTGCAGCAAAAATAAAATTTTGAAATATCTATATATTAAAATGCTACGTTTTTATGTTTGTGATCAAGAAAAGTTCATATGTTTGTGGATATTTATATGTTTGTGGCAAATTCTTTTAACCATATCTCGGAAACCACAAGCTCTAGAAAGATGCCGTTTTCACTGATCGATTGCAAATTTTGGCAAGATTGCTGAGTTCTAACTGAATATTTTTTTTAAAAAGGACGTTATTTCTTTATTACATTTTTAAGGAGTACACGGAAGTATTGAAAATTTAAAAAGTAAAGCATCATATCCTACGAGTTATACATCCCCACACCGCGCATTTGTATATGAGGTTAGAATATCTCTCCGGCGTTTGCTTCATTGTTAAATGATAATGAAAAACGAAGCATAACTATTTCTCCAGTGAAAGATGAATCTTTATGGTTTGGAGTGTTTGGCCCAAGGAACATCATATAGCATATCACTGACATTATAATTAATTGTGTAATGTATTTGCTCATTACATACTGCATGCAAGAAGAAAGAAAACACTGATCATATGATACATTATTTAGAAACTCCAACCGGAAGTAGGCTCAAATCTTGCAAACGATGCAAGATATTGAAAAAATAATCGAAAAATCTCCCTTTTATGATATCTCTTGCCGATATTTATCAAGACGTCCTTTACTTGTGTCTGTAGAGGGACATGTACAGATGTTGTGAGGAATGACAAGGAGATTGTTGCTCATATGTGAATGATGTGCTGTGTAGTGAGCGCGGCCTGAGCTTGTATCTTTATGAAAATAGTAGATTCTAATTGATAGTACGCAATTCTTAGGGCGTTCCTTTATTTTGAACAGCTAACGCTTTGTGAAAGATTTACAACTTGCTTCCAAGGCAAACATATTTCAAATTTGACTTAGTATTTATCAAGTTTCATGCTCAGTTTCAAATATTTCTGCCTTGAGATTTTAGTATTTATCAAAAGTTTCATGCTCAGTTTCAAATATTTCTGCCTTGAGATTTTATCTCTAGTCTTCCAAGAAAGCGGTAGCTGCAAGAAATAAAATGTCCCTTTCTAAGTATCTAAAAGATTCCTTTCCCTCTAAATTTATAGCATTACAAAGAGAAAAGAGAAAATGTGGAATGGATTTTTTTTATATATAATAATTACATGTTTGTCGACATATACCGACTCTTGCTGCATTGGCTGCTTGTAAAAATACCATCATTATTGCGCCAATCTGAACAATCTTCGGAAATATTACTCAAAACCTATCTTAAAAGACCTTTTTCTTTGTGTGCGGGTTAGTAGGTCTCTTTGGGTGTTCTTTCTAATGTACTGTGGAACTTCGTCAACTGGGCTGTGCACGAGTGTGCCACTGTTTTTGAAAGGAAATGTTTTGCAGCGTGTTTTCTCTAACAGTAACGTTATTTAGACAGCGGTGTTCATGTGTGTTACTGTGAATATAACGTTGATATGAAGTTTTTCATCTGTTGTTTTTGCTCAGTGTTGTTTTATTGTTTGAAATGAATCAATCTGTCATAAGGAAAAGAAAACAAGACAGCACGTGGGCCAAAGCAGTGAAGAAAAGAAGAGAAAAATTAATTCAAATGATAGTTTAACTGATGGATTACAACCTCAAACTGACAATGGAAATTAAAATCTTGTATCGGTCACCATCACCATCAGTGTCTACAGATGAAATTTCTCAATCTCCACGTCTAGCAAGCGGTTCAAATTCTCCCCACCCTTCGAACTTTCAAAGTCCAATTAGATTTTAGCGTTACCTGAAAATTTTCTACAACAGTCTCTGAAAGATCGAACATTGAAATTTGTGCCAAATTGGTTCCTTCCTTAGCTGCACGTCGATCCAAACAAAATTAACGTCATTTTCTGTTTTTACTGTATGGACATCTTGAAAAACAATTTTAAAAAAGTTCGTATTAAAACCATGGAAAACGACTTCTCTACTCTAGGATTTTGCAACTGGAAGAAGAATAAAGAGAAATTCCGTATACACGAAACTTCAGAATACCATAAACTGGCTGTACTGCGCTACACGCAGAGAAAAAATCCAATAGAAATCCTACTAAACAGACAAATTTTAGGTGAACAACTGAAAGCCAGGAAATTCCTGGAAAAAATGCAATCTCAAGTATACGTTATCTTGCAAGGCAAGGACTCGCATTTAGAGGACATGACTCCCGGTTCAGGAAATTCTTTCAGTTGATGAGCCTTCGCTCTGAGGATTTTCCACAATTGAAGAGCTGGATAGTAGGAAACATGAAGAGATGTAGTTTCATGGATGTCAAAATACAGAACGAAATCTCGAAAATATGGGCCAAGAAATTGCTTTTCATATATGTAACAAAATCAAATCTCAAAACCCTCCTCTGTTCTCTATCGTGTCTGATGGTTCCCGTGATGTGAATGATGAAGAACAGTTAAGTATTTGTGACAGGTAAGTTGATGAAGATCTCTGTTCTCATGAAAGTTTTCTTGGGTTCTACAGTATATCAAAAAATGACTGGAGTTTATAGCTTCAGTTATTCTGGATGAGATGATGAGACTCCAGCTTCCCATTGCTCAACTCAGAGGACAAGTTTATGATGGCTCTGAAAATATGAGTGGTGCAAACATTAGTGTTTCATCTATTATATGTAAACAGCAACCTCTTGCCTTGTACGTACATTGTGAAGCTCACAGTACTAGTTATTAAGAGTGCCTGTAGTGCGTCAGAAGTAGTGAGAAACTCTTTGCAATGGGTGCATGAACTAGGAGTACTGTTTACGGAGTCACTTTCAGTGAGGTCAAGATTTTCAGCTCTGATCAAGGCTAGTGCTGGTGGTCTCGTCTCAAACATTGTAAACATTAAACCCTTGTGTCCCACTAGATGAATTTGTAGACTCAGTCTAATAATGGGAGTTGTTTAAAACACGTTGACTGCCATGAGCATCATATGTGGTGCTCACCTTATTTCTCTGTGGGGCCATGAGCACCATAGATGATGCTCATGTTTGATATCACAAATTACTAACCTATCCAGATTCTTGAGCATCATATATGATGCACATTGTTACAAATTACTGTGAGAGACCATGAGTATCACATGTGATGCTCGGCTCCCATTGGTTCATTTTCGGGATAAACAAAATATCTCGACAAAAATGTGATATAACTATTCATAATCGAGCCAAAGGTCAGAAGAAATTTATGGTCTCCTGGGACCAGTACCCTGAAATCACCTTGGCATTAACATTATGAAGAAATTCTCTCTACGTTGGAAGAGATGAAGATTGACGGAATTGTCAAGACATTTTCAGGATCAGCAGCTGGGTTTTTGCGGCTTTTTGAAGAAGGATCTACGTTTCTTGGGCTCATATGGCAAGATATGTATATTATCAGCAGGTTAGAACTTCTTAACAGGACACAGAGACCCAATTTCAGTGTCAAAATGGGAAACAATACAAATCATAAATGAAAACACCAACTTGAATAATATTTTTAGTCACTGATCATAAGTTCATTGTACTGTCATGAAACCTACAAATCAAAAACATCACCCTGGAAACCCCATTAATTTTAATAAATATTGTCAACAGTACCATAAATACACTAGCGTGCGCAGGACATTAGGAATGTGGGTGCCAGATCTAAAGTACCACCATATGGAATGTCGTCTTCCCCCCTTTCCCCCTAAGAAAAGATAGCGTCATTGCACCCGACGCTGCGTCGGCGATGCACGGCACACATGCAGACGGAAAATAATTTACATGTAATCTCTTCTCAGTTTGGTTTGTCTAATGGCGGTGCCAAGGCGCCCATGGCACCCACGTTGCGCACGCCTGTGCATAAATAGGATTTTTCGTGTCGCTGACATTTTGAAAATGGGGGGTGCAATGCCATCAGCCTTTCTTTAAATTTGGCCCACAATGTTGATTGTAGGGTAGTGTCCCCCCCCCCCCAGAAAATTTTTGGTGGGCACGCCTATGACTTGAGCCTTATGCTTCTTTATCAAACATTAATCCTGTGCAATTATGTGATTCACGGTGGCAGTGGGAAACTGTACTACTTTGAAGCTCACCTCTGCTATATGGATAGAGTATGCGCCTTCGGCATGGGGAGAACCAGGGTTCGATTCCCGAAGTTTATTTGGTTTGGATCCCACGTTAAACTGTAGGTGCACGTTTCAAATAACCTCACTGCTAAACGGGACGCTAAATCAAAATTTTTCCCTCCACCTACATTGGTCCTTTTAAGAAACTGGGTTCTGACGTCGCACCAAGGAACGCACTATATATAACCACCACCATATATATATACACCATTGTTCAAATTGGTGTGTGACCAATGTGGTATTTTCAACCGGAAAAAAAGCCTTCGGAAATGTTAAGATAATACTCAAATTAGAGATTTTACGTAAATATTTTACTGCTGTCGATAGCTTCCCAAATCTCAACATGTACTATTGAGACAAACTGTACGAAGTAACTTTTATGGTGGCTTTCCAACAATCACAGTATAAAAAAAAAATAAATAAATAAATAAAAAAAAGTCAAGGAGGTGGACTGTATCGAAGTTAAAACTTCTAAGTAAAGATTTATAACTGCTCTTCTCAAACTAACCTATGAGTACTGGTAGACAGTCTCAATGCCCACTGGACTTGCCGCACTACTACCTGATGGATGATTACAATCCTCAAGATTTGCGGGGAAAATCAGTTATGTGATACCAATTATCACAACCGAAAAAGGAAATTTTACGTTACGTTGACGCAAACCGATACGTGATGCGGCCTCAGAAATGTACATGATAATTATAGTTTCAGTTATGGGGAACTTCTTTCGAAACACTTTTCAATTATATCCACTCCACATCATACTCTTTCGAGTTTTCTTTTTCTCACAATTCTAACAATATGTTTGAACATTCATCGATGAAATTTTACAATATATGAAGTTTTCTTATTGTGTTCTCGAACCGTGGTACCCAACCTTTTTGACTGACAACACTCTTTACTGAGCGCACGCGACACACTTTAATTAACAATAATATGAATTATAATAGTAAAACAATAAATTTCTATACAGTGGTGACTCCGTAGTATTGAGCATTGTTCCTGCCGCTCGAGGCATTGACAGGTACTCTGTTTTAAAACTGTTATTAACTAATTCTTAAATGCTTCGTGATTTGTAAATTCTAAAATTTCGCGAACAACGGTGGAGAACCAATGTTCTAACTATCCACTAGACAGTGTAGTAAGCAGCAAAGTATACGATACAGATGCAGTGTTAAAAGTAAAAGTTTGTATAATATGGATAACGTACATTCTGTCAAAAAAAAAAAAAATAAATAAATAAATAAATAAAATAAAATAAAATAATAATAATAATAATAATAATAATAATAATAATAATAATAATAATAATAATAATAATAAAATAAATAAATAAATAAATAAATAAATAAAAATAAGGATCCGGAATTTCTTACTTAAAAATCCGTTGTAAAATATTCTGAAAATCTTTTTCTGCTCTAAGATGACAGCACTATGCTTAGTTACGATATGCAATATGAGCGCGATCAGTTAATTAGTTTGCTTACATCTGCTGTCTTGTGTTAGTCGGCCTCAAGTGTGTATTGCGATTTTTACAATGAATAAAAATATTGAGCAAAAACTGAGCCTGAAATTTTTGTGTTGCCAACGGATTTGTGTTGCGCATTTGTTGAAATTTTTGGGAAAGACCTATGGTGGATTACTATTGCCCAAAACTCATGCATTCGAGTGATACATGCCATTCAAAGGCGGCCAAGAAATGTGTGAAGGTGTACCTCATTCCGATCGTCCTTCAAATCTTCGACCGATGCAAACATCAATCGTGATGGAAAATCGTGACGCAAGCTTGAGAGAGATAGCCCTGGACCTCAACATTTCACACAAAATCGTTTGTACCATTCCTATTGATACTTTGAACACGAGACACGTGGCCGCTTGTCTTCTTTCCAACGAGCGAATTTTCTCCAAAAGGAATATCGGAAACAAGTTGTTCAAGACATGCTTGTCTGGCCAGATCCGATCCTACATTCACGCAACGCATTATTACGGAAGATGAGACATCAGTTTACGAGTCTGACATGCAAAGAAATCAACAGATTGATGATTGGAGAAAAAACAAAGAAAGAAAACAAAAGAGCCAAAACCAAACGAAACACGTCGAAGTCGCTCCAAAATCAAGGTGATGCCGATTTTTTTTTTTTTTTTTTTTTTTTCGATTACTGTGGTGTTGAGCATTCACAATTTTTGCCTGACGGACAAACAGTCAAAAAGAGTACTGCTTGGGCGTCATGAGGAGTTTACGTGAAAATATTCGTCACAAAAGACACTAATTGTGAAACTACGATAACGTACCAAAACCGAAGACATTATTGTGATGAATTTTTTGCGAAAAATTCAACGATTGTTCTTAATCGAGCTCCGTATTTACCTGATATAGCCCTAGCTGACTTATTCCTGTTTCCAAAACTAAAATTACCACTTCGCGGAAGGCATTTTGATTCAGCTGACTCCATCAAACGAAATTCGCTGAAGAAGCTAAAGGCTATTCTCAAAAACGACTACAAAAAAAGTGCTTTGATGATTGGGGTAATCATTGGCATACGTGTATTGCTTCAAATGGGTCATATTTTGAATCTGACAAAATAAATCTCGATGATTAATTTAATATTTTGTGTTTTACTAACAAGTTTCGGATACTTTTTGACAGAATGTATGATACAATGTAGTCACAGAAGGAGGAACAGTCAATTCGTGAACAAAGTAGTAATTTAAAAAAGAATAGCTGACGTCTTTGCAGGAGATCGCTATTGTTTATTACAAAATTAGTGCAATTTCTTTTAAGGAGGAACCTTTCTGAATTTGTAGCAATAGTTTTTATTGAATGAATGAATATTATTTATTGGTGACATTGGCAGTAAGGCTATTTGTCTCCGTCACGATAACCTCAATGGCCGACACATATTGCATGTTGGAAGTTCAAAATAAAACAACAACAACAACAACAAAAAATGTAGTTCAAACACAAGTTCTACAAAATAAGATATTAGAAATTAACTATAAAATTAGAAAAGGTCGTGGAAAACCTAAAAGAATAAATAACACAATGTAAAATACAACAAAAAATTAGTCAAAATTAGCAATAATAATAATAATACTCAACAGGAAAAATCTAAAAAAGAAACAACTCAGACTGGTTAACTATTCTCATTTACAAACATAAATGATATTAACCGTATTCTTCTAAACTAGACTAAGACTTTCAAGCAGTCCTAAATGATCGTGTTAACAAATAACAGACAAGTACCACTGAGATACAAGTCAGGATGAACAAGAGAAGTTGACAGCAGAAAAGCACATATTGTGTTTTGGGCAGAAAGCCGTAAGCGTTTCGTTTTCCCAGCAATTAAGAAACTTTAATGACAGTAGAAGCTACTGAGAAAATGCCATGAAGACATATAGAGCGCCAATAAGTAACAAGGTCGTCAACGAAGAGCAGACCACAGATGGGAATTAGGATCCGCGACAGAACACTGTTGACGGTGACAGCGAACAGTGTGACACTGAGAACACTGTCTTGTGGGACACAGATTTCCTGTAGAAATCGCTATGAGGGACACAAACCCGCACACACGTGAAAATAACGTTTATCCAGAAAGTTCTCTATGAATTTCACCATGTGGCCAGGAGGACTCCAGTCATTTAGCTGTTTTAACATTCCGAAACGCCAAGTTGAATAATAAGCCTTTTCCAACTCAAAAAATATAGCAACAAGGTGCTGATGATGAAAGGGTTCTTGAATCTCGCTTATGAGATAAGTAAGATTTGTCTGTATTTTTTACTGGTAGCAACGTACAATCATCTACTCTGCCGTGTCGTGACAAAACGCTGTAACTTTGGCGGAGAAGTTTTGCGAAAATGAGCCGTAAAGTTTTCATTCGCACATGTGATCTGTATCGTGTAGAACCACTGTATCTTGACTTTGGAAACACGTGGTTACATGTAATGTTACGTAAATGCATGTTGTGTGATTAAATTTGGTGAAAATGGATTGGTTGACCATTATTGCCTAGTTACACTGGTTCTACACGATACAGATCACATTTTCGAATGAAAACTTTACGGCTCATTTTCGCAAAACTTCTCCGCCAAAGTTACAGCGTTTTGTCACGACACGGCAGTACTACACTAGCAGTTCACTTCATTAAATACTTTAACCATTCGGGTCATATCTGACTCTCAAATTGTACACCAGTCTCAGGTGATCACTTATTAAAAAAGAAAAAAAAAAGTTGTATTATTTACATCGGATAAATTATACCATGTATTTAAAATAAAGAACCAAGAGACAAGGGTAGAGATTGAAATACTGATTTGGAATTTAAAAAAACCGCTCCTCGCACCTATGGTGATCAGTACCGACACAAAACAGCAGAATTCTACCATTCCGGGGTTGGAATTGAGAGAAAAGGATGAAAACTGAATCTATTCTTGGAACGATGAAAATATATATGTAGATACAATTTCTCGCCCTCTTACGCCTTTACTCTATGGTGATGCCTGCTGACACCGGAAATAGTATATTTTTACCATCTTCGGTTTGAATAGAGGGTAACAGGTGAAGAAAGAACTTTGGACAGTGAATCCATAATTAAAAAAAAAAAAAAAAAAAAAAAAAATCACGAATTCTTACCGTTTCTGTTGTGATACCTGTCGACAAACAGACATAGTCGTTTTATAAGATTTAACATACTTATAGATATCATAGTTTGGAAGTCTTAACATTACAAAGAATCAATAAAAACATTAAAATGAAATTTAAAAATTAGAGCACTTGAAGTAAAATTTCGGTTATATACTTTACCTTATCTTTGGCTGCTTGAAACCAACTACCCCACCAATTTTCCTCCCTGGAAAGGGAAAAGCAATACATACTAAGTTCAAATTTTAAAATATCAAAAATGATGAAATATTATTGTAGTTATTTGAATCATTTTGAGAAAAATTAGAATCTTTCTAGTGTACCCATTATTTTAATGAGGAGCATTTTATGACTGACTTCTTTAAATTTGAATTAATTATATGAAATATCATTTGCTGTAACTTTATTATTACTACTAGTATTTTTAAAAAGTTTCTTTCAATATCATCTACTAGTCATTTATATATATGGATAAGATAACACAATAGAAAGTCAGACCTCAAAATTACCGACGTAACATCCTATTGCAAATATTGAATGATCTTATTAACATCCTCTAAGCTTTTGAGAACCGAATTCGAGTTTTTAAGGGTCATCTGCAAGCTGAACAGTAGAAGGAAGGGGAAGGGAAAGGGGAGAAACGTAATTGGTTGATTCGCGAAAGCCCAAATGTTGAAAAGTTGTTGGTGGTTCGATGTTACTGCTTGAATCTTCCTCGGTTCAAGTTTTAGGCATCTATTTGCCAAAATGAAGGGAGTTTCCTTACGCTTACAGATAGTCGGAATGATTGGACGAGCACGGAAGAAACCCAAATGCTACCAACACTTCCACTTGGAAAGTATGCACGTTGACGTGGGAAAGAGTTTCGAACGCATGCTTATATGCAACCCAACTGCCTAAGTAACATTCCCCACTATAGATGTAAATTGGGTGGTTAGAGGAAGAGACATAACACGAAATTCACAACTAGATGCTGTACGCAATGAGTAAATTTTAACTATAATGTTTATATAAACCTTACAGTACTTTCAATATTGTAGATTTTACCTTTACTTAATAATTTCAAATCTGGCTGGGGTTGCCGTGAGGTCTAAGGAGTTAGGCTAGAGATCGAAAGACCTGTCTGTGGCGGGTTCAAATCCAGTTCAATGCATGGGTGTTATGTATTGTCCTCTACCATTGTCTTCTTTAGCCTAAAGATGCATACGTATGGCATAATATCTGTCAATAATGCTTTTACGTAGTTAAGAAAATAAGTCTTCTTTACCTGAATACTTCAAACAGGATTACCTTTGAGTCCACTAAATGTTGCATTTGTATACACATTGCACAAACAAGTCACTTTTGGCTGAGATTCGCACATTTAATTCGGTGAGTGTTTTTAAATTTGTACATCACAAGTGACTTGCTTTTTGTATTACAATCGTGTATAAGAATCAACTTTTCGTGGACTCACAAGTATCCTTTTCAAACATTCAAGTAAAATATAAAAACTTTTCTTCTACGTGTGAGTGTGTGCGACAGAGCAATTCTAATACAATATTTTTCAACTGTTGCCTGGCAGTCGATAGTAATACATGAGAAGTAATCACCCATTAATATTACTAGGGCACATTAAAAAAAAAAAAAAAAAAAAAAAAAATTTAGATGTGAATTTTAACAAAAATGTTACGAACTGTTATGTTTGTTAAAAGACAAGGATCAGTCCTAAGTCTTGGAATATTCTGATACACAACACACCTGTATTTATTACAGTACACTGGAAGTAGGTTAACATTCAATTTGAACCCTCATGCTAACTGTCTGCACCTACAGTTACCTTTCCACCAGTTCCCTGATTCCACGTCTTGTTCTTAGAGGCAAAAAAGTCAGCCAGTGCTGTTTCCATCCCCTGCTGATTGGTGTAGCACAGTGAGTTTAAGAAGTGTGTCAAGGACCAAAACAGGTAGTAATCCAAAGAGTCAAGATCAGGACTATATGCCGGGTGTGGCACGTTTCATGACAAATTCCTGATTTTTTTTTTTTCAGTTGAGTGTGATTTTGCGCTATTGTTACAACAGTTCAACACTACATATGTTTGGCGTAGTGCAAAATACATCCGCTCCAATTGTTCGGAATAAAGGTCGACATTGATAGTACGACCGTTAGGAACGAACTGGAAGTGATTACCCCCTCATAATTCTACCACAAACAGAGTATAACTGTATGCTAGAAACGGCCCTATTTGGCGAGCGGTTCTGGAAGTTGTCCGTTACTCAACCACTACTTTTTGAACCACTATTTTTTCGGGAAAAAAAAAACATTTTTTGTCGGGGATATGTGAAAATTCGTTTCAGGAAATGAAATTATCGCGGATTTTGCATCAGTTGTAGGGACAAATCCACCTCCCTCTGGGCCTGAGCTGGGGCCAATTCACGTGGCACAACGCGGCAGCTAGTGATGGGTTTTTTCGAGTTAGTGAATGGTGACCGACCCACTACAGTGGACTGGAACATGCCGAGCTGGTTTGACAATGGTCCTGTGCTACTACTAGCGAATGGATTTTACTCAATGGCGCGTCGTATGACCTCAGAATTTTTTACCCTGAGACGGCCAGATTTTGACTGATCTTCGACATTTTTAACAACCTGTACGAAATTTCTGGAATCAACGAATCGCTGTGCTGTGTGGTTCATTGCACCTTCCTCTTTCGCATCACAAATGTTTTGGGTTGCTGCCGAAGCATTATGCTCGAATCTGAACTCGTACAGTAACAGTTCACGTATCAGATGTTAAGAACTCAGCATTAATGCCACTAAAAATTGACTAAATACTGACGGAGTAGCGGCCTCCACTTACCACAATACCTCTTGGGTCAGTTTGACCTTGTACGTTCTTACGGCCGATCACGGTATATATATATGCGCATGCTGTTGGGATTGTTGAAATATTGCAGGACTTACGACTCACCCCTAAAGAAGAATTATATTCTTAACCACGTAAAATCTCACGAAGTCCAGTCGAGGAAGCTAGTAGGCAGGTTTCTGAAATTACTGATAAAAATAAATTCTACAATTGGGAATACTGTAAGATTTGTATAAATCTATATATTTAAAATGCTAAGTTTATATGTTTGTCCCCAATCCTTTCGACAATGAGATCTCGAAAACTACACGTGCTAGAAATGTGTTGTTTTCGCTGGTCGATTGCAAATTTTGTGCAGATTGTAGAGTTCTCATTCAAAATTTCAAAAACCGTGTCGTTATTGTTCTATTTAACATTTTAGAGGCCGTTTTGAGCCCGTAAGATTAACATTGTTGCAGCCAAACCTACGGTGTTAGGTAACCCCTACAGAAGTTACGTATGGCGGGTTGACGGACATTGCAGGCGCTTTGCTTAAATCTGGATGGCAAAACCTATTGCATGCTGACAACTTCAAAGGCTTCAAGAGACGCAATGAGATGTATCGAACAGATATGGATTTATTAGAAAAAAATATTTTCACTTGATGTGTTACTTCTACAAATTTGCTACAAACTCACTTAAACATAGCAATTCACTTCCTTTGTGAGTCTCCTATCCTTTACTTGTGTGAGTAAGGAGACATGCACAGTGGGAAGGAGATTCATGGTCATAACAGAACGATGCACTGAGTAGACAGCGCAGGCTTAGCTAGTATTATAGTAAAATTTAAGGTTAGGAATTATATTTCTGGATACTACTGGTATCTATGGTCTATGATATCTACAGATAGCCAGTCAGCAAGTAAGATTTTTAAAATGCACCAGAAGCTCAAATTGTCTAAAAGATTTAACATTATCTAAACATACATGATACTGAAGCTTTGAAAGACTGCCTCATGCAAGACTGTATGGTCTATGATATACTGGGATCTATGATACCTACCAGTTTCACGTAGGAGGGACCATATTCCGCGGTGATCATATTATCCGGCGAATTGGGGAAGGAAGGAAGCGGCCTGGGAGCATTATGTACCATTAGTATTTCCCTGGTATAAATGAGGGGAAAACCTCACTTTGGATGACTGGTCTGAAAAAGCTATTACAACTTACCGACCGAGTGTATCCATCCCCACTGGGAATCGGACGCCAGGGCCGCTCACACCAAGCGGGAATGTTAGCAACTACGATACACAGGGCTACTAGAAGTATTTAATAATAGAACTGATATATTATGCTTGTATATTTGTCCAGTGATATAATTTTAAACATTCTACTATTCTCTGTCTGTCACGATGTCAAAACTTATGCCAGGAACTAACATACGTAACACGATAAAATTAAATGCACATAAGTATACTATATTCACAAGAAAACTAAGTATAATACTCTCTAGGAAGAATTCACATCTTTGTTCAAAACAGAAACACACACACATAAACATTATAAATTTAAAGACGAACAACAATATATGATATGAAACATGAGTCCCTGCTAGTTCATCTGCTGAAGCGAATTGTTTGTAGTAGTTTTCACAATGGAATGGGGCGATTATGAAATTCGTGTCATAGTAAGGTAGCCAGTCAGCAAGTAAGATTTTTAAAATGCACCAGAAGCTCAAATTATCTAAAAGATTTAACATTATCCAAAGATTCATAATACTGAAGCTCTGAAAGACAGCCTCATGCAAGAAAGGCCAAACACCACACAAACTCCGGAACTGGTTACAACAGTGGCAACTCGTGTGACAAACGTCCTGTAAGGGAATGGACAATGATGGCGCGTGAACTAAAAATATCCAGAATGTCTATATCTTGTGAGTGTAGTTGACTTGGGACTACATAATTACAAACGACTAAAGGGCACTTCCTCTGAAATGAATTGAACAGCCAGAGAGTCATAACGACAAATCGCTTACGAGTTAAGACGCAAACAGACATCGACTAATCCTCTTTACTGATGAAAAGGTTTTCCATGTTGAGGAAGACTGCAATGCTCAAAATGACAGGGTATACGCCACAAGTTCAAGAGAAGCTGACAATAAGGGTTCAGACCGGAACAACACCGTCCTGTGTCAATCATTGTGTGGTGGAGTGTGAGTTACAAGGATACAATTGAGCTCCATTTCTGTGAGAAAGGATTGACTGATTTTTTGAGTTTAACGTCCCGTTCAGCAGCGAAGCTATACGAGACGTGGACCTACTGATTAACGTGGAATTCGAACCACCTGAGCTCCCATTGGGAATTGAACCCGGGCTTCCCACGCCATCTGAGAGAAAAGAGTAAAAACATTAGCTAAAAAGTACAAGAAGACAATGCTAGAAGGACTTGTCAGAAATCTCAACAACACCCTGTTCCATAGTCAGAAGTGGAGTTTCCAGCAAGATTCGCACCCACACATAAAGACTTGGATAAATCCAGAAGTGCTTGCAAGCAATGTATCAGATATTCATTTCCACATTTGACTGATCTTCTGGTAGTTAGGACATAAACCTCGTGGATTATAAATTGTGGTATGTGCTTTAGCAATAGCTTGCAAGACGAGGCATCTAAATGTTGAAAACTTAAACATCTCTTTTGAGAAGAGACTGGCGAAATTTCCTGTTGAAGTCCTGCGTAAAGTAACTCACGAGTGCTCACCAAAACTACAGAACTGCGTGCGTGTTAAAGGTGTGATTTTGAATAATGATTTGTGTTTATTACACATCCATGTAACTGGTATTATTAAGATATTAAAGCATCTTTCAACATCTTACGTCAATTTTTTAAAGACTGTACTACAATGGAAAGACGGTGTTGGGAAGAAAGCATTTTACTTTAGCAAAGCATTGCTTTAAGGAAAAAAAAAAGTCTTCAGTAAAAAGAAAACGTACGCGCATTGTTTCATATTTGTATATTTGAGTTTAAAGTATAGTATGGTAGAAGTTATGGCATGAGTGATATTAAATTATTATGACAAGCACTATGCTTTTTATTACAATAGTAGGGATTTAGTTTAATTTAGTTCGACATGCAATATTTAGCTTTACACATACCTTTTCTGTATAGCCGATTGTACGGGGCGTTCATCACTGAAAGATAAAAGGAAAACATTAGGAAATAACTTTATAACAATAATCAAATTACAACAATTTATGAGCAAGATTCAATTTTTATGAAAATAAAAACGTCCTTTGGCTTGAATGGGATCACAACCAGATAACTTTCTCTTCTTCGTAGGTAATATTTGATTTTGCCCATCTGTTATGATTTTAAATTACTATGGTTAAAAGCTTAACATTTAAATGAAGATATCAAAATCTTTAACAAGTACAAAACAAAACCAATATATTGCATTCATTCTTAGATAAATCGATCATGATTTACATTTTTATATCCATTCTTCTTTTTTTTTTTTTCAAACCATTCATATACAAGCTAGAAAAGAAAATGTTTTAACGTTTCCGCTGTTATAATTGGGATTACTTACCAATAGAGGTAATTACGATTTAAAGTATATTTTCTTCTATTTTCAACAGCAAGCTTGAATTTTTACCACTGTCGTATTACCGTTTGCATCCAAAGCTTTTTAAGAACT
This sequence comes from Thermobia domestica, assembly GCF_964235325.1. NCBI lineage: Eukaryota > Metazoa > Arthropoda > Insecta > Zygentoma > Lepismatidae > Thermobia > Thermobia domestica. The sequence goes on from NC_137455.1 coordinate 97,613,547, forward strand.
ATCACTATTCACATTTGTAGCCAATGCCTTTAACTCTCCTGTAGGTTCGATACCACTCGATTTCAAGTTCGAGCTTTGACACTGGCTCCATTCACTTCCTTCCTCCCTCTCTCTCTCTCTCAGTGTTTTTCGGGTCCATGACATTTGGGCGCGGTCGTTTGGACGCAAAACATTTTATCCTTCCTACCTACATATGTTATAATGTATTTCGTAACTAGAGCCAAATGTTTAAGCACTGGAAATTTCGAAAAACTTCCGCAAATTATTTTGCAAAAACTAAAAGTAACATACTGAACACAGCGAAGTTTTTGCATATCATGCACAACTTGTCTCTACCAGTCGAAAAGAGATGGGAAGAAACCGTAGCAAACTACTGACTGTCCGGTCTCCGTACTAGGCGGCTTATTTTTAAAGGGATATTCCCTTTTAATAAAATAAGACACGTGTAATTTGTATAAAGAAAAAAAAACGTACGTTTTTCGTTAATATTTAGTAATTTTAAAGATGTGGCTACATATTCATACTGTACTGTGCCCTTGATTTTTTGAGTCAGACATTATTAAATTTATCTTAAAATGTGTACAACACTGTACATAATTTCATTTTCTATAATAAATTATACCAATATAATATGTACCAAAAGGTCAGAAGAAACGAATAAGAGCTGTTTTTTGGAATAAAAATGGTATTTTTAATGAAATGGGTGATTCAGGAAGTATTTACTGAATGCTTTTTTGTTATTTGATCTGTCCATTAGGCCGGACAGTCAATACTCTATTGTATTAATGAAAAGTTATTTCTGATTTTATAAAAATAGGCACTTATAGTCACTAACTATACCTTACCCTCTTCGGTCCTGGCTTCTGGAAAGCGCAACAAGAATTTTTCATTGCACTTTTTTGAAGGTCTATAGGGTGGTGAACATTACAAGAATATGATTTTTTGCGTCTGATGACGTCATAGGGGGTAGCTGATAGTCCACATACGGGGACTTTGGTTCTTAAGTAGTATTAAAACCTGCTTATGTGATATTATACGTTTAATTTATTATGTTTCCATTTAACACGACAAATACACGATGCACTTTTATTTTACTGATATAACAACTGTTATTTCAGTAAAATAAAAGCACATCGGGGTTTCTCAAACTATGGTTACTTATTACTTAGGGCCCAGAACATATAGTGTTGATTTAAAGTGACTACTGTACATATATGAAGAAAGATTATCTTTAGTACTGGAAAATTCTTTTACATTTGACGTAAAATCGAATAGGTCACTGTTTGTACTTTTAAGAAGGTTCTTTATTTCACGATCATCGAGCAGCTTCATAACTAAAATAAGAAACAATAGAATTTATTCATACAGGGTGGCCCAAAAGTAGGTATACAATCTCGTATTGATCAACTCATTGCTTTTTATATCATTTCCTATTGTTATCCATCAGGTAGAGTTAGTTTCTTTATTAGCTGTTTTTTATGTCTTTTTACGTTCGGAACGTACAGCCGAATCTTAAGTTCGGAACAGCCGAAGCAAATACATCTATACGGTAGAATGTTATACTTGATCAATGTAGGGGTGTATACCTACTTTTGAGCCACTCTGTATAACTAGGAAGAAATACTAATGGTTGTTATTGCAACACTGACTACCAATAGCGGATTTACGGGGCAGTGGGTGTTCGGGCTGAAGTCCCCAAATTTCCGGTATTTCTTTATTTAAAAAAAAAAAAAAAAAAAAAAAAACTTAATATAGTCATGACTATCATGATAAACCCCAAGCGGTCCGTTTCAAAAATTCCGGAATTTCTGAGAAAAGGGAAGTATTCCTACGCAAAGACCCTTCCCAAAATATTTTCTAAATCTGCCACTGTTAGAAATTACAACTCAGAAATCGAAGAGAACAATTAAGATAGAAATTCCATGATTTAGTCGAATGCAACATGTTTAAGCGACGACATGATAAAAAAAAAAAAAAAAAATCTAAACTGAAATATAGCACAATATGACCCCAATGATCAATTTGTAGGTACCTCCCCTTCCTATCCTAACTAGAAGTTCACACAAGTATTAGATATGAATCAGGCAAAATAGATTAACACTTATTTAGGTGTACATACAATCAAAATAATAATTTCATACCTAGCGTCTTTTTTTTTTCAAAATTAGAGAAATACCTCTGCCCCCCCCCCCCCCTAATCATCTTACTTTGAATACTGAACTTAACTTCACCAGTGATGTAAACATTCAATAATGCGGGCACCAGAGACATAAGTTTAGAAAATTTAAGTAATTAAATGTTACTGTACAACAATAATAATAAAAAAATACCTATTAACATTTGAAGTTCGGAGGCCAGTACACCCTATGCCCAGCCATATCATCGCCCAAATGGAAAACATCTGTACATATATGCAATGATAAAATATTTATGTCGAATATGCTTTTAATTTGTTTTGTGTAACCTTATACCTTTTATTAGCATTTTTATTGTATATCATGAAATGGGTAATACTTCTTTAAGAATTTGTATTGTAGATCTGAGGTCCACATTTGTGGACCTACACTAAACACATGTGTAGCCGAAATACTATTACGCAGATCAAAAAATGTAAAATTGTTACTACTTCTAGAAGTATTAGACACATATCTAAAAAAGTATTGCCTTCAAAATATTGAAAATAATAGAAAAAATATTTGGCTATTTGCAGTCCTCTCTACCGAAGCCATCTTGACTCAGCATTCATAGAAACAAAACAAAATACGTGGAAAAACAATCAACAAATGTGCCACCATGTGACAAATTTTTCAACTAGAGAACACAGTACTGAGATTTTCGCGTGATGAGAAAGTGACATTACTTGAGTCATCCATTGGAAACGTTTTTTTCTCAATGTCAAACATCATAGGGGATTACAGTCTATAAAATTACGGAAGAAATATCTAATGTTACTTCAAAGGAGGAACGTATAAGTAATCAAAATATATCGGAATCTTACATCTGATCTGCTTAATTATGTTCCAAAATATAACCAGAAGTGTATGCTCTTAAGCACGTAATACTTTGTAAGGAAGACGTCGTCAATGCAGTGTATTAAATCATAATCCACAACGATAAAACTGTCTACCATATAAGACGTCCAACTATCCACGCCTATGTGCATATCTACCATCGCTGACGCGCCTGCTAAGACGCACCCCGCACAAGCCCACCAACTTTGCCCTACCCTTACGCGGGTTAGATAGCATTAGTGCTTTTTAGTGGCCACCTCGCACAGGTTGGTTGGTGAATTCTGCACTGTCATTTTTATGGTATATGTCAGCACACTGTATTTATAATCATATCGGCTAAGCCGCCTTAAAGCGAATCTGCAGCCAGGAATGCAACTGCTCCCGTAAGAAAAAAAATTATACGGTACCGTAGCTCTGTTTACACGAGAAGCGACATTAGCAGTAGCCAATGATATTCGATATTTACCGCAGTGCAGCACAGATTCTGAAGCCTCTGATAATTATTTTTTAAACACATTTTCTATACCCCATGAAAACACACAATAGACTCTACTAACATTATTCACTATAAAAGAATTCACGTTGTACGTTTAAAGACATCATCTCTCCTTGACTCAAATGTCTTGTTTTGAACGAGATAATTTATTTGCCTTGCTTTGATGCCTAAATGTTTGTTCAGTAATCTTGAGCCTAGATAGAAGAGAAATAGAAGAGAAGGGGTAAACGGATGATGAAATACTTAACCGTGAACGAGAAGCAGAAAAGAAAATCACATTGGTTCTACTGGATAAAGAAGTGTTTTGGTTTACGAAGGAAATACGATATTATACAGAAATGCGATATTATACGGAAATACGATATTACTTTTTTCAAAAACTGCTCGTATTATACTTACGAAAATGTTTATATTGATAAATAATAGTAGGAAAAAACTGATCTCATATGCATCTAGCAGAACACAATATAAAGTACAGTTCGTAAGTTATTTTGAATACTATTCTTTGATAAGTTAGGGGTTCGATTTCGCATAAAAAGAATTTATTAAATAAACGCTTGAGTCCAAATATATTCGCACTACACCCGAGACAACTTGTTCTAAAGATTTTCACAATCGCTTTCTATGGAAATATTTAAAAGTCTGTAACATGACAACTACTTGACTAGAAACATGTGGTTTGCACATATGTGTTCATAATTACTTTTTCTATTTGCTAGATAGCAATCACTATAGTAATTTAATATTTCTTGGAAGCGCATCCAATACTGACAACACTGAGCAGCTGTGACTGAAGACAGTAGAAAACCCTCTCAGAACCATGCATATATGGTCTCCTAAACTGGGACTGTACTTTTATTGGTAGTGATCTTTGTCTCATTAACTGCTCCGATTACTGTGATCGTTTAAGTGATTCATCACGTAACCAAATCACTCATCGTAGCAGTGAATCGGAACAATAAACCGTGCTTGCCATATGACAGTAACTAGAACTTTTAGTTTTGGTTACATTTAGGTGTAAAAGTTGTAAATTTCCAACATACAGGAGCTTCACTGCATTTCAGATTTAAATATTAACTGAGTAAGGTGAGAAACATGGAAAAAATTCGTAACAAAAACTAAATCCCATTAATCTGAAATAACACTTCAAATATTACCAATGCCTTTGCTAATTAACGGGTCAGCTTAGCTGGGTATCGTCAATGATCTTGGTTTCGATGCACTTAAAGACTTCAGTTATTAATTCGGGCTAAGTACCGGAGGGTAGGTGCAGAAAGGAAAAATATGTAAAAGCCACAGTAACGAAAAGGTGGATTGGTAATTTTTCATGAAATTCATGCTAACAAAAGAAGCGTAATGTAGTATTTTCAAGTGTCAGGAGCTGTGTGTTCTTGCTACTATTTTCAGTAGAGGCATGCTGACGTCAGACATTACGGTGTAATGAGGAAATTAATTCCTAGTATTCAAAAATGGTAGTTGTATGTGACAGATGTGACATTTCGATTGGGAGTTTTATAATAAACCTATATTGGTGAACAAAAAGAGTTGTTTTGTGGAGCGGCAGGTATTATTGAAATTGAACACAAAGTGTCGCATATGTAGGAAAACATTTAAAATAACGAAACAGAAGAACAGTTATTTCCAAATGTGGACATTGTATAGATGGTGTGGAATGTCATATGCAAAAGTCGGCAGTGACAAGGTACATTTCTTGGAGGACACAAAGTTAACGATAGAGAAGGTGTTATTATTTATAGTGTAATGGTGCAAAATTAAAAAAGATTCTTAACGACATCCTCAATTACGCTTATACTCACCATCGATGACGCGTCTGCTCCCTATCGACGAACTCGCTGCTGCGCTCCTGCTCTGACTCAGTTAGCATTTATACTTTTCAGTGACTACTTAGAGGTTGGTTTGTTTTTTACGCAGTAGTTTTTAGGATATATTTTCGGACGCATTATTTACATGCAAAACGATAAAGTCCTCCTAAAGTGAATGTCCACCAAGGACTTCTTAAGGAATACCTTCCAAGGTAATGGCACTGAATTTCTTCGAAAATGACAAAAATTTACATTTTTCAGCCTGAAAATATTGGACCTACTCTGCGACACAAAGGCCATTAATTCGTTCATACTAAGGTTATTCGTCTTGAAAAGACTAGTTTCAATCGGAAGCCCTAGTGGTCACATTGTTCACTTAAATGATTCATCCTTCTCATAAAAAGTAATCCATTAAAACTAAATTATTATCTGATGTATATGTGTTTTAGATTATTCCAACTAATTGTTTTGATAATTCAGGATGTGACGTACAAGTTCAGACGGTATTGAAGATGGTAATCCTACCATCAAATTCGAAGCAAATATTTAGTGGCTGCAGAAACGAATATTACTATTATTATTTTTCAGCTAATAAACTAGCAATTTGATATAAATCTGACTATTAATTTGTAAATACATCTTTTGCAAGTGCTCTTTATAAACACTAAAAACGGAACAATGGACACTACGTCATTAGTAATGTTATCACAATGATAGCTTCGAAGAGAAATGCATATATGACAATAACTGAAATATTATATTTTTTCATTAATTTAACATGCAAATTGCCTGAATTTTTTGTTGACAAACGCACAAACCTCATAACATATGCAGAATTTATAACAATCGAGGACATGGTAAATTAGCTGCAGGGCCTTATCACCATATTAGTTAAAATTACGCATGATCCCCTTCGTAAATATTTTCAAAGAAGATAAAAGTTAACAAAACTACTCTTGTGTTTTCTTTACCTTTCCGCCATCCTGCACAATTCCAGATATTACAGCAGATCTGTGCATGAACACGATTACAATTTTATTTGTGTTTATCACTTAATTTCACTAATTGCCCACAGAGGCGCTGCTTGATACAATGTTATCAGATTGTGACCAAAGTTTAATTCTATAAAAATATAATTCTCATTCCTACATTTATTTTGTTATTGTTTTTGTTGTTAATAATACATGTGTGTGTAAACGTTGCACTCAATGGTGCACACAAAATTTCATTAAGGGTAGGATTCACACTCAATTTCATATTCTTTCAAGACACTTATAATTTTTGTAAATACACATCTTGAGAGTAATTTACTTTTCGAGGCCTGAACATTTCTAGTGGTTCTATATAGGCAATATTCGCATCAGACGATTCAGGACTACGAAAGAAATTGATTGACACCGATTCTGACCAACCCTTCCGGAAAATTACATAGAGTCACAAATGACTCTCCACAGTCTGGACATTTCTATTGACTCTGTTTACACAATATGTATATGAATGATTTAGGGTGATGAAACAAATTCATCGATACCAATTTTGACTACTTCCGGAAAGTCACTTCCAGTGCAGTCACAATTTACTTGTCGAAACCTGGACATTTCTATTAACTCCAGAGCCGGCGCGAGGGGGGAGGTCGAGCCGTGCCACCGCCCAGGGCGGCGAGTCTAATGGGCGGCAAAATTTGAAAAAGAAAAGAATACTATTAAAGTGTTATGCTTCGTAATAGGCCCACATGGAAATATTATGTTCACTTGAAAATGTAATTGAACTTACTTCATTCAGATACTCAGAAAATCCAGAATATTCCCCCTCATTTTCAATTATCAAACTACTAGCCACAGGTATCTCGTTCAAAATTTCTCTTGCATCGGCGTAGGGTGGATAAGATTATCAAAGTGTCTTAGTTCACCTTAAGTTGCAAAGAAAATGGGTGGAGCTTTTAACAAGACTAAAAAGTGGTCTTGCAATTGACGCAGAACATAATAAAATGTTAAATGCCGAAGTACAACATTGGAAGAATGTAATAGAACGACTAGTTGCGATAATACAGTATTTTAGGTGAACAATGTTCCTCCAATACGCGGAACATCAGATAAACTTTACACAAGTAATGATGGTAATTTTCTAAAGTGGTAGAACTCTTTGTCAAGTTTGACAACGTCATGGGCTAACACATTAAAAGAACCAAGGGAGGACAAAATAAATACCACCATTACTTAAAAAAAAGATGTCCAAAATGAAATTATTCAAATTCTTGGTGTACAAATTAAAAGTAAAATACTGTCTTTGTTGAGAGCTGCAAAATATTATAGGATAATACTAGACTATACGCCAGATGTTTATGGTGCAGAGCAAATGACAATAATAGTTTGTTTTGTACAAATTATATACAGTAATTGAGAATGCCTTGTAAAAATTTGCGAACATTTTCTTGGTTTGTAGCGGTAACAGACACCACTGGTCTAGAACTGACAGAAGTAATGATTGAACATCTAAAGGAAATGAGCATTCCTATCGAAGACATGAGAGGCCAAGGATATGACAATGGTTCCAATATGAAAGGCAAACATTCAGGTATTCAGAAGAGAATTTTAGAAATAAATTCCCGAGCCTTCTATGTTCCTTATAGAGAACCTTGTCGTTAACTATGCAACCACAAGATCTCAATACACCGTTTCATTTTTTTTCTTTTTGTATAGTTAAAAAAGTTTCTCACTTTTTTTTTTTTTTTGCGTCAGTTCAACGTTGGACCATACTAAAAGAACAAAACCGTTAAGCACCACAAGGTGGAAGAGCCGAATTGAAGCTCTGACGTCACTTAGATATCAAATAATGGAGATTTATGATACCTTACTCCAAATAAGTAACGACAATAGAACATATGGAATGGTCGTCCACGATACACTGTGTATAGCAAACCAGCTGCGTGACTTTCCTTTGCTCATTCGTTATCTGGTATGACTTTTTACTCCACATAAACATAGTAAGCGAAAGTCTCCAAAGCATTAATTCTCATATGTTGGTTGCAGTGGGGTTTCTTGAAAATATATCTGAGTTCATTGAGAGGATCAGAAATGGTACAAAGTTTCAATCTTACTTACTTGATGAAATGGAGTTGGCATCAGCATTAGATATGGATGATCTACGGATAGGTAATACAGTGAAAATTCGAAGTCGAAAAAGAACAGACAGTTTCAGCACGAGACAGGGGATAAAGCTATTGAAGATCCACAAATAAGATACAAGATCGATTTTTATTACAAAGTTTTTGACGTTATTGCGTTAACTTTATGAGAAACATTTGAGCAACTTAAACATTACAGCGAGTAAAAGTAAAGTGTTATCCACTATAATTAAACTTAAAAGTTCAGCAAAAGACACTTTAAAATCAATTAAGGAACATGACTTTGCTCCCAATGTCGGTACTGCACTTAACGGTAGCTAGGGATGCGCACGAGACAAGATTTGTGGCTGTCTCGTCTCGAAAATGTGTTGTAAAAGTGATGTCTCGACTCGAAAAATGTATATTTCTCTATTGGAAGAGCCGTGTCTCGACTCGAATTTTATCAGAAAATTCCTGTCTCGACTCGTCTCGTGCGCATCCTTAGCGGTGACAGTGGCATGTGGAGAAAGAAGTTTTTCGAAACTTAATCTTATTAAAAACTAGCTGCGTTCTTCTATGTCTGAAACACGCTTGAGTAGTCTAGCGATTATATCAACAATACACGAATTGGCTGGAACATTGACTACGCGAATGTGATAAAGGAATTTGCTCATATCAAAGTAAGAAAAACTTCTTTCAATTAAGGTATGTTATATTTATGTATCTCTATTGTGTTTTAGTACATTATAAGGCTTAACCTAATCACTAGTTTTGCCGTAATACTTGATTCACTATATTATCTTCATGCTCCATATTCTATTGGAAACACCTTCTGATATAAAATAAAAATCAAAATTCTTAGTCATGACTAAAATATATTTTTTAAAATTTCATTTTCTGTAAGCGCTACTGTATATCACAAATATACAGTGAAATCGAGCATATTGAATATTGTCACGTATGGAATTGTTTAAATATTACGTAAGCGTTCGAGAGACGTGGTTCATTTTTTGTTTACTTTTCCATTTCATCTTACTTTTTCATGGCACTTGAACGTAGTAGATATCCCCGCGATAGACGGCCGAGTCAGCAAAAAATTATCTTGTTTTCCTAGAATTCTGTGTCATTTCCTGGAATTGGGAGGCAAGTTTCGACAAGCCTTTAGTTGCTATGTTCATAGCCTTTTACGGGTAGTACAGAAGCGCGTGGGAAAATTTTGGTTTATCTGAACCCCTATGAGAACAGTTTGTTGTTGTTATGGTGATAGTCTTGGATGTTCATACTCTTGGAGGGATCATAGTCCTATCAGTTATCATGATCGAAGCTTCCCAATTGATTGATTGATTTTTGCTTTTCGTTATGTATTGATTAGCTAGATGCTCTTGGCCTTCATAGTCTTGGCTGCTCATACTGTTGGACGGATCAGAGGCCTATTAGTTATCATGATCGAAGCTTCCCAATGGATTGATTGATTGATTTTTGTCTTTTCGTTATGAATTTGAACCCCCAAACCCCCTCCACTCCCTCCTGCGAAGAACGTAAGGGAACGTTGTTACTATGCTCATACTCTTGGACGGCGAAGCTTCCCAATTGATTGATTGATTGATTTTTGCTTTTCGTTATGTATTGAATAGCTAAATGCTCTTGGACGGATGAGAGTTCTATTAGTTATCATGATCGAAGCTTCCCAATTGATTGATTGATTTTTGTCTTTTCGTTATGGATTTGAACCCCTCAAACCCCTCCACTCCACTCCCTCCTGCGAAGAACGTAAGCGAACGTTGTTACTATGCTCATACTCTTGGGGCGGCTACCGGATCTTGATGAGAGTCCTTTTAGTTATCACGTTCGAAGCTTCCCAATTGATTGAATATCAAGTTCGAAGCTTCCCAATTGATTGATTGATTTTCGTCTTTTCGTTATGTATTGAATAGCGAAGAGCATACTTAATATCTTAAAATATTCAATGCTTTCTCATCGAGAATCGAACCCGGACCAAAGTGGTATTAAAACATAAATAACAACCATAAAAATAAATTTAAAAAATACATCATTACATTATTATTATTATTATTTTGGGAGTGAAAGTGAAGCAGACAACTAACCTTGATTGTAGCTTCGTTAACTTATGAAATAAAGATTGTACATCGGAATCGAACGCGAGACCAGTACTTCACGATTTAGAGTTGAATTAATCCTCGCACGGAGTAATCCAACTTGAGGTGAGCACTCTATCACTGAACGTCAGTGCCTCGCATATAGATTAGATTTTATTTTTTTAAAAAAAACTTTTCGTCTTATTTTTTTTTCTAGTCGTCTTGTATTGGGTAGCTAGATTCCCCCTCCACCTTAACCCCACCAGACCCATCTTGTAATGCTAAGAATAGAAGTTCCCAGATTTTCTGCGAAGAAAAAAAGAATGCTTTATCATCGAGAATCGAACCCGGATCCCAAACGATCGTGGTCTTTCGTAAGTGTATGGTATATGAATAAACAAGATGATACACGTTTTCCTCATCGACATCCCTTCTTGCATCATGCATGTGTGCACAGATATTTGTATGCATAGTGTCATTAGTCTCTGTTGATCATCTGCTGAAATAACATGGCTGTGTAAATCATAAGTTACTTTATAATATTGACTTCCATAGATTTCCAACATAATTGAACATAGAAACGTAAGCAAGATTTCATTGAAGTAGACGATTAGAAAAATACGAATAGTGGAAGTTTAAGAATGGAACTGCGACCAAATTCTGTATCTGAAAGGATACCACTTCAACAAATGCCAGAATTACCATATAGTGGTGCACATAATTGTTTTGCCCCTCAATATAATCAGTATTGTACAAAGGAATTACGTTTAAGAACATTCGAACACTGGCCTATTTCATCAAAACAATGCCCGGATCAATTAAGTGATGCTGGATTTTTTTACACGAAGACAAGAGACCAAACTATATGCTTTTATTGTGCTGGTGGATTAAAAGATTGGACTGATAACGATGTTCCATGGATAGAACATGCGAAATGGTTTCCTAATTGTCCATTTCTTTACTTTAAGAAGGGATATGCTTTTATTAAACAAATACAGGAAAAGTGCCCTGATATACAAGTATTTCGTAGTGCTCCGAATGATGATATACATAAAAATGCCAGTAAAAGTTGCAATAAGGAACATAATTTTCAATATGGTACAATTTGAAGTGAAACTTGAATAAAGTTCCATTACATACTTTTTCTTTGTATATAACTGTAAAAAGTACATGTACATATTCTAAAGTTACCAAAACAATATGTATTTATACAAATAATTTACGTATGTGCTATTATGTATAACTTCCATATGCATTAGCAGCGTATTTGGAAAAATGGAAATATATGTTTAATATATAAAGGAATGAAGATTAATTTATTTGGACGTAACATGCACGATCTTGAATTTACTGAACTGATATCATATTCGTAAGTGTATAGGACATATATAAACAAGACGAAACATGGTTGTTTCTCCTCCTTGTCATATTAAATGGTGCATAAGGTCTTAATTTAATGAAAGCCAAATTAATGTGTATTGTACTAAAAAGTGGAACATTTGAATAAGTGAATCGTGTTGCTAAAGACCTTGTATTTGGATTTAAGTGAAATTTTAACGGAATGGGAAAGAAAACTTGTACATTTGATTCCGCTTGTTTTCAGACTATAAACAAAAAACTCATAGATTCAATTATGACTGATTTATTGGATAGTGTACAAACACAGTCAAGTTTGACGGAAAACGAACTTTAAAGTTGATGGGTGTCAATGAAGTGGACTTCTGTTCATAAAGAAGCAGAAAATACTTTTCATTTATACTGAACAATGTAGTACTAATTCTAGTGAATTTAATAATAATAATAATAATAATATAGTGAAATTGAAATCTTTTATTATTTTCACATAAAATTTGTATTTTGTGATCGATCAATACGGTAGGATTTTTAAATTAGTATACTAATGTTGTTGTTATTCCGATACTTCTCTTTTAGGAGTTAAGAAACTTCATTTAGAATGGATGATCTGAAAAGAAACCGTACGGACGTCTTTTTTTCGATCACAGTACAACGTACGTTTACGGTGAAGAACGTTGTGTTTGTAGATTTTTGAATTTATCAGAAAGTCCATACGGTGTGAACCGCGATCGAATCAGGGACCCCCAAAAGAATGGATGTAAATCCTTTATCACTGAGCCATCATACTCGTCAAACCATAAAAAAACAGACACATATGTGAATGCCTGTTTTGCTAGTCTCTTTCTTTCTCTGTTTGCTAGTACACTGAACTCATCTTAAAATGGTTTAGTTTCAAGAGCAACAGATAAGATAACATTGTCAGATGTTTTGATGATTCGTAACAGACTGACCTTCAGCCCTGCTAAATGAATAATAAAAGGTACAGTACATTTAATTGTATGTTAAATCATATTATGTCTTAAAATGATATATATATATATATATATATATATGTGTGTGTGTGTGTGTGTGTGTAGTATGTGCTTGGGTGAGCCCACCTGGAACATCGATTCACTTCACCTTTAAGTAATGATGATAGAATAAAAAATTGTGGAACGAGAGAAAAAAAGAAATGAAATCTATGAGTTAAGTCAACAAGTTTAATGGGAAATCTTTAAGTTTTACCCACTGAAATGAAAGATTAAACTATATTACTTATGCAATGATTGTTTGACATCCCATAAACATTTGTCCCTATACTTGTGAAATATAAATGTAGGTATATCTAAGTGTTTATCTTTCTCTCTGTCTATTTGTATGATGAGCATAATCGTGGTACGTTAAACTGAAATATTTTCTTACGTTTCGAACGTAAGAAATATGTGAAAGTTTGTGTGTGTGTGTGTGTGTGTGTGTGTGTGTGGCTCAGTGATAAAACAACGATGTATTCTTTCAGATGAATACTTAGTATAGTAGAGCATTGTTCCGCAACCCCCAATACATGCGGTCCCTAGTTCGATCTCTGATCAAGTAAGCTTATAATTTTTTATTACACCATACATCAAAGATGATCGCTGTACCATTGATTCACTAGGGTCCCCCACCTGTGATGAGAGAGAGAGAGAGAGAGGTCAAATCATAGTTTGACAAGAGAGCCAAAGAGAAAACTCATAGATACAATGTTGTCTAACACACAAAGTGAGTTTTACGTTCCACGATTATGACTGTTAAACTAATGATTTTGAAAGACGGAACTTTATGATGTGAATGATGTAATAATAATCATAGCTTGTGTGTCTTAAATTTTTGATAATATGTCTACTTGTTTCTCCGTTTGTCTATGTATCTGTAGTACGTGGAGTCCAGACGAAGCGAAGATATGTGCGTTTTAGCAAATGAAAATAGTATAATCTGTGTGGATGGGACAAGTGAAAAGTGAGTTTTACGCCCTACGGTTACGTCTACTAGGCTGTCCAGATGAAGCGAAGATATGTGCGTTTTAGCAAATGAAAATAGTATAATCTGTGTGGGTGGGACAAGTGAAAAGTGAGTTTTACGTCCTACGGTTACGTCTACTAGGCTAATGAAGGAGAGGTGATAATGAAAAAATGCATGAAATGATGTAATGAAGAAAGTGGAAGGAAACTGGTGAACTCCGATGGGAAATCCACGCATATGATGTTTGTCCACCACAAAGTTCATAGGGCACGAACTGGGATCGAATCATGGACCCAAGCACTTGAGGTGAACGCTCTACCACTGAGCCCACCGTGCCCTCTGGAACGTAAAAATGAAATGATAAGGACGGTTTTCCGGGGACAGTCAATAGCATCTTTTCGTTAAGTTGTAAAGGAAGCAAGGGATTTGTGGTCACTAAAATTAATGACAAGTATATAGAAAAAAGACATGTGATTTGAACACGGGACCTCATGCACCAGAGGTAAACACTCTACCACTGAGGCACTCAAGTTAATTTCATAATTTTCTAATGTTAATAAGAGTGAAATCTAACGTTAAATACACATACATAAGTCAACGAACTGAGAGAGTTTCTGTATCTGCAATGTCTACTTGCAAAGAGCAGAAAAATAAGATAACAGAACATGTTTTGTATTTCAATGTTGTTCTCCAGCTATCCCGTCAACATTATCTTAGGTCATGGTTTCAGACAACACGAAGCGAAGATATGTATGTGTGTGTGTTTTAGGTAATATTAAAACAGTGTTTGAGATCTAAAACTTGACAAAACTAGTGTTGCCTATTCATCTTGGATGTCGTTACTTATGTACACATGATGTTGATTGATTTTTGAGTTTGACGTTCCGTTCAGCAGCGAGGCTATATGCACCACAAAGTCCACACGGCGAAAGTTAGGATCGAACCAGGGACCCCAATCACAGAAGGTGAACGCTTTACCACTGAACCACAGCACCCCACGATTTCAACATGGGTACAAATCTTCAAGTTAAAACAAATGTCTATTCTCAAATAAGAGAACATTTCTCCATTTCTTTAAGTTGATCTAGGAAGATGAACTTTGTACAGTTTTCTCTATATTATAGTCTAAGCTGTATGTGATATTACTTTAAAAGGACGAAAGTAGTTAAAATATTCCCTATTATTATCATCAATTTCTTTTAAAATGCTCAGAATCCCGTCATAGAATTCGTATACTAGCTATGTACACAGGCGTGCATCAAGAATTTTTTTTTGTTGGGAGAGGTCCAAGCTTTGGGCGACGAGGCTCAAACACTACAAGTATCTGTGTAGTATTGAACGCGTATTATTCTATACTCGAAAAGACAATAAGTACTATCTAAGTGTATATCTTTCTGTCTGTCTATCTGTATGATGAGCATAATCGTGGTACGTTAAACTGAATTATTTTCTTACGTTTCGAACGTAAGAAATATGTGAAAGTTTGTGTGTGTGTGGTTCAGTGATAAAG
This sequence comes from Thermobia domestica, assembly GCF_964235325.1. Classification (NCBI taxonomy): domain Eukaryota; kingdom Metazoa; phylum Arthropoda; class Insecta; order Zygentoma; family Lepismatidae; genus Thermobia; species Thermobia domestica. The sequence goes on from NC_137455.1 coordinate 97,628,919, forward strand.
CAACGACGTATTCTTTCAGATGAATACTTAGTATAGTAGAGCATTGTTCCGTAACCCCAATGCATGCGGTCCCTAGTTCGATCTCCGATCAAATAAGCTTATAATTTTTTATTACTAATTGCCGCCCAGTGTGGTCGACTTCCGAACATAGTGTCCGTGAGTTTTCATGGTCTACTTATATATTTTTATTTGACTAAGTATTCATTCATTCATTCATTTGTCTTAATCATTCGTCTTCCTCAACATAATGAGCATAATTTATTACTAATTGTCGTGCACTGTAGCAAAGTGCATGCAGTCCCTAGTTTCATCTCCGAACATGATGTCCGTGAGTTTTCATGATCTACTCATACATTCTCATTCTACTAAGTTATAGCAAATTCCGAACTCGTTATCTTTCTTTTTTTAAAGTAATTAACTGAAGGTGTGATGATTGACAAAATGAGGCACGGATCGCCATTAAGTTCCAGCACTTGCTTTGCTTTGTACAGGATGCATATCAAGAAGCTTCAGCATATGAAAAACGAAGTACTGGTTGTAAATCCTTTACCACTGAGCCAGCACGCTCCTCAAACCCCCCGGAGAAATAAAGATACCCCCACAAATATACCCTTTCTCGGTAAAAGGACATATGATTAAGACGAAAAAATATTAGTTGATAGAATGACAATGTGAATAAACGTTATATCACTGAGACATCATGCATCCTGAAATCCATTGAATTTATGAGTAGAAGAACAATACACGTACTAGAAAGAAAAGATACATGTTCTTCTAACCTGACATAATTGCTTTAGAAAAATAACAAAGTAGAAGTAAACAGGGGAACTAATACTCACAGTTTTTTTGTTTACCACAATTACCTATTAACATGAACTCGGATTGAGACAGGAACCACAAGCACCAGAAGTATTCACTTTACCCATGCCCTTATCCACAGGGATGACGAGCGCCCCTAAAATTATCACGGTAGGCTTGCAAATGAACTAAAATATGATTGAATTGGGTCTTTCCTAACTTCTACTGCCCATCTCCCTACATTTGGGACTGACTGTTGCCAATCTACCAATGGGACTCAACCATTGATCCATCATGGCCGTTAAAAAATTAAATTGTGATTACTCATCACTCTTTTACAAAAAGTTACGAATACCGTCAGCGAACTTTCCATTGTGATAATACCAAGGAGACAGGAGGCTAATGAGGTAATGCTTAAAATTACTAATATTTGGCGAACATGTGAGCCATGATTAGCAACCAAAAATTGGTATGTCCATGCTCCCTTTTAGAAAATTTTGTTCCAACTGGACCTGATTCAAAACGTTAGTGGTTACATTAGATAGTGTTTGCAAAGATGTGATGTGCACAAGAGTAACATGTAATCGTTTCTTAGAAAATTAATTACTTTTCAAAACGAAAGTCTAACATTAAAAATGAATCGAATGACTTCATTAAGATTGAAATCTAATGTACACGTTCACCATCATCATCTTTAAACATCGCAAGTTTACTTTAAAAAAAAAAGAATGAACTACATACGTGTGAAGATAAATATTAAACCAAGACATTCATCAACAAAAATGAGAAGTGATAACGTGATGTTCTGACGTAATGCTGAACAGCAAAAGATAGCATATATCTAAAGAAACACTGACCTATCCTATATACAGAAGGAGTAGCAATGTAATATTCTGCGATATAATACATGATGCATTTTTATATAACTCTGCACATGTCGACATCAGGTCCACAATTTGAATTACTAGCGAAAAAAGATTGCAACACATAATGGCCAATAAGTTTTGATCTATATTTGTTGGAGAAACAGTAGATCATTATTACGTATAGTCATATAATCTTCCTGTACACACGAAAAAGAAAGTATTCTTCAGTTGACAAATTTTCTTTTTCGCATTAATTCGTGAACAAATGAATTAATCTGTTTTCACGTTATCTTTGGAATAGTTATAATTTGATAACTTGTCAAGTCGGTACTGTAATAGGAAAAGAAATTTTCTCAACTGTTTGTATGGGTGCTAAATGATTATCCGCGAAGATGTGTTGCTTTTTTAAGACAAGTAAGAAAAGGTAATTCAGATGATGAATTACAATAGTCTTGTGTTACGTTTTTTGAACAAATCTGAGAAAGTGATTAGATCTAGCAATGTAGTATTCTGTGATATAATACATGATGCATTTTTCATAACTCTGCACATGTTGACATCAGGTCCACAATTTGAATTACGCTATTAAAGATGTACCTAGACTTATATTCGGTTAATCAATTCTGTAACTGTAACTGATCACTTACACTTCGAAAAATTGCACAAATCTGAAATTTTCAGATGAATCTTTAATGCGAAAAAAAGTTGCATCACGTAATGGTCAACAAGTTTTGATAAGTGATGACACTACGGATAAAAAAATATCTATATCCTCCTAACTCTAGCAATTCCCGAAAGTCACTGCTAACAGATGTAATATAAATCAAAAATCATCGCTGATAATGGGCTTGCGTGTACAAATTTCTAATTTCGATATCGTTTTTTCTAAAATATATTGGATCTTGGATCAAGTTATCACAAACTTTTTTGAACGTACCTATGTTTTTGTATCATCTCGAATTTGAAAATGTACTTATTGAATTGAGACTTGCCTCTTTTTGTATCGAGAAGTTTCTCTCGTTTTGTTGGCAATACTAGTTACCATAGTAATAGTATTTTGAGGTTTCAGCGTTAGATCTTCATAATAAATCTTTCAATCCCCCTTCATTTGTACATTTTGTTTCTACTTTTATATCTCTGTAGTTATTAGATAAAACATAAAATGTGAACGTAATTTAAAAACAAAGATAGAGTAGGAATATTGAAGAAGCATTTAAATAAGAAATAACCTATCTTGTGAATCTTTGAATAAGAAGTTAGAAACATAAACTCTACTTACGCACACACGATGTTTGTACACTACAAAGTTCACTTCATGGGAACTGTGATTAAAATCGAACCCGTACACATCATTTGAGGTACAATTCATGTTCATTCCTGTTCTTTGTTTACTGTAATGAAAAGGTATGTTCTAGGTCAGATCACCAACATTCCTTAATATTCCGAATTTTCTGTAAATTTTGTCTAATGTGGGCATCTTCCTCATCACAAAAACTTGGGCGAACTAGTATTGCTCATAAGTCTCGGATGTGTGTGAATTAGTAATGTTCATAAATCTCGGATGTTTCTGTATTGTCTTGAGTTTGAAAATACATCGTGTTCGTGCAATTACTATATCAATTTAAAGCTTTTATATATACCGCATGTGACATTAAAACAGTGTCTGAGGACTAAAACTTCAGTGAACTAGTATTGTCTATGAGTCTCGGATGTTTCTGTTTCATTTCGAATTTGAAAAAAAAATGTACTTGTCGATTTGCGACTTATCTCTTTTTCGTACCGAAAAGTTTCTCGAATCGTGTCATATTTTGTCAGACAGTGAAGATAGGAACAAAGGAACCACTGGATGGATTATTTTACAAAGAGGATTTACAACCTGTGACGTTATCAAAGATCTAGATATTCTATGATTGGTCGTCCTTCTGCCTTTCTCTCTATCAACACGGATTTAATAAAAAAAAGTCGTGAGAAACACTAAAAGTATTTCACATTATTGCTTATATTTCTTATGGTTTTCCTTTTCCAGTCTAATAAGGCCATGATTCCAAAACGACTTAAAATGAGCTGAAGGAGCGAGCCATTTATGAAACTCGACTCGACTCGAAACTCGGCCTGAAAACAGTGACTCGACTCGAAACTCAACTCGAGAAAATTACATTTGACTCGACTCACGCCTATCCCTAAGATTTACGCATGTAACCTACGATTTTACGTACGCTACATAGTTTTTTCTTTGTGGCATCAAGTCTGTATATAATTGGTTCATATTGAGCCTCAAAGTCTTTCAAAATCCTCAACTTCAGTCCATATAATGGAAATTTAATCCATTTTGAGAAATGTTGGATAATGATGCGTGTTGTGTGTCATCTTCTTTTTTTTGTCCATTGACTTATAGAGGATTTATTTTTCTTTCTTCTTTGAAATGAACTGGAATGTTAATAATTTATTCTACTAATATCTTCTTAAAATATTCCTTACTTAATAAAAACTAAATTTTGGTAGATCTACATCAGTTGTCTGAAAAGCAATGTCCTTTGAAGTTCAAAATTTGAGAATACACTTGTGATTTGAAAATAACGCAATGAAACTTCAAATACAAATGATCTGCCATTTTTCCGGTAACAGAATTAACCTGTATCTGTAGAACAAGTATTTCAAACTTGTGAGTTGCATGTGGCCCTTGAATCATTTCTTTGTGACCATCGGTTCACCTTCAGAAAACAAGAAAGAAGTACTCGTATATATATAATGGCCCAAAAGTATATATACATCCCCGTACTGATCAGCTCATGGAATTTTCATTTACTTATTGCATTCCATACATACAGTATATTGACTTAGCTTCTCCATTATTTGCTCTTAATTCCTTTTCACTTATGCCTAAACTCGGAATAGACCGAAGCATATAATGTCATACTTGATCAATGCAGGTATGTATATCTACTTTGGGTCACTTTGTGATACGTTCAAAGATAGTTCACATAGACAATGTTCTTAAAACAACTTCATATGGCTTAAACCAGCGACAATTTGCTGTTTTCTTGGGAGATTTTGCATAAATATTCTAGGTTTCCCTATCGCAGAGAAGTGTGCTCGGTATCCTGTGCTCCACGGGTCTGAAAAGTTCCTAGAACTTGAGAGATGAAATTAGCAATTTTCTTCAAATCAAAGAACAAAGCACAAACTTACTGACAGATTCTTTATGGTTACAATATGTTTCTTTCATGGCAGATGATATTACGAAATATTTGTCACATTTTAATTTGAAACTTTAAGGAAAAAACATAATTACTGCAAACATTACGTAAATAAAACGTTAGAACACAAGTTGCAGCTCTGGGAGAAACTGTTACAAAACGAAGGCTTCATACATTTATCAATTTGTGTTAAGTATGGAACAAGTACAAGACACTTGCTTTGTACAGGATACATACCAAGAAGCTTCAGCATTGGAAAAATGAATTCAAAGAAAGATTCCGCGATATCAAAGATTAGCTCTCCCTGTATTCTGCTTCTTTCTGAACTGACATTAAGGAATGAGCAACTCTCAGTCCTTTCGCGTGGGAGGTGCAGGTTCGATTCCCGTCGGGAGCTCATGTGGTTTGGATTCCACGTTAATCAGTAGGGCCACGTCTCATATAGCCTCACTGCCAAACGGGACGTTAAACTCAAAATCAACTGATATATGCCACATGTAACATTAAAACAGTGTCTGAGGGCTAAAACTTGAGTGAACTAGTATTGTCTATGAGACTCGGATGTTTCTGTTTCATTTCGAATTTGAAAAAAATGTACTTGTCGATTTATATCAAACGAATCTACTCCCCAAATTAATAATAATAATAATAATAATAATAATAATAATAATAATAATAATAATAATAATAATAATAATAATAATAATAATAATATTCAAACGGTGAATTTAGTACATAACTTTTCACAAATTAAGATTTCCTGCTCGAAGTGATTCTATCTAAGGAACGTCTGAGATGATTTTTCGTTTCTTTTACTTTTATTAAAATGTAAAACTTCCAAACAAATGTACAAGATTAAATCTAAACCTAATAGCTCTCTCTCTCTCTCTCTCTCTCTCTCTCTCTCTCTTTCTCTCTTCAATTAGTTTTTTATTGGTGAATGAATTCAAATACGATTTTTAATACAACGTAAAATATTAGTGAACTAATGAATGATACATAATCGGAAATGTATAAAATATATCACTTTCACTAAAATCACTACACTGAAACAAATATTTTTTTCTTTTCATAATAATGAATTCAAATACGATTTTTGCATACAACGTAAAATATTACTCACTAATGAATGATACATTTTTCAGAAATGTATAAAATATATCACTTTAATAAAATCACTACACTGAAACATATGTTTTCTTTTTTTTTGCGTGTTTCATTTCACTATTGGTATAGTAAACTTGATAATGTATATAATTTTCAGACAGTTAGATATCCTCTTGTCACTCAATTTACGTCATAAAAATATATATCACTTTTCACTAAAATTACTACACTGAAAAATATTTTTTCTTCTTCTTTTTTTATCAACACATATCCATCTCATCGATGTCATCCACAGGTTGGGTATCAGTTTCCCCCCACCATGATTGTGTTTGAATTCTGTCAAATAATTCATCCCTGATTGCTTCTATAATTTTTTGTTTACATAATACTTTCATTTCCAATTTTAATCTTTCATCATCAATGTTTATATCACCGTCCTTCTTCAAAGTCGAAGATACATTCGGAAAACTATTGTTCATTTCACTAATAATATTTTGTTCATTTACACATGTATGAATTGCCGCAAGTCCAGTACATGCAAGACATTGCAATTTCTCGCGATCCCGGAAACACACAAATCCACCAAGATGGGAGAAATTTTAGGGAAAAAGGATGAGAATGAAGAATAAGTCGATAATCATGTACATGTTCATACACTTACGATGCGTTCAACTCTGTGAATTCAATATCGTGCATACTATGTCCCGTTAAATTAATCTTTTTTTTTCCTTTGTATATTAAACAAACGTTTCCACTTTGCAAATATGTTAATAAAGCGCCATTATCTGCTTCTACTTTTTCAGTAAATCGTCCTGGTAGAATCACTTTTTGTCCTGCTTCAAAAGTCACACAAACCTTCTTTCCATATACGGTTGTAATTAATTTGCAATCTACAATACGATAGGTTTTATTAATTTCTAAGTCTTGTAATTTTGTAAAAGATACTAACGACGCTGCATTAAGTTTGGTTAATAAATTCATTGACGATGACATCTTTAACTAATGAATAATATGTTCACTCTCGAAGACGTATTCTATATGTATGACCATTAAATCACCTTGTCCTCATTATCTTAAGAATTCGCAGGATACCTTTCTTATCTCTCGATGGAAATAATAATAATAAAGGACTCTCCTGCGTGAGACACAAAACTTAATACATTCACACAGGATTGAAAATTTCCAAGCTCATCGATTTTCCTTAATATTGTGTGAGAACACGATGTCTTAAGAAATCCCACGAACAAAGATCATTTCTTTGATCACATAGGAAGTAAATCGTAAACGAAATAAGCTGAATTGTATAAATAATGAAATTTGCAACTAAGTAAGTTAACGAATAGTGTAATGAGAGAATTTACTTATCATGGGCGCAAAAGATTTATTACACTAATTTTACAACTAAACAAGGGCTAATGCTATATCCATACATATCAATTATTTATTAACTTGAGAAAGGCCTACGACTCGAATATGTGGGAAACAAAATTTGAAATACCGAAAAAAGTTATTTAAACTAATTAACATATATTTAAATGAATGATGTCTTGTACTTCCAAGTCGAGTTGCCATATTACACGATTTAACGGATATCTTCCAATTAAAGCCTTAATTTACAACAGTGAAAACAGAATGAATCCTTTTTCTATGACTTTTATAAGGAGTTCTGTCCGACATTGGATCTCATCATAAATTTTTGTAAAAGTATCGTCGATCTTGCTTCTCGATGTATTCTATCTCGTCTCGAGAATGAACTATATCATGAGGGACGTACCCTTCGCCACAGAATTAAGATTTCTTGTTCAAAGTAATTCTACTTAAGGAACGTCTAAGACGATTTTTCGTTTCTTTTATTTTTTATTAAAATGTAAATCTCCAAACCTAGCCATAAGAACAGAAACACGACTAAATGTAGAATGTTACACATGATGATCGGGAAAACAATTGTGTGCAACGATAAAGATGAAATCTTTCAGTTTAACGCCCCACGAATATCTATTTTAGGCTAAGATGAAAGGATGATTAAGGTATTTTAAATGAAATGATATTATGAGATGAAGCGGAAATACCACATGAGAATCAACGAACACGATGTTGTCCATCACAAATTTATTTATTTAATGTCCTACGATTATACCCATTATGCTAAGGCATCATGAGCTAATATATTCGGTAGTCGAGCTAGGGACCATCATATACCAAATGTAAGCGCTTTGCCGCTGTGCCTTCTGCTCATCTTTTCAGCACCTCCATCTGTTCTAATAGCTAACACGGACATGTGGTGAACGTGATCCTGAGTTCGATTTACGGATGGGAGAGCATTGGAAGTCAAAAATAAAGCAAGTTTATTATGATAACTGTTTTCAAGAAACATATGAGCTTTTCCAAACGAATAAAATCTCCCCACCTCTCCCCTGCTACATTTAATATCCTTATTCAATTTCATTTCCTTATTCACACACATTATTTGATAGATGTATCAAAATATCATCTTTAGTAAATCTTATCTATTAACAGACTTATTTTTCATTACACAAACTCAGCGTTTTCGCATTCAGATTACACTATCTTCAGTCGCACGTGAGTATGTTCGTATGTGAAGACGACAACAAACATACATGTAATCTCAAATGCTGTATACGTTTGAAAATACGATATTCACGATTCATGCAATGCGATATTCCCCTGAGCAACTAAGGTCTATTCGATCAAAGAACAGTCTGCAAACAAATTCTATTCCCATGAACACTTACAAGTGAATTCGTGAGAATCCCAAGACCAAATTAGATAAAACAAATAGTTCATAACCTACAGACATTTCGTGGGGCGTAATCTTTTGTGCTATGGGAATGTTATAGCGCAATATTTCATCACGGCTTCAACTTAAGTGATTTTAATTACTTGTCATAGCAGATAACATCATGTGAATATCCATATAATACTTTTCACATGCAATACAATCAACCCTGCTGATTTGAGCATACACATTTTTTCATCCTACGTTTTAAAACATTATGATATGCTATGAGAAGTGCTTCCGCTACCAATACCTTTAAAAAACATCCAGGAACTACAACAATCATCTTATCAACTCAATTTCCTGAGAAGGTTCCAGACGAAAATTTTCCAGACGTTTCGTAAGAAACTTCTCAAACTCTTCGCAGAAAATCTGGGAGCTTCTATTCTTAGTATTACAAGATGGGTCTGGTGGGGCTAAGGTGGAGGGGAATCTAGCTACCCAATACAAGACGACTAGAAAAAAAGGACGAAAAGTTTTTTTTAATAAAATCTAATCTATATGCGAGGCACTGACGTACAGTGATAGAGTGACCACTTCAAGTTGGATTACTCCGTGCGAGGATTAATTCAACTCTAAATCGTGAAGTACTGGTCTCGCGTTCGATTCCGATGAGAGAACTTTCAAAATAAAAGCATATTTAGGGTTCTGATTTGATTCTTAGTGAAAGAACATTAAATATTTCTATTTCGTTCCTTTCCGTGAAGTACTGGTCTCGCGTTCGATTCCGATGAGAGAACTTTCAAAATAAAAGCATATATTAGGGTTCTGGTTCGATTCTTAGTGAAAGAGCATTAAATATTTCTATTTCGTTTCTTTCTGTCGTGAAACGCTGTGCTATATACGTGAAATTCTTTTTTTTTCATGCAAGGATTAATTCAACTCAATGGTCGTGAAGTACAGGTCTTGCGTTTGATTCTCAGGTCTTGCGTTTGATTCCCGTGTCCTGCTGGTTCGATCCTCGATGAGAAAACATTACACATTATAAGACATGAAATTAATTCAATCTTTTCTGTCGTGAAAACGATGTGAAATTCTTTTTTTTTCATGCAAGGACTAGTTCAACTTTAAAATCATGAAGTACCAAATTCGATCCCAGCTCCCTACCAAAGTAGAATTTTGTGTAAAGTCTTTTTTTCATAAGTTAGCGAAGCTACAATCAAGATTAGTTGACTGCTTCACTTTCACTCCCAAAATAATAATAATAATAATGTAATGATGTATTTTTTAAATTTATTTTTATGGTTGTTATTTATGATTTAATACCACTTTGGTCCGGGTTCGATTCTCGATGATAGAGAGAGAGAGAGAGAGAGAGAGAAAGGGAGCATTGAACACTTGAAAGCATTATAGAGCTTTGAAATGAAGAGCTTCGAACAATGTACATATCATATGCTACGCTAAAACCAATACATGAAATTTTTTTTTCATGCAAGAATTAATTCAACTCTAAATCGTGAAGTACTGGTCTTGCGTTCAATTTCAATGAGAGAGCTTTCAAAATGAAAACATATTTAGTGTTCAGGTTCGATTCTCGATGAGAAAGCACTGAATATTTTAAGACATTAAGTATGCTCTTCGCTATGCAAAATAGCTATTCAATACATAACGAAAAGACGAAAATCAATCAATCAATCGAGAAGCTTCGAACTTGATATTCAACCAATTGGGAAGCTTCGAACGTGATAGACGTCCAAGAGTATGAGCATAGTAACAACGTTCGCTTGCGTTCTTCGCAGGAGGGAGTGAAGTGGAGGGGTTTGAGGGGTTCAAATCCATAACGAAAAGACAAAAATCAATCAATCAATCCATTGGGAAGCTTCGATCATGATAACTAATAGAACTCTCATCCGTCCAAGAGCATTTAGCTATTCAATACATAGCGAAAAGCAAAAATCAATCAATCAACCAATTGGGAAGCTTCGTCATCCAAGAGTATGAGCATAGTAACAACGTTCCCTTACGTTCTTCGCAGGAGGAAGTGCAGGGGTTTGGGATTCAAATTCATAACGAAAAGACAAAAATCAATCAATCAATCCATTGGGAAGCTTCGATCATGATAACTAATAGGACTCTGATCCGTCCATCAGTATGAACATCCAAGACTATGAAGGCCAAGAGCATCTAGCTAACGAAAAGCAAAAATCAATCAATCAATCATGAAGCTTCGATCATGATAACTGATAGGACTATGATCCCTCCAAGAGTATGACCACCCAAGACGATGAACCCATCCAAGACTATCACCATAACAACAAACTGTTCTCATACACGTTCAGATAAACCAAAATTTTCCCACGCACTTCTCTGGTAGCCGTAAAAGGCTATGACCATAGCAACTAAAGGCTTGTCGAAACTTGCCTCCCAATTCCAGGAAATGACACAGAATTCTAGGAAAACAAGATAATTTTTTGCTGACTCGGCCGTCTATCCGCGGGGATTTGACGTTCTTCTGTCAAAATAAGGGTTGCGGTTTAAAGGGGCGGCATGTGAAAGTACCGCCCAGGGCGGCAAAACTGCTAGCGCCGGCCCTGATTGACTCTGTATACACAATATGTATATCAATAATTCAGAGTGACGAAACAAATAGATTGATATCAATTTTGACCACTTCCGGCTCAGTCACAATTTACTTGTCAAGGCCCGACATTTCTATTGACTCTGTGTACACAATATGAATATCAATAGATTCAGGGTGAGAAAAGAAATAGTTGAGACCAACTTCAACCACTTACAGAAAGTCATTACCGGATTAGATTGACAATTTACTTTTGAGGCTTGGGCATTTTTATGACCCTGTATACACAATATGAACACCAAGAAATTCAAACACCGTGTGCGTGGGTTTCCTCGGGGTTCTCCCGTTTAATCCCACTTTCTTCATTCTACTACTTCACTCATTTCTCATTATCACCGTCTCCTCTGATAATATCTCTAACCATATGAGCCCAAGAAACGTAGATCCTTCTTCAAAAAGCCGCAAAAGCCCAGCTGCTGATCCTGAAGATGTGTTGACAATTCCGTCAGTCTTCATCTTTTCCAACATAGAGAGATTTCCTTCATGTTAAACAACTCCCGTTATTAGATTGAGTCTACAAATTCACCTAGTGGGACACAAGGATTTAAAGTTTACAATGTTTAAGACGAGACCACCAGCATTAGCCTCGATTAGAGCAGAAAATCTTTACCTCACTGAAAGTGACTGCGAAAACAGTACTCATAGTTCATGCACACACTGCAAAGAGTTTCTCACTACTTATGACGCACTACAGGTACCCTTAATCACAAGATTAGTACTGTGAGCTCCACAATGTACGTACAATGCAAGAAGTTGCTGTTTACATATAATAGATGGGACTACTTCCAGAGCCATCACTCTTATTTCCAGAGCCATCATAAATTTGTCCACTGAGTTGAACAATGGAAAGCTGGAGTCTCACCATCTCATCCAGAATAACTGAAGCTATAAACTCACCAGTAGTTTTTTGATATACTGTAGAACACAAGAAAAGTTTCATGAGAACAGAAATCTTTTATCAACTCACCTGGCACAAGTACTTAATTGTTCTTCGCCATTCACATAACGGAAACCATCAAACACAATAGAGAACAGAGGAGGATTATGAAATTTGATTTTGTTACGTTTATGAAAAGCAATTTCTTGGCCCATGGTTTCGAGATTTCATTCTGGATTTTAACATTCATGAGATTACATCTCTTCATGTTTCCCATTATCCGGCTCTTCAATTATGGAAAAATCTTCAGAGCAAAGGCTCATCAACTGAAATAAATTCCTGAACCGGGAGTCGTGTCCTCTAAATGCGAGTCCTTGTCTTGCAAGATAACGTATACTTGATATTACTTTTTTTTTTTTTTTAAGGAATTTCCTGGCTTTCGGTTGTTCACCTAAAATTTATCGGTTTTCTATTGGATATTTTCCCTGCATGTAAAGCAATACAGTCAGTTTATGGCATTCTGAAGTTTCGTGTATACTTAATTTTTCTTTATCCTTCTTCTATTTGCAAAATCCTACAGTAGAGAAAGCGTCATCCATGGTTTTAGTAAGAACTTTTTTTAAATTTTTTTTCAAGGTGTCCATACAGTAAAAACAAAAAAAATGACGTTAATTTTGTTGGGATCGACGTGTAGCCACGGAAGGAACCAAGTTGACACAAATTTCAATATTTGCCCTTTCAGAGACTGTTGTGGAAAATTTGTAGGTAACACTAAAGTCTAACTGGGATTTGAAAGGTTCGAAGGGTGGGGAGAATCTGAATCACTTGCTAGACGTGGAGATTGAGAGATTTCTTCTATAGACACTGATGGTGATGGTGACCGATACAAGATTTGAATTCCCATTGTCAGTTTCAGGTTATAATACATCAGCTGAAGTATCATTTGAATTTTTCTCTTCTTTCCTTCAACAATGGCACTGCTTTGGCCCACGTGCTGTCTTCTTTTCTTATTCTTATGACAAATTGATCCATTTCAAACAATAAAACAACACTAAAGAGAAACGAGAGATGAAAAACTTCATATCAACGTTATATTCACAGTAACACACATAAACACACCTGTCTAAATAACGTTACTGTTGGAGAAAACACACTGCAAAACATATCCTTTCAAAAACAGTGGAGCACTTGTGCACAGCCCAGTTGATGAAGTTCAACAATACATTAGAAACAACACGCAAAAAGACCTACAAGTAGTAATTGCCCCACTTGGTCTAACTTTGGACTTTAACCCCGACCTTTATGACGTCATAGGTCAAAGGTCAATGACCTTGGCCCGAGATCAATGACCGAGGGGTACATAGGACCACCCCCTCTAAATTTTGGCAGGGGTACCATGGCCCACCCCCTAAATTTTGGCAGGGGTACCTAGGACCACCCCCCTTAAATTTTGGAAATTGCCAAATCTAAAAATTTGGTATGGTAGACTAGGACCACAGTATGTACCTCTATCAGTATTGGGTGTCTATGTAGTTCCCTTTCATGGGTAAAAAATTGCCAAAAATTCAAATTTCGGGGGTTTTTGACCTTATTTATTCCCTTTGATGAGATATTATTACCCTATATAGTTATATGGGCGTATACAGGGGTCCATTACCTTTCATAAGACATGGGAATATTAATGCACCCCTTGAAAATTTGGAAGGGGTACCTTGGCCCACCCCTTAAATTTTGGAAATTGACCAATTTAAACATTGGGTATTATAGTACAGGACCCTAATATGTATTATGATAAATTTGGGTGGTCCACCTCATTCCCTTCTAGGGGTACAAAATTGCCAAAAATATAAACGTAAGCAATACGTTATACCACGTGTTTGGTTTTCTGCCTAATTTATCTGCTTGGATGAGGTCCTATTACCTTATATAGTTATATGTTCATGTATAGGGGTCTATTACCTATCATAAGACATAGGTACATTTGTGAACCCCTTTAAATTTTTGGGAGGGGTACCTTGGCCCACCCCTTTAATTTTAGAAATTGCCCAATTTAAACATTTGGTATTATAGTATAGGACCCTAATATAGATCACTATAAATTTGGGTGGTTCACCTTGTTCCCTTTTAGGGGTACAAAATTGCCAAATTTTAGTACAACCACGTGTTTGGTTTTTTGGCCCAATTTATCCCCCTTTGATGAGGTTCTATTACCGTATATGGTTATATGGTCATGTATAGGTGTCCATTCCCTTTCGTAAGACATGGGTATATTGATGCACCCCCGGGAAGGGCACCTTGGCCCACCCCTTAAATTGTAGAAATTGCCAAATTTAAACATTTGGTATCATAGTATTGGACCCTAATATATATCACTATAAATTTGGGTGGACCATCTCGTTCCCTTTTAGGGGCGCAAGAAATTGCCAAAATATAAACGTAAGCAATACGTTGTACCACGTGTTTGGTTTTTGGTCCATTTTATCCCCTTTGATGAGATCCTATGATTACAGGGGTCCATTTCCTATCATAAGACATGGGTATATTGTTGCAACCTTCTTAAAATTTTGCAAGGAGTCCACTGAAATTGTCCAATTTAAGCATAGTACAGGACCTCAATATGTTTCGGTGGTCCTATTGCCAAATTTTTTTTAGTACAACCACATGTTCGGTTATTGACTCAATTTATCCTATTTGATAAGGTATGGACGGGTATCCCCTTTCAATTTGGTAGGACCCTTCGGGTGTAATACGGTCACGTGATCGATGATTTTGTTTTGATGCGCGACGAGGTCCCTGGTCAATGTTCTCTAGGAATTAGGTAGAAACTTTGATAGGAAAGATTCATGGCATTTAAATTTTTTCAACTTTCAAACAAAAAATCAAAACAAAAATTGAAACGAAAACTTTTAAACGAAAATCTTGAAACTAAAAAATTTTCAAAACAAAAATTTGAAACGAAAAATTTTCAAAAATTTTCAAACAAAAAAATTCAAACAAAGTTTTCAAACAAAAATTTTGAAACGAAAAATTTTCAAACAAAAATTTTGAAATAAAAAAAATTCAAACTAAAGAATTTTGAAAACAAAAAAAGTTTGAAGCAATATTTTTTGAAACGAAAAAAATTTCAAACTAAAAATTTGAAAAAAATTTTGAAAAAAAAATTTCAAACGAAAAATTTTCAATTAGAATTTAAATCAAACAGTGGTCAACTTTCACAGTTAACCGTTAAACTATCCGGTTTTTAACTATTCGATTAACAAATAAACGGTTTTCAGCTATTCGATTAACAAATAAACGGTTTTCAACTATTCAATAAACAGATGAACGGATTTTCCGTTTCTAGCCAACATTTACCAGTGAGTGCAAGAATTTACAAACTAAAACAAAAAATTTTGTACTCGCTTTAAATACGCATCATTTTTGAAACAAGGTGTTAGTGTTCATCATGGATACACAGTGGAAACATCCATTTACCTGTATTCTCGCAGGACCTAGTGGGTGTGGAAAAACGTATTTTGTGAAGCGGTTACTGTCACATCTCCCAACCATGATCAATGCAAAATTTCGTAAGATATACTGGTATTATGCAGAATGGCAAGACGTGTATGCAACAATGCCGGTTCCAGTAGAATTTCACGAAGGACTTCCACGAATGAAAGATTTTCAGCCTCAAGATGGACCACATTTGATTATTATTGATGACCATATGCGAGAAGTGAATAGTGATATTGTTGATATGTTTACAAAAGGATCGCATCATCGAAATATTAGTGTGATTTTTATAACACAAAATGTATTTCATCAAAGTAAAGCAAATAGAAATATGAGTTTAAATTGTTCGTATTTGGTGTTGTTTAAAAATCCACGTGACAAGTCACAAATCAAGCATATGAGTTATCAAATCATGCCTGAGCATCCACTGTTTCTACAAGAAAGTTATGCAAACGCAACAAGAAATCCACATGGCTATTTACTGATGGATCTTAAACAAGATACACCCGATGAAATTCGATTTCGTACAAATATTTTTCCTGACGATCTGCATCATTATGTTTACGTACCAACAAAACATGTCTAAATTATTGTGCATGTGAAAATAATGACTTAGTCTGTCACGATGTCTCCTACAGTGAAAAACGCTGATCTGCTACGTGCTCTGCACAAAGTTAAACCAAGATTGCGTAAAGCTATTATTGCCAATTATAACGACTCACCAAGGGTAGTCGTCAACCTGGTTCGATCGATGATATATGAATCTTGAGTGGTAGTAATAGTTTGCATGTAAAAATATCTTTAATAATTATACATATTATTATTCTCACCTTTTCTATCAAAATTATAAAGTCGATGAACGGTATCAAATGATTTATTAGTTGATACACTTTTATGTATTCTTATTCAAAACATCATGCACACATACAAGATGATCAGGTATCCATAAACAACTACATAGCAACTAACTACATAACACTATCCCATAATATATCTTTTTTACATATATTAAAAACATTCTTCTTTTGTTATTATTAAATTAACATTCTATTAAGTATATTGCTTCTGTATGAGCACTTTCTGCCCAAGGTGCAGGTAATTATTAATCTATCCAAAGTATTTCGTTATATAAAATGTCGCCCGACAATTGGACTGAATATAAAAGTCATAAGCGAGCTTGGCTTTTATCTTCAAGAACCACTGGTCCGATTACAATAATGGTCTTACATTACTTATGCCTTTCACATTTTGATTGCACCTCGTATGTATCTTCATTTCATTTCATATATATAGATATATTTATAACAAATCTTTCATTTCCTTAATACTTATTTTTAACAATAAGATTTCAACACAAATTAATATAATGAAAACAATTTTTGTGTTTAATCAATCATGAGTTAAATTATAATCCTTCACGTTAATAAGAAAGAATAAAAATCATTGGAAACTTATCGTTAGTTAATGAAAATCAAAGAAAATTAAATTGAACAAAAATCAAAAATTAAACATAACCTACGTTCGAAGGACCAAAAAGGAAGAAAATAAATCTATTTTTACACAAACAGAAGACACCCTTTTGTAATATATATATATTTTTTTCAGTCTTCTTCATTCCTATCTATTTGAGCAAGAATGTCAGGCGCAACTAATTCTTTCACTAGATGCATCCATTTTTCCTTTGTATACTGAGTAGGTTTCCAAACCTTTAACTCATCTATATTACGAAGTCCAATTGACGTACCCGTTTTAGCGTTCAACAATTCAAAAACTTTAGGATTTATTTCCTTAAAACATAAATAAGGGCCTGAGAAAATGTCACAAAATTTATAAATCTTCTTTAACAACATATTACTTTGTGGATGTTGTTTAACAAAAACTAAGTCATTGACCTTGATCCGATATTTTCCTTCTTGCAAAGACTCTACTTGAGTATTACGCTTCAAAAATTTGTTATGTCTTCGGATTTTTACCATATTCACTAAACTGGAAGAATCTATAATTGTTGAATCTTCTAACTTGACATCAAAATGTTGTTCCACAGGGAAAACCAAATCAGAACCATTATGTACATTAGCAGGAGACACGCCTAAAGTATCTGATATAGAATGATTCAAAAGGTACGTGATTTGATTGACATGCTTGATCCATTCGGCATGTTTGTCTTTACAAAAGTGTCGAAACAACATACCAAAATTGCGATGTACATTTTCTACAACAGAGCTACTAGGATGGTACGGAGTTACAAAATGAATTTTAATGTTAGCCTTGTTCATGGCTTTGATGAACACATCACTTTTGAACTGTGAACCATTATCACATAATATGTGTTCGATAGGGCCACAATGTGGAATATATACATTCAAGATTTTATTTATGATAGCAGCGGAAGTTGCTCTACGCAGAGGATAAGCTACTACATAACGTGAAAAAATATCCATGGTTGTTAGTAAATAAGTTTCTCCAGTAGCTGCTCTTGGTAAAGGTCCATATAAATCGATTGACAGAAACGAATGAGGTCTCTCAGGCATTATTGAGAGCATTGGTTTTTGTACAGCCTGGTAATTATGTTTAATTCGCATGCACTCAATACAGTCCTTGATATAATTTTTGATTTGAGCTCTCATTCCCCTCCAGTAAAAGGATTTATTAATCAAGGCACATACCTTTACATAACCAAAATGACCGAAATCGTCATGATAGGCCTTTAATATGCGTGTTGTTAGCGTAGGTGGAATACAAATTTTGTTTCTAGATTTGAATTTAAAATCTTTAATAAGTAGAATTCCGTTGGTTAATTTAAATCTGGAATTCCAATGTTTGGGACAATTACATCCCTCACTGCATGAAGATAAATGTTCCATAATTTGTTTATATTCATGATAATTCATTTGATGTTCTCGTAGATCTTCTATTGAAATGGTAGCTATTTCATCCTGTAAGATCTTAAATTCGTTGATGGACAAGATATGTTGTTCTTCTCCAGGAAACAGACGTGATAAGGTATCTACGGGTCCATTATCTACCCCTTTAATGTGTCGTACTTCGAAATCATAAGCTTGAAGATCTAACGACCAGCGAAGTAGTCTCTTATTATATCCCTGTACGCTGTTAAGGTATCGCAATGAATTATGATCGGTAAGTACTATGAAATGACATCCGCTAAGATATGGAGCGAATTTTTGTATCGCAAAACGTACAGCCAAAAGTTCGATTTCTGTCGCGGTGTATCCTTTTTCAGCTTTCTTTAAAGTACGGCTAGCACAATGAATAACAGCCGGTTCCTGAATAGTTGGATTAGGTTGCCAGAGTACTGCAGAGATTCCAAGTTGAGAACCGTCACACTGAACATAGAAAGGAACGTCATATCGGGGGTGATTCAAATGGATGTTTCGTTTTACGCACTCCTTCAACTTATTAAATCTGTGTTCTTGAATCGGACCCCATTGCCATGGTACTCCTTTCTTTATAATCATAAATAAAGGCTGGGCTATCTCAGCAAATCGCGGGATGGCTTTGCGAAACCAATTGAAGAGCCCTAATATTTGCCGTGTCTGTTTCACATTTAATGGGGCAGGCAGATCTTCTATGGCTTGTACTTTAGATTGACTGAATTGTAAACCAGAGGCATCAATTTGGTATCCAAGAAATTCTATGGAATTCTGCAGAAATTTCGATTTCTGTAGATTGATAGTAAGGCCCGAACTTTCCAATCTGTCTAAAACTATATCTAAGTATTTCAAATATTCATGTGGATATTTTCCCATTATTAAGATGTCATCAGCGTAAGTTATCACGTTGCTACGTAAGTCTTGACCCAAGATTTTATTCAAGCAGGATGCCAACGCCGCACTACCATTGATAAGCCCAAAAACTACACGGTTGTATTCGTATAAGTGACCTTCAAAACTAAATGCTGTGTACGGTTTCGAATCTTCATGTAGTTCGACCTGATTATATGCCATTACTAGGTCTAAATTTCCGAAGACAGCATTCCCTTGTAAAGAAGCTAGTATTTCTTCCACTGGAAGATACCTCACTTGTTCCAGATCAATGTGACAATTCGTGCGCTTCAAATCTAATACCACACGTAGAGAACCATTTTTCTTTGGAACAACATGTAATGGATTAAGATGCACGCTTCGTGAAGGCCTAATGATCCCATCTCTTAACATATCTGTAATTTGCTGACGTACATTTTCCCTATATCTATATGGAATTATATAAGGCTTGGTTACTATGGGTTTGTCTGTTTTAACTTTAAAAGAATAAACAAAATCCTTGCAACGCCCAGGACGTTCTGAAAATACATTTTTATGTTTATATAGGATATTCTTAAA
Source organism: Thermobia domestica (assembly GCF_964235325.1). Taxonomy (NCBI): domain Eukaryota; kingdom Metazoa; phylum Arthropoda; class Insecta; order Zygentoma; family Lepismatidae; genus Thermobia; species Thermobia domestica. The sequence goes on from NC_137455.1 coordinate 97,648,971, forward strand.
GTCAGCTTTTACTGTATTATCTGTAAAATCAAGATTGCTTTCGAGTGATTTAACACGTTCAGAAAACAATACATCGTCTTTTAAATTCACCAAATTTTGTGTGTCTTCCATTCGTTGATCATTTAATTTACCACTTTCTTCACTAACAGAAACATTATTCACTACATGAGAAATATTATTATATTGACAAGCACTATTATCTAATTTTGGAAGCAGTTTCTGAACGATTTCCTGAGGTATACCAGGTATAGTTAACGTTTGGTTTTTAAAATCAAGCATGACACGTAATTGAGATAATAAATCTAAACCCATAATTAATTTCTCGTTCAGTTCCTTTATTACCAGAATAGGGATTGATATTTCAAAATCTTGAATAGTTATTGTCACACGAGTAATTCCAGCTACTCTCTTTTTATGTTTACCGGTAAAATCAACTATAATAAGGTTCTCAGCCTTTTGTAGCTTAGGATTCGAATAATTACTAGTAATTGCTTTCCACAACGAATACGATAATAGAGAGGCATTTGCTCCTGTATCAAGTAAAGCTTCGGTGCTTAACCCATTGACTTTGATAGGTATTTTAGCTGTACTATATGATTTTAAAAATACAAAATTTTCTTCAATATTAAAACCATCATTGACAGTATCATCTTCGAACCAACAACGATTTATAACAGGTATAAATTGGTACTGACATCCAGGGCCGGCGAGAGCGGTCGCGGGCCCCGGGGCTGAGCAATCCCGGGCCCCTTGCATGTTCCCTTATAACTTTTTACGTTCTTACCACTTTGGACGGAAATACACTAAAATGAACATTAAGGCTTATTTTGAACTCTTCATTAGACCATTAATGCGTTTAATTTACATGTTAAACAGTATTGCTATATCTCCAAATAAGTGATTAATAAGAATTCTGAATTTAGCCTATGTTTACTATTCGCTGGATAAAAAAACTCATTAATTCACTATTTATGATTTTGTTTAGACCCGGCATTTAGTAATTCTTTATCCTCGGCCGTCGGGCCCCCTTTGGAGCCATGGGACCCAGGGCTCTGGCCCCTCCTGCCCTCCCCTCTCGCCGGCCCTGCTGACATCTATTAATTGCTATTTCCGAATAATTATTTACAGAGACGTCAAGTGAAAGATCATTTTCGTCATTAACACGAACATGTAAATTGGAAGATAAATGTTCATGAGAATCTACAGCTGATATGGGTTTAACCCCTACCACATCAGCCGCAATTAGTTTAAATTCATACTCGTGTATGGTTCCAATAAAGTACACTGTACAGCACAATCATGATTATGTCCCGTATTACTGTTCTGTACAGGAATTACTTCGATACCTGGATCTTGGTGCGAAGTGCCATCTCTTGTTCTCCAATTACGTCTATCCATGTAGTTTGCTGTATTCCTGGAATTTCGCCATACATTCCGTCTATTTTTAAACCTATTTTGATTATATGGTCTAACATAAGGATTGCTACGACTAATTAGGTTAGGCGGATTCCCTACATAACTTTGCCTATTTTGCTCGTTTTGATTGCTAGAATTTACTCGGCTTAGGTTGTGTTCCGTATCGTTCACACTTCTGATATTTAGATTCCGAACAGGTACAAAATGATCTGAATTATTCTTATTTTTCCCACTCCTACTTGTTGATTCAAAGCATGGTATTGAGTTTCATAGCATTGGACAAGCATTAATAAATGGTTGAAACTCATACACTGTGTAGAAAACAAGATCTGTTGTAACTTAAATGGGAGCAAATTTCGAATCGATGCTATTATTCTAGATTCCGATTGCAATGGATTAACGACCTTTAATTCGTTGTATGTATTTACAACAAACTCAACAACAGATTTGTGCAAACGAGGATTGAAATGTTGATTTCTAATGGTGACATCTCTATTTGCAAGCAAAAAGTCATTTTCATAATTCGCGATCAGCGCTGCTTTGAATTCCTCATAAGTATTGATGTGATCACGTACGGCTTTAAACCATAAAGAACATGGTGGGAGTAATACATGAGGGATTAATTTCATATATTGTGATCTATCTATACACATTATATTGCATTCGTCCTGAAATTTTTCCAGGAAAGAAGTAGCGTTCTCATTACATTTACCACTGAATTTACTCATAGCCCGTATTTCACTCACCTTAACACTTAATTTTACCTTCCTTTTATCATTCCGTGTACTTTTTGGGTTACAATTCCTATCCATGACGTGATGTGTCGTTGCACCATCCCTTTTCCGCCCATCTGTCCTCTTCGGATGAATTTCTTCCAAAATAATATCCTCATCAGACACAGGTGAAGGCGAAGTCATCTCTGGTGAGTGGGGAAACTCCAAGCGATCACTACCCATATTATTGTGGCATGTGTTGTCCTTAACCTGTAGCGTTCTAATTTCTTCCTGTAGAGTAGCTATCAATTGCGTATTTGCACGTAATGTTGTTAGAATTATTGATGACCTGAATCTTTTGCTGTTGAACAGAAGATTCTATTACTTCTAAATCCTTTTTTACACCACTGATTTCTTGGATTTGGTGGTTGTGCTTATCCTGACAATCCTCGGATATTCTTTTTAACTTTTCCTCGAATTGCGAGGTGATGTCATTCATCGCCTGGACAATTGACTGTTTCGTTTCATCCGACTTCTGTTCCATTCGTCTACTTAATTCCTCATATTGCTTGTTAGATTCTTCGGACTTCTGTTCTATCTTCTGTTCTATCGGCTGCTTCAACTCGGTAGACATCTGAATCAATTGTCGCTGTAAGGCTAGCAAGATTCGGTCTTCTGATGTCATTCCTGGTGCTACACTATGTTCACCGTCGTCACTATTATTGGATTCTTTCTCAATTGCCTCACCGTTCATTTTTCTTATAATTATTCTACCACTTCTTAGTCTAGTGAAATTTGTATTCATTAACTTTATTACAAAAGTAAATTCACCCTTACTTTGCTTCGGGATATGAATTTATGAAAAGGTCCCGGGTGAGGTAAACCAAAATTTTTAGCTAATCCCGGTGTGAAGGCACCAAAATTTTTATAACGACTCACCAAGGGTAGTCGTCAACCTGGTTCGATCGATGATATATGAATCTTGAGTGGTAGTAATAGTTTGCATGTAAAAATATCTTTAATAATTATACATATTATTATTCTCACCTTTTCTATCAAAATTATAAAGTCGATGAACGGTATCAAATGATTTATTAGTTGATACACTTTTATGTATTCTTTTTCAAAACATCATGCACACATACAAGATGATCAGGTATCCATAAACAACTACATAGCAACTAACTACATAACACTATCCCATAATATATCTTTTTTACATATATTAAAAACATTCTTCTTTTGTTATTATTAAATTAACATTCTATTAAGTATATTGCTTCTGTATGAGCACTTTCTGCCCAAGGTGCAGGTAATTATTAATCTATCCAAAGTATTTCATTATACAATGCAGACGCTTCATTAATTCATAGTATTTGTGAATGTTGTTATAATGTCTTAAAAGGCAATGTTCCACTGACAAGTGCGCAGAAGTCAAGATTAAAGCGTTACAAGAACACGCTCCGCTATCTCGTAGACAATACAAAATCATTGGATAAAAAGAAGAAACATTTAGCCGTACAACAAGGAGGATTCTTACCTGCATTACTTGCACCTATTGTAGGAAGTGTGTTATCCAGTATTTTGTTTAAACAATAAACATCATGGAACATAGCAAGGAGATGGTTATAGTGCCACCAGAAATGCTTCAACGAATGCATGCATCATCATCCCGTGTGAGTGAAAATCGAGAATCTATTCTCGATCGTGAAATGCAATCTATATTGAATACATCGTATCCAAGTGATGAAGAAAAATGGAATCAGTACAATAGAATATTACAGAAATATCTTTATGTGATACGTAAACAAGAAGAACCAATACCACTTACAATTACATCAATGAAACCTGATGGTGACGTCCCGAATGTTGACGATAGCACGAAACAAGAAATTTTAGCCGCAATACCACAAATGTATTGTAAGAAAGCCGAACTATTATTCCGTCGTTTAAAACAAGATGACGCAATTACGTGGGATCATAAAGGAACAGTGTACATCAACGATAATAAACTACATGGATCCAATATTGTAGATTTAATGTGCGATGTGACGCGACCGAGGAAACATTCTAATAATCAAGGCTGGGAATTGTTTTGCAACTACCTTGCATCGTCAAACACACCTCAAGAATTGATTGGTAATCCACGAAGATTAAACTATATTATCAAGCATAATAGTACAACAGCATCTGAAGGATCTGCACCACCAAAACCGACACCTGAATTATTTTCTTCCGGAGAAGAAGAAGATGATGATGATGTTTTAGAAGTCGACCAAAAAGAAGACGTATCATTCCACAATGGTCAACGTACAAACCATTAACAAAAAGTTGAAATCCATTTATTACAATCCAGCACATCCTGCATCATTTTCTACTGCAAAGAAATTATGGCAAGCCACAGGAAAATCTATACCTCTAGCCAAAATAAAACTTGGTTAAACAAACAACCTACCTACACGTTACATCGTCCTGTACGTCGTCGTTTCCGTAGAGATTTTTATCTTGTCAACAATATTGATGATCAATGGGAATGTGATTTAAATGATTTACAATCACTTCAAAACTATAATGACAATTACCGCTATATTCTTACAGTGATTGATGTGTTTAGTCGGTACGGGTGGGCTGTACCACTAGAATCAAAAAGTGCCGAGGATATAGTGAATGCATTTGAAATGATTTTTCAGGACAGGAAACCAATTGTGCTACGTAGTGATCAAGGAACTGAATTTACCAACAAGACAGTACAAAAGTTTCTCAGGAAACACAACGTGCAACATGTTACAACAAAGGATACAGATATTAAAGCCAGCATCGCAGAAAGATTTAATCAGACATTGAAACATCGTATGTGGAAATACTTTACCAAATATCAAACATACAATTACATCAAAGTATTGCCTTTACTTGTAAAAGCATACAATGAAAGTCGGCATTCCAGTATTAAAATGGCACCTGCAAACGTTTCTCAGGACAATTTATTGGAGGTGTGGCATAACTTATACGACAAAAAGCTACAACGTTCAAAACAAGATACGGATTTATCTGTTGGTGATACTGTTCGTATAAGTAAAACAAAACGTATCTTTGACAAGGGTTACCTCGAGAACTGGACTTGGGAAATATTCAGAGTAAAAGCCATTGTACCAAGAAACCCACCAGTGTATCGACTAGAGGATTTAAATCATCAACTCATCGATGGTGTTTTCTACAGAGAAGAATTACAACCAGTACCGCTCCCTTCGACGTTCCTCATCGATAAAATATTACGTACAAGAACAAAAGGTCGCAGAAAGGAGTATTTCGTCCAGTGGAAAGGATATCCTTCCTCATTCAATTCGTGGATCCCTGCAACTTCATTGAAGAAGAAGAAGAATGGAACCTGATCAAGATTTTTACGTTACACTTCCCAGTAATAGTTCCATGGATTATTTTCCAGAAAATACATTGACTTCATATATTACGAAATTACAACGACGTGTAGAGTTTCGCCAGAAGTGGGATGTGGCAATTGTAGAAATTCATTATCCACATTCTTTACTGAACATTAACAGTGAAAACAATAAAATATATTACAAGTCATCAAGTAATAATGATCAAAAACCGTGGAAGTTTGTAACGATCCCTGTACGCTATTATAACAATATACGGGATCTTATTCATGCAATTAATATACATCATAAAGAAACCAATTTATTTATATCCCATGATGCAACTAATAATATATATGCCTCATAAGACATCCCAATAAGGAAATCCATACTTCTGTACAATTCTCACCAAGTGTTAGTCTAATGCTTGGATTTGAACCGAAAAGTGATTTAAAAGATATGGAAAACGGACAATATACACCGGTTGTACGATTAGGTTTACCATCACAAATGTACGTCTACTGTGACATTATTGAATCGGTCATTGTTGGAGATACAATGGTACCCTTGCTACGAATTGTCAACATGGATCCTGTGAATCATACTTTTGGAAGTCATGCAGTACAAATCTTTAATCCTGCACATTATGTTCCGGTGGAAAAAATGAATTTTGAGCAAATACAAATCGGTATAAGGGATAGCACAGGTCATCGTATGCCATTCACCTTTGGAACGGTGTGTACAAAACTACATTTCCGTCGTCGTCGTCATGACTGATCCGTATTTGCAATACTACCAAAAACAAGCGTTATCCGGTATCGGCAACGTCTATGTGGGAAGTCCCTATCAAGCAGGACATGGCATTGGAAGTTTCCTTGGTGGCTTATTTCGTTCAGTGTTACCACTTGTGAAGCAAGGAGCTAAAACCGTGGGAAAAGAATTATTAAAATCAGGTGCCAATATGATTAATGATGTTGTGATCTCGAATCAACCGCTGGAAGAATCGTTTCATCAACGGATGCAAGAGGCAAAAACAAATTTACAAGAAAAAGCTAAAAATAAGTTGAAAACTATGCTGGGAAGTGGATATCATAAACGAAAATGGGATGACTGCTCTCAGTTTGAGGTTGACCTTCCAACGATCAACAACACCATCAATTCTACGAAGAGACGTAAATTATCACATAAGAAGAAGAAGAGATCATTGGCATCGTCACCAGATATTTTTGATTAATTCAACGATGGCTTTCTTACATCATCAATCCTGTGAATGTGTAAAAAGTAAATTGGACATTTTTTCAACGTTACCTACGCAAACCAGTGTTCTGGACAATCGTATTATAGGCTACAATCCAATTAGTTCAATAGCTGAAAATTCACCAATAGAATTTGTAGTGAGTGGTAGCAGTGATGAATATATTGATTTGCCACAAACCTTATTATACATCCAAGCACAAATTGTGAAACCAGATGGTTCCTCCTTCACCGAAACGGATAAAGCAATTGCACCTGTCAATGATTTTCTAAATGCTATGTTTAGTGAAGTACAAATCTACTTGAACAATAAACTGATTTCATTTCCGTCACATAATCATCCATATCGTTCGTACCTGGAAAAACTGCTCAATTATAGTGATGGAGCTAAAAATACACATTTACAAACAGCAATGTGGTTTCAAGATACGGCTGGTCATATGAACGCAACCACAAGTGAGAACAAAGGATTTCAACAACGCTATGAACTGACAAAACAAAGTATGAAATTCGATATGATTGGACATCTTCATTGTGACATTTTTAATCAAGATAAATTTTTAATTCATGGAGTGGAATTACGTGTGAAACTTATTCCTGCAAAACCAAACTTTTGTCTCATGGCCGGTGAAAGTGGTGTCAATGCAAAAATCAATATTCTAAATGCATCGTTGCAGGTGAAAAAAGTCAACATTAGCCCTAGTGTCAAATTGGCACACAATAAAATTTTACAATCTACACCGGCAAAGTATCCTCTGACAAGGGTTCAAATGAAATCATTTACCATCCTGAAGGATATACAATCCAAAACTATTGATGACCTGTTTATGGGAACATTGCCAAATTGTATTATTGTAGGATTTACATCGAATGAAGCATCCAGTGGAACTATTACCACCAATCCATTTGAATTTCAACATCTAAACATTAATTTCTTTACATTGTACGTGGATGGAAAAGCTGTACCTTCAAAACCATTGCAACCCAACTTTGAAGAAAATCTCTACATTTCATCGTAACACACGTTGTTCTCAGGCTCTGGCATACATTTTACCAATACTGGAACTACAATTTCAAGAGCCGACTACAAGAATGGATATACACTGTTTGTATTTGACCTAACTCACGATTCTTCTGCTGGAGATTGTCACTATTGGAATTTACAACGACATGGAGCCATCCGATTGGAAGTTCATTTCCAAGAGAAATTAGCAGCACCTGCAAACTGTATTGTGTATGGGGAGTTTTCCTCACTCCTAGAGATCGACCACCAGCGCAACATTATCCTGGACTTTTAAATTACAAGGTACGTATACGTTATGTATCATTTCCATTCACGATGTTGAATACATTACAATTAGCTAGTGCTTTAAACGGTAGTCCATTATTCAGAGATCATTTTACCGGGGGTATTTGCAAGCGATGAGTTGCCCTCACGGATTTCTCTTCCTCTGGCAATCATTGTAAATACAGATCCATCTACAAAACTAGGAAGCCATTGGATTGCAATTTATATTGTTGGTTGGAGAATATTTTGACAGCTACGGCCTTCCTTCTTATGCACCACAACATGTTGCATTCTTAAAACTCCATTGTATGTACTATAAATATATTAATAGCCAAATGCAAAGTCTTGGTTCATCTGTATGTGGCTATTATGCTTATTTTTATTTGTGCTGTAAAGCCCAAGGAAAATCTCTGCGTGAAATTCAATATTTGTTCACAACAGTACCCACGGTTAATGATCGTAGACTGCTGCAATATACCTTCCAGGTAATTTTATCATATTTATCATTGTAAGTGTATTTGTTTTAACATCATCTATTTCTATACTAATCATCTTTTTCCTCGTTCTTTTTACAGAATTCACAATACGAAGCTTTGCAAACGGGTGCTATGCTGCAAAACATGGAAACAAATCATCGCAATCAAGAAGAGGGGGCGGTCTAATGAAGAAACCCAGCTCAATATACAAACATTGTCAATAAGAAAGAAAAAGAAGAAACCAGAAAAATGAATAAAATACAATTTATGCTTATTTATGTGTTTTTATTGTCCATTCCACATACAACGTTATCAGATTCTCCTAAAGAACTGTGCGATATAAGACGAGAACCCTGGGCAAAGTTTCCACCTAATTCTTAGAGAACATTGACCAGGGACCTCGTCGCGCATCAAAACCAAATCATTGATCACTTGACTGTACTACACCCGAAGGGTCCTACCAAATTGAAAGGGGATACCCGTCCATACCTTATAACCTTATCAAATAGGATAAATTGAGTCAGTAACCGAACACGTGGTTGCACTTAAAAATTTGACAATAGGACCACCGAAACATATTGAGGTCCTGTCCTATGCTTAAATTGGACAATTTCAGTGGACCCCCATTGCCAAAATTTAAGAAGGGTGCAACAATATACCCATGTCTTATGATAGGAAATGGACCCATGTAATCATAGGATCTCATCAAAGGGGATAAAATGGACCAAAAACCAAATACGTGGTTGTACTAAAATTTTGGCAATTTTGTTCCCCTAAAAGGGAACGATGTGGACCATCCAAATTTATCATGATACATATTGAGGTCCTGTACTATAATACCAAATGTTGAAATTGGGCATTTTCCAAAATTTAAGGGGTGGGCCAAGGTACCTCTCCCGGGGTGCACCAATGTACCCATGTCTTATGATAGATAATGGACCCCTATACATGACCATATAACCATATAAGGTAATAGGACCTCATCAAAGGGGGATAAAATGTACCAAATACCAAACACGTGGTTGTACTAAAATTTTGGCAATTTTGTACCCCTAAAAGGGAACGAGGTGGACCACCCAAATTTATCATAATACATGTTAGGGTCCAGTACTATAATACCAAATGTTGAAATTGGGCAATATCCAAAATTTAAGGGGGTGGGCCAAGGTACCCCTCCCAAATTTTTAAAGGGGTGCACAAATATACCCATATCTTATGAAAGGAAATGGGCCCCTATACATGACCATATAACTATATAGGATAATAACACCTCATCAAAGGGGATAAAATCGACCATAAACCAAACACGTGGTATAACGTATTGCTTACGTTTATATTTTTGGCAATTTTGTACCCCTAGAAGGGAATGAGGTGGACCACCCAAATTTATCATAATACATATTAGGGTCCTGTACTATAATACCCAATGTTTAAATTGGTCAATTTCCAAAATTTAAGGGGTGGGCCAAGGTACCCCTTCCAAATTTTCAAGGGGTGCATTAATATTCCCATGTCTTATGAAAGGTAATGGACCCCTGTATACGCCCATATAACTATATAGGGTAATAATATCTCATCAAAGGGAATAAATAAGTTCAAAAAACCCCGAAATTTGAATTTTTGGCAATTTTTTATCCATGAAAGGGAACGACATAGACACCCAATACTGATAGAGGTACATACTGTGGTCCTAGTCTACCATACCAAATTTTTAGATTTGGCAATTTCCAAAATTTAAGGGGGGTGGTCCTAGGTACCCCTGCCAAAATTTAGGGGGTGGGCCATGGTACCCCTGCCAAAATTTAGAGGGGGTCGTCCTATGTACCCCTCGGTCATTGACCCCGGGCCAAGGTCATTGACCTTTGACCTATGACGTCATAAAGGTCGGGGTCAAAGTACAAAGTTAGGCCAAGTGGGGCAATTACTACTCTACATTACCCGCACCCGAAGAAAAAAGTCCTTTTAGACAGGTTTTCAGTTATATTTCCGAAGCTAAACAGTGTTGTAATTCTTTCATCGATTGTCCAGGTTGGCGCAATAATGGTGGTATTTTTACACGAAGCTGATACAGCAAGAGTCGGTATATTAAATAATAATAATATTTTTTTAAAAAAATCCACATTTTCTCTTTTCTCTTTGTAATGCTATAAGTGTAGAGGGAAAGGAATCTTTTTAGATACTTAGAAAGCGACATTTTTTTCTTGCAGTTACCGCTTTCTTGGAAGACTAAAGATAAAATATCAAAGCAGAAATATTTGAAACTGAGCATGAAACTTTTGATAAGTACTAAGTCAAATTCGAAATATTTTTGCCTTGGAACCAAGTTGTAAATCTTTTACAAAGCGGTAGCTGTTCAAAATGAAAAGCGACACTAAGAATTGTTTACTTTCAATTAGAATCTACTATTTTCATAAAGATACTAGCTCACACCCACAATTAATTATAATGTCAGTGATAGGCTATATGGTGTTCATTGGGTCAAACACTCCAATAAATAAAGATTCATCTTACACTGGAGAAATAGTTATGCTTCGTTTTTCATTATCATTTGACCATGAAACAAATGCCGGAAAGATATAATAACCTCGTATACAAATGTGTGGTATTGGGATGTATAACTCGTAGGATATGATGCTTTACTTTTTAAATTTTCAATACTTCCGCGTACTCCTAAAAAATGTAATAAAGAAATAACGTCCATTTAAAAAATATTCAATTATAACTAAACAATCTTCACAAAATTTGGAATCGATCAGTGAAAACGACATCTTTCCAGAGCTTGTAGTTTCCGAGATATCACTGTTAAAAGAATTTGCCACAAACATATAGGGGAAACTTTTCTTGACCACAAACATATAAACGTAGCATTTTAATATATAGATATTTCAAAATTTTCTTTTTGCTGCAAATTAATGTGTGCACGCTTTATTGTAGTTTTCGACGTAGCTAATACAGTGTCGCTACTTTCTGTATTTCATTTATATACCCTGGTAATTGTTACAGAATTTTCTTGAATGAAACTGTAATTCCTTTCAATTCCAGGAATTATTGACAATCGACGTTCCCATTCCAGTACTTCACCACTTTTACCAAGATATTTGGGGAAGAATTCCTGCTATACAATCTTCTGGGGGGGGGACAATCCCCTCCTTGAAAATTTAGCTTATATGGTTCAAATACCACGTTAAACTGTAGGTCCACGTCTCATATAGTCTCGCTGCAGTTACAATTTACTTTCTTGGATCTAGGCTTTCCTAGTGACCTTGTATATTCAAGATGTGGTCCTACATCAATTGATTCAGGATAACGAAGCAAATCGATTGATATCAATTTTGACCACTTCCCCAAAATAACTTCCTGTTTAGAGTCACAATATAGTATACTTTTCACGGCTTAGGCAGTTCTATACAGATAAGGTGTAGATACTTCAATCGATTCAGAAGGACGAAATGATATGTGCCTATCATAGCCACTTTCGAAAACTTACTTTTGCTTTAGTCATAATTTACTTAATTTACTGCCCGAGCATTTATACACATTATGATAATCAATCGATTCAAAGTGTCCAAGCAAATTTTTTGTTACATTGATCTTGACCTATTGTAGAAGCAGGCCCGTAGCCAGTCCTAAAATTTAGGGGGGCCCGGTAGAAGTTAGGGGGGCCCGACCCAATCATATTATACTTCATCACCACATAATAGTTCATTTGCAAGCCTACCGTGAAATTTTATGGGGGCCAGCCAAAATTTAGGGGGGCCCGGCCCCATCTTGCCCCCCGTGGATACGGGCCTGTGTAGAAGTAACTTCCTGTTTAAAATCACATTTTACTTTCCGAGACCTGAGCCTTTCTAGTGAAAATGAAACGATATATTTTAGTTTAACGTCCCACGATTATGTCCTTTAGGCTAAGGATACGGATGATTTAGGCAAGTGAATGAAAATGAATCAGTGGAATGAAAATGCAGGAGGAAAGGGGAGTACCCCAAGAAAACCCACGGACATAATGTTATCCATCACAAACTTACTGGATCGGGAATCGAACCCGAACCAGAGACCTCACATGTCAGAGGTCAGAGGGTCTCTATTTGATCACATGTCACAAATCGTTCCTAGTGATCAAATAGAGAGCATATACTCGTACATAATATCCGAGGAAAATTCTTAAGTTGTAGCTCATCAAATAATTGCTGCCAACGTCAGTGTTTGTCTCAATAGTTGGGAATTTTAACATTGACAAAGCCATAATTGAAGTTTATGAAAGATGAATTATATTCTGATCTAAAGCTATCAATATAAGTCAGGGGTGCCCACAAGGGGGGGCTATGACGCAAAGTGCGTCATTGAAATATTTGGGGGGGTTAAAAATCTGTATAACTATGTTTGAGGGAGTGTAAAAATTAATCGAAAAGATGATTTTTTCATGGAAGAACACCTACGGATAGGCAATTAGGGGGGTGCGTCATGGACATAAGGGGGGGGCACCACTGTATAAGTATTCGTTCCAGTTAAAAATATACACTATAATATTGAAATATTATTTGCTATGATATATTACTAATTACGTAACAAAAAAGTGATTTGGAATTGGATGTAAATTGTATACAAACATGAGCAAAAAACAAGTAATCTGAAGCATTTATAATGCGTTGTTGATACTCTTTATGTTATCTTTTTTAATTATTATTATTTAATTTTCGTTTACGAGTTTGCCTTACCCGAAAGAATTTGAAAAGATAAATTAGAAATAAAGATTTCCTTGTGATTATGATATGACGTTTCTAAATACTGAACAGTAAGTCAAAAACAGATTTTGTCAAAGGGGTAATTCAAATGTTTTATTCTGAAAATGAAAAAGAGTGCGTGTATGGTAAATTAATAAATGAAAAAGAAACAACTTAAGCTTAAAATATACAAATCAACTTTGTTTTAACGTTTGAAGGTTTATTATGCAAGTTTACATTAAGTATTTTTTATGTCATGCCCTTGCATTTTATCGAATGATGTATATATTGCTTCTGTAGAGAAACTAGACATTCTAGTCCAGTCAAAAGTAAATTATAACTGTAAGTCTGAAGTGACCAAAAGTCATATTATTTTGTTCGTTACGTGGGGGGATTTGGAATCGAACTAGGGACCTCGCGAGCCTCAAGTGAGTTGTCTACCACTAAACCACTGTAACGCATCTCAATAGCTTAATCCTCAGCTTGTCTGTATATCATCTTCATCATTACAGGTATTCTGCCATTGGTTTCATGTCGGAAGGGCCCGGACAAAAGTTCGAGGACAGAAAGGCACGAGTAAAATGGCCCCGCGTCAAGAAGGTCACGAGACAAAAGGGCTCCGGTAAAAGGGACCCCATAAAAATGAGCCAGGGTAAAAACATACCAAGGGCCAAAAAGCCTGAAATCAAACCAGCGGTGGAAATCGGGGGTCACGAGGGGATGGTGTTACCTTAGTAAGTTGAACTGTTTGTCCGAAAGAAAGAAGAATATAAGTGATTATTAGTAACAAATAGGAAACTTGAATCGTGGTCTTGATTTTGTTTGGTTGTTGTGCGCTCTGCAAATATATATCTATAAGAGATAGAGAAAAAGAGTCTACAAAATGAAGACGGCATTTCAGTAGGAGGAAGAATGATTAGAGTATATAATTTGTAGATGATATGGCGCATGTTGCGAAATCTGAAGAGAAAATCAATAAGATATTAGAAAACTTCAGGAAAGGCTGCTGTGAAGATTATGGGATGAAAATAAATGTTAGGAAGACAAAAGCTGTGATCATTGGAACGAGAGAGTCGGTGTCAAATGTAGAAATAGAAGAGAAAACAGAAAGGTAAATAGGTGTTGATACTTGGATAGTACAGGGTGTCCAATAAACAATGCAACCCGGAGTTTGGGATAGTAGAACTTTTGAACCTGAAGCAATACACAAATAATGGTTATACCAAAACGAAGCCTTGTTCATAACTAACTAAAAACTAACTAACTCTATGGCCTATGGAACCCGGAGGTTCAGTGCCGCGTTCACAAAAGCTCTCCACTGACTTCTATCCTTAGCTAATTGCATCCAGTTTCTACTTTGTATTCCTATCTCTGCGAGATCCATCTTAAAATTGTCCTCCCATCTGCGCCTAGGTCTTCCTAATGGTCGTTTTCCTATGGGTCTACCAGTCAAGACTTTGAAAGCGTTTCTACTTTCTTCCATTCTAGCTACATGACCTGCCCACCTAAGCCTCCTACTAGGGATGCGCTCGAGTCGAGACATGTCTCGAATCTCGACTCGACTCGACTCGAATTCGAGTCGAGATTCGAGTCGAGACACTCTTTGTAAAATTCGAGACGAGTCGAGACAAACGTATTTCTCGACTCGAATTTTCGAGTCGAGACTCGAGTCGAGTCGAGACAGCTGGTAAAAATCTCGACTCGACTCGAATGTCTCGAAAATCTTTCTATAATTTTTAATAATATTTTGAAGAAAGTACTCGCTCAGAAACACTCGGCACGAGAATTTCGGAAACTGCAGGACTTGTCAGGTGTTCGAAGAGTGCTGTGGTGATTGTCTTCAACAAGAGGCGAAACCAAGAGGAAAAGACGTCCAAATGTCGAGGGGTTGGGTGCCCCCTACTTCATTAAAGATGTGGAGAATAAGAACGAGGACAGAAAAAGAGAAAGAGAACACTGACCGTTGGGAATTTTCCCTTGTTGAAGCGATGGTTGGAGTAATAAAACCAGTTAGTATTTCCGCTGTTGTATTGTTGATTTCACAGAAATGTTCAAAAATAAGCAAAACGTGACTCTGCACAAGATGTTTACTTACCCATAGTTTTATTATTGTCAACTGAACCCTGAGTGTCTGGGATGTTTCTGTCCCTTCTCACTTTACAACTTGAGAGGGGAGGGGGTATTATCACCAGGGTATACCACTAGTAGTACACCGCTAAAAGAAATGCTTTAGTGCTGCATTGGAAGCGGCATGTTTTGTATATATTTCTTAAAATGTTATCCATTCATCAAGTATAAATTCCCCCACCCTCCCCTCATTCTGTTTCCAATACCGAGAACCGACTCTTTAAATGAAGAACGAACCCTGAACCTTCCCGAAAATGCTAAAATGATTGATGCGTACAAATAAGAAATCTGTGGATGAATCAGAAAATGCAGATACATGAGAAGATACTTGATGCAGTGCAGTCCAACACATGTAAATATATTTGAAGTGTTCATATTTGTGTATGTATACGTGTGTATGTGCTTGTTTCTGAGTATTTATATGCGCGTGTGTCTCGTAATTGTTATATTAATATGCACTGGATTAAGTGAAAGTATAAAATGGATTTGATGACTGCCAAATTGACGTCACATTGATAAGTCATTATTTTTTTATATTAATAATATTAAATTAGATTATAGTTTAGCATCGTTTTTAGGAGCAAAACTCTACAAGACGTGAACGTACAGTTTAATGTCGGATTTGAAACACATGAGCTCCTACCATGAATCAAACCTCGTTCGAGAAAGGCGCATCGCTAACAACATAGCAACGGGGAGCTAAACATTTAGTAATATGCATATTAAGTTGTAAAATTATATTCGTTGAATTTTCACTAATATAATCTTCACAATGTAAAGCATTCGCTAGACACGTTATCTTGTTTAAAAACAAAAAGCCTATCTCTTATGTTTCCGTCTCGGGGTTGGACTGCGGGATAATAGAAATACGAAAGAGATGTTTTTATTATATTTTGTACAGTAGATCTGCTCCTTCATAATCTCCGTGTTTGATAAGAATGAACCTCCGTGGCTCACGAAAATGTATACGTAATATAACAAACCATGCCCATTAAATGCCAGACTAATATAGCAAACATTGAAGATGTTCCCCTAGAAAATTTTCTTCGGCCGTTCATGTTTGGAGGTACACAATTTCGCAACTCAGTGGATACGATGTGGATGTATTCAAAGTCCACTGATTTACCCATCAAATTTAAATTTTATAAAAAATATTATCAGTGAATACTAATCTGAGGAGAACTATTTTTTTTTTTTTAATTCGAACGCAAAAGCAGTTTTTTTCCCACCAGGTCTCGGTAATCATCCGGTACGAAAACTGAAGTTTGTACAAGTGTTTGAGAAAGGGGTCCTCCAGGAGTGTTATTTATGGGGTAATTCCTGCGTTTGTTATATACATATATAGATATAAATATAGATATACTGTATACATATAAAGATAAGTAGGAGCGGGTCTTTAAAATTAATTCGGAAAGATAATATGAAAATCTGGTATAATTTCCAAGAATCTATCTAGTCTAATATAAATAAAATAAACAGTTTGTTTGTGAGTTTGTCTGTCTGTATGCGGCCTGGGGACCAGACGAGTGGACCGAGAGTTACCAAATTTTGGTCAGGGGTACCTTGGCCTAGGCCCGAGATCAAGACGAAAAGTTATTTTCAAATTTCGAACCAGGGAAGTCTCATGGGGAGGCGTTTACCGGAACCGGCTTGGGAACCAGACAAATTGACCGAGAGTTACCAAATTTTAGTCACGAATACCTTGGTCCAGGCTCCAGACCAGAGTTAAACGATTTTGTCAAAATTCGAACCAGGGGGGTCTCAGGGGTTGTTTACCGGGTCATGTAAAAGTAGTAGAAAATAACAGATATGAGTGTTGAATTCATGGTTTTCGCGGTCGCTGAAATCAATGGTGAAACTCCGATCGCATTAACTTCCAAATTCATGCTATGCGGCACCGGGTCGGGGGTCAACGGGAAGGGGGAGTTGAGATATCGAGACATATAAAAGTAATCCACAATGACCGATATTAGTGTCAAATCCATAGTTTTCGCGGTCTCTGAGATCAATAGTGACACTTCCATTAGCGATGATTTGCAAATTCAGCTACAATCGCATGTGGGCCGGGAGTCAGCGGGGAGGGGGGAAAACCGAGACAAGTAAAAGTAATCCAAAATGACCGATATTAGTGTCAAATCCATACTTTCGCGGTTGCTGAGATGAATGGTGACACTTTCATTAGTGATCACTTGCAAATTCAGCTACCATTGTATGCGGGCCGGGAGTAAGCGGGGGCGGGGATACCGAAACATGTAAAGTAATACAAAATGACCAATATTAGTGTCAAATCCATAGTTTTCGTGATCGCTGAGAACAATGGTGACACTTCCATTAGCGATATTTGCAAATTCAGATACCATTGTATGCGGGCCGAGAATCAGCGGGGGGTGGGGATACCGAAACATGTAAAAGTAATCCACAATGACCGATATTAGTGTCAAATCCATAGTTTTCGCAGTCGCTGAGATGAATGGTGACACTTTCATTAGTGATCACTTGCTAATTCAGCTACCATTGTATGTGGGCCGGGAGTCAGCGGGGAGTGGGGATACCGTAACATGTAAAAGTAATACAAAATGACCGATATTAGTGTCAAATCCATACTTTTCGCGGTCGCTGAGATGAATGGTGACACTTTCATTAGTGATCACTTGCAAATTCAGCTACCATTGTATGCGGACCGAGAATCAGCGGGGAGGGGAGGATATACCGAGACATGTAAAAGTAATCCAAAATGATCGATTTAGTCTCAGATCCATAGTTTTCGCGGTCGCGGAAATGAGGGTAATACTTCCACAGGCCTTGACTTCCATGCGAAGAATGGGTATATTTATCTAATATGTATCTACATCTATCTATCTATCTATCTATCTATATCTATCTATCTATCTATCTATATATATATATATATATATATATATATATATATATTGATCAAAAAAATTAGGGAATCAGATGAAAACACATGTAAAACTTCTTACGAATAATGTGAGAACACTGTATCTTGTCCAGTTCAGATTAAAATCCTGAAGGCCCAACGTGCAAACGAACCGTTTGAAACATCTGTGCACGTGATCAGTGACGTGGCGCTAACAGATATCATTTTGTAGTGTGGCGCTGCCAATACATTCCAGCTCCAGGATACCTTTGTTTTCATTGTGTTTAGTGCGTCACAAATCTACGTAGTGAAATTGCGCAACAACGTGATTTGCCAGAATCGTTGGCATGGCGAGCTGTCGGCAGGTTGGAAGCTGGTCAGTTACAGCGGGAGGTGTCACATGCCATAGGAGTGGCACAAAGTGTGATTTCCCGATTGTGGAATCGATTACAAACAACTTGAAGTGTTCGAAGAAGACAAAGACAGAGCCGTCCACTAGCAACCAAAGCCAGAGACGATCGTTATCTCTTGTTAACAGCCCGTCAAAACCGGCGTCAGAATACAACTCTGCTCCCGCAAGCCTTCCGAACAACAACAGGACGCACAATATCCACTCAAACGGTCCGCAATCGCCTTCGAGAAGGTGGTCTCTACGTTCGTAGGCCTATGGTGTGTGTCCCATTAACTGCACGACACCGTGTTGATCGAAGAGCGAAGGTAGAGGAACATCGTGGGTTGGGACGCAATGAATGGGGCAATGTTTTGTTCTCTGACGAATCTCGATTCAGTGTGGAGCCTGATAATCGACGTGTTTTCATCTGGAGAGATTGTGGAACACGACAGAATCCCATGTTTGTGCGAGAAAGATCCCAGTATCATGGTGGTGGACTGATGGTGTGGGCAGGAATCAGCATTGGTGAGCGTACTGAGCTCCACATCATCCGAAATGGCTCTTTGACGGCTCTCAGATATAGGGATGAGATTATGAAAACTCTTGCTCTTCCCTATGCTGGTGCCATTGGTGATTCGTTCCTTTTCATGGATGACAATACTCGTCCTCACAGAGCTCGGTTAGTGGATGAGATGCTGGATGCTGAGGGTATCGCTCGGATGAAGTGGCTAGCATGCTCTCCGGATCTCATTCCAATTGAGCATGTCTGGAATATGCATGGCAACGAATTGCCGCTAGGTCAGTAAATCCATTAACCATTCCAGAGCTGGAAGTCGCTCTTCTGGATGAGTGGCACAACATTCCCCAAGAACTCATCGATAATCTGATTGAATCCATGCCACGCAGGTGCGAGGCTCTGTTGGCTATTCGAAGTGATCATATGACATATTAAGGAACAATCAGTGTTGTTGCCTTGCCTGTTTGTGAGCAGTTCGAGAGGTACACACATAACCGTCTTGTGTCATGAGCCATGTGAACAAGGTTTTCCGTGCCCCAACACCAGTATGTGCCCCATTTTTCTAGTGTATCTTAAAGCATTCCTTTTTGTAAGATATATATGAGTCAAACACAAGCTTATTCATACACTATCTTAAGGTCTTGTGTGATGTTTCAGCTGAACCCCTAATTTTTTTGAGAATTATATACAGTATAGTGGCGGATCCAGGATATGATCAAGGGAGGGGCTAAACCATAGTTTGCAGTTTTATCCAGTGTAAAGCAGGATTGAAGCCCATTTTATGCAGTGTATACTTGAGTGTGAAGAGAGGGGGGCGATAGCCCCCTTGGATCCGCCTCTGTGTGTATATATGTATATATATATATATATCTACCTATATATACATACATGATCGAAAATGGCCTCGAATCCATACTTGCTGAGATGAACAGAAGATGCCGTTTAAATCCACAAATTCAGCCCCATTAGTACTCTAAGGGGGATGGTGACATGTAAAGATAATTGAAAATTATCGGTATTGATGTCAAATTCATAGTTTTGGGGCTTCACAACTTCTTTGGGGACAGTTTTGGTGCCCTTTGCGTCCAAAATGAAACGTATTCTCCCCGTGCGAAGAACGGATATTCTGCTAGTCTGTAATAATAACTAACGGAAGTTTCACTTAATATATTTCTCGCTGCTCAAATTTACTCACTTGTGCGGTATATGTGTGTAAAGTAGAACTAAAACCTGTTGCTTTAAGTATTTTTCCGTTAGCGAAATACATTGCATATATAGTAGGACGTCGATAATCCTAACGTCAAAAATCCGAACGCGGTCCCTAGAAGCTTTTTACATTTTGTCTTAACGCGAGAAACAAACAATATCGTGTCCATCGACGTTATGTGAAGTCAGTGTTTTTACAAAAGTTCATTTATATGTAATTGTTCGTCATGTATTTTTATTTTTATTTTTTTTTATTAGGTCTATAAATTTTAAGTGTGACTTACAAGAACAGTGTTATTTAGAGTACAAGCAGGTTCTTCAGAAACATTAAATGTAAGTAGCCTTACGTACGGTATTGTAATTACTGTATGTACTGAATAACCACTGTATCGATAGAAGAACATACCGTACAGTATATGTAAGCCTAAATGGCATTTTCTTGGTCATTTTCGAAAATCCGAACAATTTGAAAATCCGAACTACCTGTGGTCCCAATTAGTTCGAATTTTCGACTTCCCACTGTATATGTTGCAGACATGTTACAGCAAGTAAGATTACTAGCATCAGGCCAACAAATAGTTTTTAAACTATATTTTCCTGTTTTTGCCAATATTTCCGAACAAATGATTTTTTTCTAATGGTTTCAAAATTTCCGGAATTTTACATACAACAATAAAGATATCTCTATGAAATATGTTTGATTTAACATATTAACTAAAATGATTCTGTGATTAGCAAAAATGATGATTCTGATAATACCCAAATTTTCCGTTTTTTCCCCAGCTCGGGAAAACCGTAAAAAACTGTTTTTTTACCCAAAATTTCTGTTTTTTTCACAGACCTTTACAACACTAGTCTGAACACACGGTGCACCGAACACTCCTACCGATGGCGAATGTTAACACCACGACATCGGCAACTACAACTGAAATGAATGCGTTACCATCGCCACTAGAGCTTGGCACAATGGCAGAGCGTTGCATTATCTGATGAATCCCGATATCATCTTCATCATGACGATGTGAGGGTGCGAATCCGTCGTGTTCCAAGGGAACAGCTCCTTGACATCTGTACTGGGGGGCGGAGACAAACTGGCTGCGGCTCAATTATTATCTGGGGAACATTCAGGTGAGCATCCATGTGTCTATTGGAGCTCGAGGAAGGCACCATGACGACCGAGGCGTCACACGCTGCTTGCAGACTACGTACATCCCTTCATGACGGCCATGTTTCTCATCGGTAGTGGCATTTTTTGACAAGATAATGCACCATGTCACAAGGCCAGGAGTGTGATGGAGTGGTTCGAGGAACACAGGAGCGAGTTCCAAGTGCAAACTCTCCGGATCTGAACCCAATCGATCACATCTGGGATGTGATTGAACGTGACCTGAGGGCGCATCACCCCCTCCCCGGAATTTACGGGAATTAGATGACCTGTGTGTGCATATGTGGTGCCAACTCTCTCCAGCGACCCACCGAGGAACATTGCGACCACGCCAAGACGCGTTGCCGTTGTTATTCGTGCCAAAAGGTGGACATACTAACAATTAGGTAGGTAGTCATAATGGTCTGGCTGATGTGTGTGTATATTTTAACTCATATATTTTGTCTCGACTCGAATTTCGAGACGTCTCGACTCGAATTCGAGTCGAGTCGAGACAGAGACTGTCGAGTCGAGACACGAGTCGAGACAGCAACATATTTTCGAGTCGAGACACGAGTCGAGACAACATTTTCTCGAGTCGAGTCGAGACAGGCTTAAATCTCGACTCGACTCGACTCGAATGCATCCCTACCTCCTACACTTGACGACTCTAACAATGTTGGGTAAACCGTATAAACTATGTAGTTCCTCGTTATGAAGCTTCCGCCATTTCCCATTCTCGTTCCTCTTGGGTCCGAATATTCTTCTCAGGATCCTGTTCTCAAATACTTTCAGTCTATGTTCTTCCCTCAGAGTAAGCGACCATGTTTCACAACCATGCAGAACAAAAGCCTTGTTCATGCATATATTTTTAAACTAGAAAGCAACGATTGAAGTACACTAGGAACCACAAAGTGTTGCCAGATGTAACCGGGTAAGTGAATTTTTGCAAAACATGTAAATTGACTCATAACTCATACGTATGGATGTTCTGTCGTTAATTTTCAGTTTGTTTAGTTGGAGTAGCTTGGAAACTATAAAGCAGAAAAAAGAATTTTTCATTTCCACCGATAACTAATCGGGTGAGGCCTCTGTAAGGGGGAACTAGGGAAATCGTAGTTTTCATAAATTAACACTCTGAATTGGCAACTTTGCTGATGTTTCAGAGCATCAAAAGGTGTATTAAGGATCTGTATACATTATGCAATTCCTGAAAACAATGAAAAACAAACTTTGAAGTTATCATGATAAAATTTTTACTTACATGTGCCTTATATGATCGTGTTCTTGGAGTCTCATGCTGTTGCTGTTCGTAGTTTTGTATGCACTGTATCTACCAATCGCGGTGTGAAAGTAGCGTTCTTTGCCAATCTTTGCATTTACAGTATATCGTATTTCTGGCACTGTCGTACACTTTATTTAGCTGGCTATAGAATTCGTCCTTGACAATGTCATCTTTTTCTTCTTTTGGTGCTTGGACTGTAATGGTGGTGGTGTTATATGGTTCTCCCTTTATTCTGATTTTGTATATCCTGTTCTTAACGCGAGTAAAGTTGATCACTTTGTTTCGTATGTGACATCCATACCGTATTGTTTCTTTTTGTCGCTACCACTGAGATAAATGGTTTCATTTTATCTTTGGTGAATTTTCTTATTGTCCCTGTATCTCTCAAATATCTATATTATACTTCGAAATTTCATTTATTAGTTCTTCTATTATTTATTAGTGCTTCTTCTCTAAGTAAAGTTCTGACGTTCTATGTTCCTATTACAATCTGTGTCCCTATTCCGTTTCCGGTCCCATTTTCTCTTGATCCGTCCAATCCGGTCTTCTAACAATGACATTTTTCCAGTCGTCAACCTGACGATGAACCTTCAATCTGGAGGACCAGGCCCAACTTTTTTTGTCCCTTACCTTCTACAAGGTTTTCATACTTTGTCTCCAGCAAGGGTTAACAGCACCACTACAAGAAGGTGAAGTCGGACTTCGGTGGGAGAGGTAGTAGTCTTCATTTCAAGTTAGTAGATCTGCCATTCGGTACAATTCACCACCCGTCTTGGTGCCAACGAAAATTTTACATTATTTTATTATAAATCACTTTTCAATCTCTTGATATTGAATATCGTAATAAATCATTGAAGCATATATTTTGGTTAAGATATTGAGTCAACTGTATGATGTCATGGTTCAATAATTCATGTCTTCGCTGATAGAAGTGTGATAATAACCAATTAGCATATATTTTAGAAAATATATCGATTCAAAGAAATGATGATATTACAAAATATTGATGTGTCAGTGATGTGAAAACCGTATTTATCATATCTGACTGGATAAAACAGATCATGAACATGTTTGTGTTATGTAACGTCATGACAGCTACTAACTGGCCAAATTCCTTGTTATATGACATTTAGAATCGAGATTAATGATACAAATAAAATAATTATATTTTTTTACATTGAACATTTCTCAATATTTTGCAATATTTATAAGCTTTGTTCTGATTGGTTCTCAATGACATCATTAATCAGCTTCCTTTCTGATTGGTCGATGACCAATATAAATATCAAATTTCCATTTTTTCAAAATCTACATCAGCACCAGCTGCTGATCTGACTGTGTGCGCGTTTTATCAGCGATTGTTCTTTAGTCCATTTTTTAAAGTTCAAAAAATTTGTTTTCCGATTAAAAAAATAATCAAAAGCTTTTAATCGAAGATTTTCAACAAAAAAATGAATAAGAAAAAATTGAAACAAGATTCTGTATTCAGATTTTTTAAAAAAAAAAAAAACAAATTTTTCATCTCGAAAAATTAAACTGCTCCGATCAAGTGAATCGATTCATTTTTATATAGAAAAAAATTTTTAGTGCTAGCAACACTAAAAGATGAAGCAAATATTCTTGAATATTTCTAAGTTTTTAATTATTGTAGTCTTAACTGTTAGACTGTAATGTCATTGAGACGTTGATTTACAGCTTAACGTGAAGTGTGAACGATATAAGTAAGTATTGTTAACTTCTAGTCTAGACCTTTGATTAAAAGAAGAACTTAACAAAAGTTACTTTCTTATTATGTTTCAGTTCTTATTAATATGAAAATTTTATAAGATCCTACTCATCTAGGAAAGGAAAGGAAAGGAAAAAAATAGAATGGAATTGGAAATAGAATGGGTATCGGGTTGGTCACTATTCATTTCAGTGACCCTGAAAATTATGGACTGGACACCAATTTCGGCTGTTTTTGATTATTTGTCATCTCCTTCCTATCTCCTCTCATCCCGAGCCAAAAAATGATAAGATCCTAAGTTAGGCCTAGCTGCATTAAAGTACCAAAAATCGTTAAAGTCGGTCGAGGAGAAGTTAGCAATCAAACATTATTACAATGAATAGAAAATGCTCCCTCTTCCCCTTAAAATGGAAATTTTCAAAAACAATGAGACATGTTTTTCTTTAAGTTTAATAAGGAGTTTATATACCGAGTTTCATCTTTCTAACTTGATAGGTTCGTGAGATACTGTACGGTATTTTAGGTACAAATTTTGAATCCCTTCTACCCCTTAGGATTCGCCCTTTAATCAACGTAATAAGGGCCAGGTCAATTCATGTACGGTACTAACAATTATAAAAATCGGTCCAAAGCTCTAGAATGAATTGCCGAGTGAACATTATATTAATTTTTATTTGTATAGATAATTAATCATTATTGACGGTAATTATATACTTATTACATTATATTGTCTCATCTGTGAGTAGAAATAACTCATTATTTGTATTTGGAAAGACAAGGAATATCATAATTAAGTATTGAATCCAGTTTTACGAATAAAGCGCGAAGTATAACAAGCAGGCAAGAGAAAAAAATCTTCACCGATACCTCCACATGACGTCACGGACAGGGAGCCAATCATAACGCTAATCGCGAACTGGGGTACCTGTTATTTTACCCTTTCGGGATCGGGAGTTTTTGGGGTATTTTTTAGACTTTCAGTCAAGCAGCTACTGCAGCGTCACTATTTATCCTAGGATCATGATTCATACCTCATTCCCTTCAGAATGGAGCTGGCTTTCAAATGGTAGCACTTGCATGCTCATACTATATACCAGGAGAGGGAAAAGTGATGTCAAATGGAAAATTTCGAGGGAAAATTTTTTTTCACATTTTGGGCCCCTCTGGAACGGCCCTGTGCGAACGTAGAGATCTCAAAAAAATCTGATAAATAGTACTTGGTATACTAAATGTGTGTGTCAAATTTCAAGTTTCTATCTTGAATACTAAGGGCGGGAGAAATTTTATCAAGAATCCCCACAATGCCCCAAATTACCACAAAACACCATGATCTCAGGTAAAAAAAAATTCCTGAGACATCTCTATTTACCCTAGGACTATAATCCGCCAATCATTCTCTTCAGAATAGAACTGCCTTTCAGGCGGTACCATTCACGTGTCTCTATTAGGGATGGCCAAAAATTTTCGGATCCGGATATCCCGGATCCAGTGAGATCCGGATCCGGATCTCGGATCCGAACCTCAGATCCGGATCTCGGATCTGGATCCGAAATTCGAATCTCAGATCTTGATTCGTATTCAAACCTACATCTGAAATTGAGATGATAAAATTGAATATCTAAAATTCGTTAATTTTTTTAGGATTCACTGATATAGTAGGTTGCTGTGCTTTTAAATGTTTCCATAACACGTTTGTGCTACCTTTGTTCTTTATTTTATTTTATCCTTGCAATATTTACATGTTGCACTTTCTGTCGAAGTCTGTTTAGTAAAATGTTTCCAAGTTTGATTTCTTCCCATTTCAGAGTATAGTGAACTGTCTGAAAACTGATGTAAATGGTAACAAATTCTTCTGTTTAGCTCCTCTTCGAAACTTAATGTTAGCTTCACATTGAAAATATTTATTTTATTCTTAGAAAATAAACTTTCTTCTTTTCTCATATACAAATGAAATATATTTTAGATAAGGCCCTTCTAATCGCAGGAATAGTAGACAAAACAAACTCTTTATTAATAGTAGTTTCTGACTCACTAGAGTCCAACCATCAACAAACGTAATAATGAATATCTTTCACTTCGAAGGTATATACAACAAAAAATATAGACTGGTTGGCGTGGAACAACAGTAGATTTTTAAACATACACACGAGAATTCCAGGAGAGCGATATGGTTGTGTTCGTTGTATGACTTTATTACCTACGGCTTGCCCTTCTGAGGTCGGGAGTTTGTTGAAGGAGTAAATATAAAAGAGTTTTGTTATTTTTTCTTCATCTTCCAGGCTTCTTTAATCATACATTGTAGGACGTAACCAAAACATATCCATGCATCGTATCATTGAAGCGTTTTGTGCTTTGTATATTAAAGTGTTCAAAAATATTTAACATATTCGCATTTTTGTTATTTTTTCTTCATCTTCCAGGCTTCTTTAATCATACATTGTAGGACGTAACCAAAACATATCCATGCATCGTATCATTGAAGCGTTTTGTGCTTTGTATATTAAAGTGTTCAAAAATATTTAACATATTCGCATTTGTTCATATGATTTCAGGTTCAATTTTCGGTGGGAACATACATAAGAAAATTGAAAGCTGAAACAATATGAAAATAGTATATAAAAGTCAGGAAATTGATATTAAAACTTTAGCTATCTATTGGGACTGTAAGGCTGTAGTTAAATTAATCCACACGTTTCGTGAAGAGATATTACGTCATTATTGTTTATTTACTATAAGCTACCAAATACATCCTCAGAGGCCACTTTACACTGTAGTAATCAACAGATGAAAACATTGGAAAAGGAATGAAAAGAAGGTCTCCAGAACCTTAGATCAAGGTACTAACCTAGCATTTGCCCAGTATAACTGAGGAACAACCCTGGAAAATCCTCAGTCAGGATGGCTAGTCTCCGAATTCGAACCCGGTATTCTCCAATGGCGAAGCAAGAATCCTAACAAGTAGTCTGAGCTCGCTCCGTATTATTATTATTATTATTATTATTATTATTATTATTATTTAATTAATTAACGTAATGTTTTAAAAATTAGTTCAAATTAAACCGTACTTTCTTTATTGCTGATGTTATAGTTAATAAGCCTACATGAGACATCAGTCTCCCATCAAGAAAGAATACTAGAACTGGAATTCAGGAAGCGTGGGTGAAGAGATTAATAAGGATGAGGAAACTATGTACGATGCAAAAACTGAGTAATTATGATTTCGTCACAGATATATTCACTTACATACGTCAATTAATATTTCTCTGATACAGTGCATTCTTACTTTCTATAGTGACAGGAAAATGGCCCGCTTTTGTAAACGAACACACTAAGCACGTGTGTATAGGCGCAATGTCCGTGCAAAGAAACATAGGTAAAACTAGAAAAAAATAGGGAAAGCGAGGGGAAAATGATAAACCGCCCTTCAACTTAAAAAAAAAAGTACAAATAACTAAACTTAGAGCTACGAAAGACGCGAGGCGAATTTTACTGAAAAGATTGTTTTTCCTTAGTGATTAGTTGTGCTAACTATGAACACGAATTAAAAAGAAAACAAGTAGCTAGCTCTGAGTTTCGCAAACTAGTTGAAAAGAAAATACTGGATAAAATTCAATAATAAAGAAGGCATTTATGATAATTTAAACAAACTAAATTCTTGGCACGACAGTCCTTTGGTTCCTACCAGCGGGCTTACGTTGAAAGTGGGGATGTGTAGTCAACGCATCGACACTCGAACTCCCTAATGCCGGCTTTCTAGACTGGAGTCCGCTACATCTTACTTAAGATAACTCCCCAATTGACCTCACGATGTTGGGTCAACATCGAAATTGTTAGGTGCCTCTCCGGAAATTGAACCCATAACCACGGGCACCGAAGGCACGCTCTCCGTCTTCTATAGACGAAAAGCTAAGTTACCCACATTATCTAATACAGAAATAAGTTCTGATTCTCTAATAGCTGCTGATGGTGATAGTCAAGGTTCACCGAAGCATGATCCCAAACCCAAACTGAGATATTGATGTCACTGGAACGCCTGAAAAAGTGAATTGCCCACTTGTCAGGATGAAGGGCGATGGTGATGTGAAATGCGGGGCTGTCAGAAGTACTACTTATGATAATTGGAAATGAAAATGACATCACGCAAATGGAAATCTTTGAGTTTTACGTCCCACGATTATGCCGGTTAGGCTAAAGGAGACGGTGATTATGAGAAATGAATGAAATGGTGGAATGAAGAAAGTGGGAGGAAACGGGAGAACCCCGAGAAAACCCACGAGCACGGCATTTGTCCACCACAAAGTCCACACGGCGCGAGCTGGGATCGAACCAGGGACCCCAAGTGCCGGAGGTGAACGCTCTACCACTGAGCCACCGCGCCCCCTTTATGATAATTGAATTTATAATATTCTATGTTGCCATAAACCCTCTTCAAGAACAAAACTGTTAATCTTAGCTTTGAAAATGTTACATAAGGAGTTTTATTGCTATCATTAGTTTGCATTAGGAATTATCGGATTTATTTTAAAGCTTAACTTTTGCATCTCTTCTGATTTACGAATATTTAAATCGCGAGTATCCCCTTAAGGTCAATTAGTAATATTTTAAATCATTTCAAACCAACTTTATATATGGTTAGTCTTGTTATATGGGAATAATTGAGACCAGAAGCAGTCTACAGGCTAAGCCCAAAAGAATCTTGGCCGACCTCCTGATTAACCACGTTTTTCAGCAAGGTGAATTGTGGCAATCCGATACACACATGAGGAAATCTTCGGTACAGTGTGAAAGCTTCCATAAGAACCAGCACTCCATCTGTGAAAGCTTCCATCAGTGTAATTGCTAATTTTTATTCAATGTGAAAGTACCTAACTTTATTGCTAAAAAAGAAAAGGCATTTATTTCAAAGAAGTCGCCATTACAGTTTTCGTATTTGAACACAACACTCATGAAAAGTTATGTTAAAGCGCGACTTGCCGCTGGAAAAGAATATTTATCTGTTTTTAGTTTCTCGTTCCCCAAAGTACCGGTACATGCGCAATTAGTGCAAGTGCCTTCCGCTCGCATTACCTAGGTACAAACTGCTACGATCTTGGTACTAGCACTTGTTTCGGATTCCAGACCTCAAATATTTCTCTCTCAGCCTGATTATATGTATGAATCCGAAATTTCAAATCTAGATAAGGGGCACCAAAATTCATAGTTTATTCTCGGTGCTCATATTGTGATTTACTAAATAATTATTAAATTTAATTGTAAGGTATACATTTGATATTTTGAGCAGACTGAGCAAGATAAATATACGTAAAAACTAGTCAATACTTGTCTTAACTGTTTATGTTTTCTTAACTGTCAATGAAATAGATGTATTGAGGAATTTTAAATATTCGAGTTTTATATTCCGGTTTCAAATATAAATATGTGTGTGTGTATTTCATCTCGGTCCTCAATCGGGTGGACCTAGATTCGACATTCGAACTCTCATCCGGATCAAATCAGATTTTTTTTTTTTAGTAAGGCAAGCATTTGATCTTTAGTGTATAATGAAGGAGACAAATAGCCTGTCAATATTCGTCTTAATTTTCTGTGTTCTTTTCACTGTCAGGACTTCGTGAAATTACTTTCTGCGAATTTTTGATATTCAAATTTATCACAATTTGGGTGGGATGTGGGTTTGGATAAAAATCAAGATCTGAGATCCGGATTTCGGATGCAGATCCGAATTTCGAACCCAGATCCGAGATCCGGATCCAGATCCGAAATCCGAGATCCGGTTCCAAAGGATCCGGACCCAATCAGATCCGGATCTTCGGATCCGGCCAGATCCGGATCCGACCATCCCTGGTCTCTATCGTGTATCTAAGGCGGGATAATCCCGAAAAAGGGATTTTTTGCGTCTAAATATCTCTTTTTTCAACTTTTAGCCCCCCTGGAACCCCCTGTTTTAACGCAGAGATCTGAAAAAATCTGATAAATACTACTAGGTGGGCTAAGTGTTTATGCACAATTCCAATTTTCCAGGTGCAAAAGTAAGCCCGCCAAAAACATATATACCGACAATGTCCCATATTCCCGTATACAGAGGGATATTTTGTAAACATTCCCTGAGACATCCCTAATTACCCTAGGATCATGGTTTGCACATCATTCTCTTCAGAATAGAACTGCCTTTCAGGCGTTACCACTCACATGTCTCCATCATGTATCTAAGGCGGGAAAATCCCGTGAAAGGGGTTTTCTGGTAAAAATATCCCTTTTGTCAACTTTTAGCCCCTCTGTAACCCCCTGTTTTAACCCAGAAATATGAAAAAATCTGTTAGATACTACTCGGTAGACTGAATGTTTTTTCACAATTTCAATCTTCTAGGTGCAAAAATAAGCCCGCAAAAAATACCGAAAATGTCCAAAATTCCCCTATACAGAAGTATATTTTGATAAAAATTCCCTGACACTTCCGTAAGTACCCTAGGGTCATGTTTCGCCCATCATTCTCTTCAGAATAGAACTGCCTTTCAGGCGGTACCATTCACATGTGTCCATCATGTATCTAAGGCGGGAACATCCCGAAGAAAGAGATTTTTTGGTAAAAATATCCTTTTTTTCAACTTCTTGCCCCTCTTGATCCCCCCTGTTTTAACGCAGAAATCTGAAAAAAATCTGGTAAATACTACTCGGTGGACTGAATGTTTGTGCAAAATTTCAATCTCGTACGTGCAAAAATAAGCCCGCCAAAAAATAATGAACATAGGCGAAAAAGAAAACATATAAAAGAAAATATGTATTTAAAATTATGACTTCATCACCTCCTATGTCTCGACGCAGGAAGGTGTGAAACTATACGTAAGGTCTTCTACAATGCATCTGGACTTGAAAAAAAAACACACACACAAAAGAACGGACGAAAAAGCTCAAATAGGAGAGTTATAACTAAATGTACCATGAAACACCCGTATGGTACAAATTGTACCATAAGTACCCCAAAAGGATACAACATTTCTTGGTGGGAGTACATTTTTATTTTCGCTAACGAGTAACTTTCTTTTTTTCAAAATCGTTCTCTTATTTGTAATTTTGTTTATGGTATTTCAAGTGACAACATTCTAACGAGCAAGATAGTAACCACATGGCAATAGTGTTAAGAACAGGAATTTAAATTCTTACCATCAACAAAATGAAATCTTTCAGTTTGATATCGCACAACTATGCCCTTTAAGCTAAGGAAGCGATGAATAAAGCAAGTGAATTAGGGATGCGCACGAGTCGAGACATGTCTCGAATCTCGACTCGACTCGACTCTAATTCGAGTCGAGATTCGAGTCGAGACACACTATGTAAAATTCGAGACTAGTCGAGACAAACGTATTTCTCGACTCGAATTTTCGAGTCGAGACTCGAGTCGAGTCGAGACAGCTCCTAAAAATCTCGACTCGACTCAAATGTCTCGAAAATTTTTCTATGATTTTTAATATTATTTTGAACAAAGTACTCGCTCAGAAACACTCGTCACGAGAATTTCGCAAACTGCAGGACTTGTCAGGTGTTCGAGGAGTGCTGTGGTGATTGTCTTCAACAAGTGGCGAAACCAAGGAAAAAAGACGTCGAGGGGTTGGGCGCCCCCCACCTCATTACAGATGTCGAACGTCGTAGGCTGGGCAGACTGGTAAAACAGAACAGACAGCGAACTGCGTCGGAACTAAGATCAGAGTTTAATGCTGGGCAAAGTACAAGTGTGTCTGAACTAGTGTTGTCAAATTTCCGGAAATTTTGAACCTGTTTTTTATAGAATCGTTTTTTTTTCGATTTTCAGGAAAAATTGAAAAAAATAAATATGTTTGTATTAGGTTAATTTTACTAGTAATGATATCTCTTTTTTTCAAACACGCGAAAAATGTAAGTTCAAAAATTTCAATATTGTGAATATTAAAAAATAGCACTCGAAAATAAAATTATTCCAATTATTATATATATATTAAAATACTAGATTTACGTGTATATGTTTCTCCTCACAGAAAAGTTTATATGTTTGTCTCCAATCCTTTCGACAATGAGATCTCGAACCCACAAGTGCTAAAAACATCCTGTTTTCATTTGTCGATTCCAAATTTTGTGTAAATTGTGCAGTTCTAATTGAATATTTTTATTTTAAAAAACATGGCCATTAGTTATTTATTACATTTATAGGGGTACACTAGTAGTACTGTGGGGGCGCGGTGGCTCAGTGGTAGAGCGTTCACCTCCGGTGCTTGGGGCCCTGGTCCGATCCCAGATCGCGCCGTGTGGACTTTGTGGTGGACAAACACCATGCTCGTGGGTTTTCTCGGGGTTCTCCCGTTTCCTCCCACTTTCTTCATTCCACCATTTCATTCATTTCTCATCATCACCGTCTCCTTTAGCCTAACCGGCATAACCGTGGGACGTAAAATTGAAGATTTCATTTCACTAGAAGTACTGAAATTTTTGAAAAAGTAAAGCATCATACTCTATGAGTTATATATTCCAACATCACATAGTTGTATATAGGGGTTGTATATCTGTGAGGCGTTTGTTCCATGGCCAAATAATAATGAAAACGAAGGATAACCTTTTCACAAGTCTAAGATTAATCTTCATTGTTTGGAGAGGTTTTTTTTTTCAATAAACACCGTTTATCACTGACATAATTAATTGTGTGTGTACTTTATTTACTTATTAAATAATGCATGCAAATGCATGCATACACGATATGGGCATTCAGTAAATGGATACTTGAAAATTTGAATTCAATTATGTATACAAGCCGGCTACGAGTCTTTTGTTAGCCGGCTACGGGTGCAGTCCAAACTACTCTTTGGATTGAGCTTCTTACCGGATGTGTAGTATACCGAAGGACCACACAGATGTTATCGAAACTATTGTGCTATTGTTTTTTTTTTTTTTTTTTGTATGCATTGGCACAAACTTCTGTAGATATCGAAGCCCGCCAGTGAAGCCATATCTAGCATCTTGGTGCTAGATCTAGCATAATTCACTCCCATTTAGTATCTAGAATCTTGACTTTAGCATCTTGGCAAACTCTCATTCTTTCCTCTGGAGAACAGAAAAAGAACGAAAATTTAGATGGCTCACTGACCGTTGGGAATTATACCTTAGTTGAAGCGATGGTTGGAGTAATAAAACCAGTTAGTATTTCCGCTGTTGTATTGTTGAATTCACAGAAATGTTCAAAAATAAGCAAAACGTGACTCTGCACAAGATGTTTACTTACCCATAGTTTTATTATTGTCAACTGAACCCTGAGTGTCTGGGATGTTTCTGTCCCTTCTCACTTTACAACTTGAGAGGGGAGGGGGTATGATCGTCAGAATACACCGCTGAAAGAAATGCTTCAGTGCTGCGTCGGAAGCGGCATGTTTTGTATATATTTCTTAAAATGTTATCCATTCATAAAGTATAAATTTCCCCTTCCTCCCCTGATTCTCTTTCTAATACAGAGAACCGACTCTTTAAATGAAGAAAGAACCCTGAACCCTCCCGAAAATGCAAAAATGAATGATGGGTTTGGGTACAAATATGAAATCTGTGGATGAATCAAATAATGCAGATACATGATAAGATGATGACGAAGATGACAGTGCTTGATGCAGCGTAGTCCACCACAAGTTAATAAATTTGAAGTGTTCATATTTGTGTATGTGTACGTCTGTATGTGCTTGTTTCTGAGTATTTGTGTGCGCGAGTGTCTTGTAGTTGTTATATGAATATCCACTGGATTAAGTGAAAGTATAAAATGGATTTGATGACTGCCAATTTGACGTCACCTTGGTAAGTCATTATTTTTTTAATATTTAGTAATATTAAATTAGATTATAGTTTAGCATCGTTTTCAGGAGCAAAGCTCTACAAGACGTGAGCGTACAGTTTAACGTCGGATTTGAAACACATGAGCTCCTACCATGATTCAAACCTCGCTCGAGAAATTCACATACGCTAACCACATAGGAACGGGGAGCTCAACATTTAGTAATATGTATATTAAGTTGTAAAATTAAATTCGTTTAATTTTCACTAATATAATCTTCACAATGTAAAGCATTCGCTAGGCACGTTATCTTGTTTAAAAACAAAAAGCCTATCTCTTATGTTTCCGCCTCGGGGTTGGACTGCGGGATGATAGAAATCCGAAAGAGATGTTTTTATTATATTTTGTACAGTAGATCTGCTCCTTCATAATCTCCGTGTTTGATAAGAATGAACCTCCCTGCCTCAAGAAAATGTATACGTAATATAACAAACCACGCACATTAAATGCCAGACTAATATAGCAAACATTGAAGATGCCCCCGTAGAAAATTTTCTTCGACCGCCCATGTCTGGAGGTACACAATTTCGCAACTCAGTGGATACGATGTGCATGTGCATGTGGGTAAATCAAAGCCCACTGATTTACAGATCATATTTAAATTTTATAAAAATATTCTCTGTGAATACTAACCTGAGGAGAACTATTTTTTTTTAATTCGATCGCAAAAGGAGTTTTTTTTCTTGTTTTGTTCACCAGGTCTCGGTAGTCGTCCGGCAAGAAAACAAGTTTCTACAAGTGTTTCCCCAGCAAATTTTTTGAGAAAAGGGTCCCCCAGGAGTGTTATTTAGGGGGTAATTCCTGCGTTTGTTATATACATATATATAGATATAAATATAGATATACTGTGTGTATATATATATAAAGATAAGAAGAAGCGGGTCTTTAAAATTAGTTCGGAAAGATAAAATGAAAATCTGGCATAATTTGCAAGAATCTAGTCTAATATAAAAAATAAATAGTTTGTTTGTGTTTGTCTGTCTGTATGCGGCCTGGGGACCAAACGAGTGGACCGAGAGTTACCAAATTTTGGTCAGGGGTACCTTGGCCCAGGCCCCAGATCAAGACAATCTTTTTTTAAAAAAAAATTCGAACCAGGGGGTCTCAGGGGACGCTTACAGGGATATGTAGAAAATGGCCGATATTACTGTCGAATTCATAGTTTTCGCGGTCGCTGAAATCAACGGTGAAACTCTGATCACATTAACTTCCAAATTCACCCTATTCGGGCCGGGGGTGATCGGGGGGAGGGGGTCGGATATCGAGACAAGTAAAAGTAATCCAAAATGACCGATATTAGTGTCAAATCCATAGTTTTCGCGGTCGCTAATATCGATGGTGACACTTCCATTTGCGATGATTTGCAAATTCAGCTATAATTGTATGTGGGCCGGGAGTCAGCAGGGGGATACTGAGACATGTAAAAATAATCCAAAATGACCGATATTAGTGTCAATTCCATAGTTTTCGCGGTCGCTGAGATCAATGGTGACACTTTCATTAGCGAGGACTTGCAAATTTAGCTACAATTGTATGCGGGCCGGGAGTTAGCGGGGTCTCAGGGGGACGGTATCCGCCCCCGGTGACCCCTGGCCCGAATAGGGTGAATTTGGAAGTTAATGCGATCAGAGTTTCACCATTGATTTCAGCGACCGCGAAAGCTATGAATTCTACAGTAATATCGGCCATTTCCTACCACTTTTACATATCCCTGTAAACGCCCCCCTGAGACCCCCTGGTTGGATTCCGAGACATGTAAAAGTAATCCAAAATGATCGATATTAGTGTCAGATTCATAGTTTTTGCGGTCGCAGAAATGAATGGTAATACTTCAACAGGCGTTGTCTTCCAAATACTGCCCCCATGCGAAGAATGGGTATATTCAGCTGTCTAATATAAATAAAACAAAAGAATTTGTTTGTGTGTTTGTCTGTCTGTGTGCGGCCTGGGGACCAGACGAGTGGGCCGAGAGTTACCTAATTTTGGTCAGGGGTACCTTGGCCTAGGCCCCAGATCAAGATGAAAAGTTGTTTTCAAATTTCGAACCAGGGGAGTCTCAGGGGGGGCGTTTACCGGAACCGGCTTGGGAACCAGATAAATTGACCGAGAGCTACCAAATTTTAGTCACGAATACCTTGGTCCAGACTCCAGACCAGGTTAAACGATTTTGTCAAAATTCGAACCAGGGGAGTCTCAGGAGTCGTTTACCGGGACATGTAAAAGTAGTAGAAAATAACCGATATTAGTGTTGAATTCATACTTTTCGCGGTCGCTGAAATCAATGGTGAAACTCCGATAGCATTAACTTCCAAATTATTGCTATGCTGCACCGGGCCAGGGGTCACCGGGGGGGGGGAGTTGAGATATCAAGACATATAAAAGTAATCCAAAATGACCGATATTAGTCTCAAATCCATAGTTTTCGCGGTCGCTGAGATCAATGGTGACACTTTCATTAGTGATCACTTGCAAATTCAGCTACCATTGCATGCGGGCTAGAAGTCAGCGGGGGTGGGGAGATACCGAAACATGTAAAGGTAATCCACAATGACCGATATTAGTGTCAAATCCATAGTTTTCGCGGTCGCTGAGATCAATAGTGACACTTCCATTAGCGATGATTTGCAAATTCAGCTACAATGTATGTGGGTCGGGAGTCAGCGGAGGGGGGGGGGGGGCGGATACCGAGATCAGTAAAAGTAATCCAAAATGACCGATATTAGTGTCAAATCCATAGTTTTCGCGGTTGCTGAGATGAATAGTGACACTTTCATTAGTGATCACTTGCAAATTCAGCTATCATTGTATGCGAGCCGGGAATCAGCGGGAAGGGGGGGGCAGAGGATACCGAGACATCTAAAAGTAATCCAAAATGATCGATTTAGTCTCAGATCCATAGTTTTCGCAGTCGCGGAAATGAGGGTAATACTTCCACAGGCCTTGACTTCTATACGAAGAATGAGTATATTTAGCTAATATATA
This sequence comes from Thermobia domestica, assembly GCF_964235325.1. Taxonomy (NCBI): domain Eukaryota; kingdom Metazoa; phylum Arthropoda; class Insecta; order Zygentoma; family Lepismatidae; genus Thermobia; species Thermobia domestica. The sequence continues at coordinate 97,686,304 of NC_137455.1, forward strand.
TATATATATATATATTATATATATATACTGATCAAAAAATTAGGGAATCAGATGAAAACACATGTAAAACTTCTTACTAATAATGTGAGAACACTGTATCTTGTCCAGTTCAGATTAAAATCATGAAGGCTCAACGAGCAAACGAACCGTTTGGAACATCTGTGCACGTGATCAGTGACGTGGCGCTACCAGATATCATTTTGTAGTGTGGCGCTGCCAACACATTTCAGCTCCAGGATACCTTTGTTCTCATTGTGTTTAGTGCGTTACAAATATACGTAGTGAAATTGCACAACAACGTGATTTGCCAGAATCGTTGGCATGGCGAGCTGTAGGCAGGTTGGAAGCTGGTCAGTCACGGCGGGAGGTGGCACATGCCATAGGAGTGGCGCAAAGTGTGATTTCCCGATTGTGGAATCGATTTCAAACAACTGGAAGTGTTCGAAGAAGACAAGGACAGGGCCTTCCACTAGCAACCAAAGCCAGAGACGATCGTTATCTCTTGTTAACAGCCCGTCGAAACCGGCGTCAGAATACAACTCTGTTCCCGCAAGCCTTCCGAACAATAACAGGACGCACAACATCCACTCAAACGGTCCGCAATCGCCTTCAAGAAGGTGATCTCTACTCACGTAGGCCTATGGTGTGTATCCCATTAACTGCACGACACCGTGTTGATCGAAGAGCGTAGGCGGAGGAACATCGCGGGTGGAGACGCAATGAATGGGGCAATGTTTTGTTCTCTGACGAGTCTCGATTCAGTGTAGAGCCTGGTAATCGACGTGTTTTAATCTGGAGAGAGTGTGGAACACGACACAATCCCATGTTTGTGCGAGAAATATCCCAGTATCATGGTGGTGAACTGATGGTGTGGGCAGGAATCAGCATTGGTGGGCGTACTGAGCTCCACATCATCCGAAATGGCTCTTTGACGGCTCTCAGATATAGGGATGAGATCATGAAAACTCTTGTTCTTCCTTATGCTGTTGCCATTGGTGATTCGTTCCTTTTCATGGATTACAATATTCGTCCTCACAGAGCTCGGTTAGTGGATGAGATGCTGGATTCTGAGGGTATCGCTCGGATGAAGTGGCCAGCATGCTCTCCGTATCTCATTCCAGATGAGCATGTCTGGGTTATGCTTGGCAGACGAATTGCCGCTATCCAACAACCATTCCAGAGCTGGAAGTCGCTCTTCTGGATGAGTGGCACAATATCCCCCAAGAACTCATCGATAATCTGATTGAATCCATGCCACGCAGGTGCGAGGCTCTGTTGGCTATTCGAAGTTATCATATGACATATTAAGGAACAATCAGTGTTGTTGCCTTGCCTATTTGTGAGCAGTTCGAGAGGTGCGCACATAACCGTCTTGTGTCATGAGCCATGTGAACAAGGTCTTCCGTACCCCAACACTAGTATGTGCCCCATTTTTCTAGTGTATCTTAAAGCATTCCTTTTTGTATAATATATATGAGTCAAACACAAGATTATTCATACCCTATCTTAAGATCTTGTGTGATATTTCAGCTGAACCCCTAATTTTTTTTAGCATTACTACTCTAAGGAGGGTGGTGACATGTAAAGATAATTGAAAATTATCGATATTAATGTCAAATTCATAGTTTTGGGGCTCCACAAGTTCATTGGTGAGAGTTTTGGTGCCCTATGTGTCCAAAATGAAACGTATTCTCCTCTTGCGAAGAACGGATATTCTGCTAGTCTGTAATAATAATTAACGGAAGTTTCACTTAATATATTTCTCGCTGCTCAAATTTACTCACTTGTGCGGTATATATGTGTAAAGTAGAATTAAAACCCGTTGCTTTAAGTATTTTTCCGTTAGCGAAATACATTGTATATACAGTAGGACGTCGATAATCCTAACGTCAAAAATCCGAACGCGGTCCCTAGAAGCTTTTTACATTTTCTCTTAACGCTAGCGTTAAACAAACAATAGCGTGTCCATCGACGTTACATGAAGTCAGTGTTTTTACAGAAGTTCATTTATATGTAATTGTTTGGCATGTATTTTTACTTTTACTTTTATTTTTTCTTAGGCCTATAAGTTTTAAGTGTGACTTACAAGAACAGTGTTATTTAGAGTACAAGCAAGTTCTTCAGAAACATTAAACGTAAGTAGCCTTACGTACGATATTGTAATTACTGTATGTACTGAGAGCTCCTCCGTGGCTAAGCGGTTAGCGTACGCGCCTTTGGCGTGGGAGACCCGGGTTCGATTCCCGGCGGGAGCTCATGTGGTTCGGATTCCACGTTAATCAGTAGGTTCACGTCTCATATAGCCTCGCTGCTGAACGGGACATTAAACCCCAAATCAACTCAACTCAACTGTATGTACTGAATAACCACTGTATCCATAGAAGAACATATCGTACAGTACATGTAAGCCTAAATGGGATTTTCTTGGTCATTTTCGAAATTCCGGACAATTTGAAAATCCGAATACATGTGGTCCCAATTAATTCGGATTTTCGACTTCCCACTGTATATGCTGCAGAAATGTTACAGCAAGTAAGATTACTAGCATCAGACCAACAAATAGTTTTTAAACTATATTTTCCTATTTTTGCCAATATTTCCGAATCAATGATTTTTTTCTAATGGTTTCAAAATTTCCGGAATTTTACATAGAACAATGAAGATATCTCTACGAAATATATGTTTGATTTAACATATTAACTAAAATGATTCTGTGATTAACAAAAATGATGATTCTGATAATACCCAAAATTTCCGTTTTTTCCCCAGCTCGGGAAAACCGTAAGAAAAACTTTAAACCCAAAATTTCCGTTTTTTCACAGGCCTTCACAACACTAGTCTGAACACACAGTGCATCGAACACTCCTAACGATGGCGAATGTTAACAGCACGACATCGGCAACTATAACTGAAATGAACACATGACCATCGCCACTAGACCTTCGCACAATGGCAGAGCGTTGCATTGTCTGATGAATCCCGACATCTTCATCATGATGATGTGAGGGTGCGAATCCGTCGTGTTCAAAGGGAACGGCTCCTTGACATCTGTACTGCGGAACGGAGACAAACTGGATGGGGTTTAATTATCTGTGGAACATTCAGGTGAGCATCCATGTGTCTAGTGGAGTTGGAGCAAGGCACCATGACGGCCGAGGCGTCGCACGCACGCTGCTTGCAGACTACGTACAACCCTTCATGACGGCCATGTTTCCCATCGGTAGTGGCATTTTTCGACAAGATAATGCACCATGTCACAAGGCCAGGGGTGTGATGGAGTGATTCGAGGAACACAGGAGCGAGTTCCAAGTGATGTGCTGGCACCCAAACTCTCCGGATCTGAACCCAATCGATCACATCTGGAATGTAATTTAAGGTGACGTGAGGGCGCATCACCCCCTCCCCGGAATTTACGGGAATTAGATGACCTGTGTGTGCATATGTGGTGCCAACTCTCTCCAGCGACCCACCGAGGAACATTGCGACCATGCCAAGACGCGTTGCCGTTGTTATTCGTGCCAAAAGGTGGACATACTAACAATTAGGTAGGTAGTCATAATGGTCTGGCTGATGTGTGTGTATATTTTAACTCGGATATTTTGTCTCGACTCGAATTTCGAGACGTCTCGACTCGAATTCGGGTCGAGTCGAGACAGAGACTGTCGAGTCAAGACACGAGTCGAGACAGCAACATATTTTCGAGTCAAGACACGAGTCGAGACACGAGTCGAGACAACATTTTCTCGAGACGAGTCGAGACAGGCTTAAATCTCGACTCGACTCGACTCGTGCGCATCCCTAAAGTGAATGATGATGGAAGAATTAATCGATCGAGGAAGTATGAGGAAACTGGAGTACACCGAGGAAACCTACGGACACGATGTTGTCCACCACAAACTTACTTAGTCATGGATCGAACCAGGGACCCCAAGCACCAGAGGTAAGCGCTCTATCACTAAGCCACCGTGCCCTTACCATCAACAAAATAAATAAATAAATAAATAAATAAATAAAGGAAGGAAGGAAGGAAGAAAAAAAAATAAGAAACACAAGGTGGAAAAGTATACAAAATATGAAGGAAACGCTTCAAAAATTCACAAAATGATGAAACAAATAAACGCAAAGTTGTGAGGAAAAAATTCACTTGGTTATCAGCACAATGAAGAAGCCACTTACGTATATATATATATATATATATATATATATATATATATATATATATATATATATATATATATTTACTGATATATTTGTCAGTCATCTGAAGCAATGTTTTATCTAGAAAATTCTTCCTAATGCAACCAAAAAGTTTTGAGAAATTATAAAATATATCATGACTATGAAATGTAGTTCTTTTCAGCATACATACTTCCTTTTTTTTAAAAATAAAATGGCACCTCCCTCTCATGTATACCTTTGACCAAAACCAATATTGAAAGAATAGCGAAAATACCTGTTCTTTGCACGAGCATAGATTTATAAAAATATTTGAAAGGTATGATTCAGGCCCGTATCCACGGTGGGCAAGAGGGGGCCGGGCCCCCCCTAAAATTTTCATGGAAGGCTTGCAAAAAATCTCGATTAATTCTATGTGTAAACACTAAGAATAAAATGCAATATAAAAAAGATTATTCCAAGAATTTTTAAATTTTAACTATTTGCCGAACACTTTTAAACATATTTTAAAGGAGTTAAAGTCAAGTTTATCAGTCTTCTCGAATCTTGATATGAAATGACACAATACATATTGAAGCAAGTTTTTACGAAAAGAAGGAATATGTTCACAAGGGCGGATTTTCATGCAAGCGTCCGTTACGTTCGTTGCTTGCGATTTCTATGTGTAGCCAACAGAAAGTTGTGTTACACGTAGAACTGTACTTAAATAACTTTCTCAATTGGTTATTCAGCCACATCGCAAGCAAAGAACGCAATGACGATTGCATGAAAATCCATACTTCATGCCACAGTTGTAATAGCGATCTGGGAGGTAGGAGACGAAGTGTGAAGTGCTTGCTGTAAGCCAAATCATAAAAAGAGGAGCAAGAACAAAGCGTTTATATTTTGTCGATTGCTGTAACGACGGTAGGTTATTGTTATTCTATTGTGTAGTTGTAGGACATACATGCATTGCAAAATCCTCGTTAACAGCAAACCTTAGATTAACTGTGGAACAATTAGTTGTGAATTGAATTAAGAGCTCCGAGCTTCGTTAAAGGCGATTGATTCTAGTAGGATCCAAATTATTGAGATATGATATCTAAAACAAGAACATTCACCGAAAAAGTAATAGTTGCAAAGACTTTCATGTGTTTGTTCTCATAAAAGAATAAAGTTAAGCTGAATTACCTTAATTAGATGAAAATCAAATGAAATCTTTGAGTTTTATGTCCTACGGTTATGGCGGTTAGGCTAAAGGAGACGGTGATTATGAGAAATGAATGAAATGGTGAAATGAAGAAAGTGGAAGAACCCCGAGAAAACCCACAAGCACGGTGTTTGTCCAACTCAAAGTCTACACGGCGCAAGCTGGGGTCGAACCAGGGACCCCCAGCACCGGAGATGAACGCTCTACCACTGAGCCACCGCGCCCCCTTTATTAGATGAGTAACTGAGCAAGTGAAAATTTAACGTTTAAGTTTAAGGATTAAATTCCGGGTTGTGAAGCCAGCACTAGTAAAAATTTGCAAGATTTAGAGGAGAAATTAAGTAGCAAAATGTTTTGTATTGTACTTGGGGTTGGGGATCCCGTGGAAGTAGCTACTTATATATATATATATATATATATATATATATATATATATATATATATATATATATATATATAGACCCTATATATATATATATATAAACGTTGTAAATTGTAACTTTTTCTTAGTCGCGTACGCGTAATAATGTAATTCAACATGAAAGAAGCAATGACGCTTTTACTCGATACTGGATGAGTGGAGCGTTTTTCTTACATTGAGAAAAATCCGTTCTCCGGACAGTGGTATATTGTACAAATGTACGGAATCTTCTTGCGTACTACAAAAATCAGAACGGAGCATACGTTATCCGTATGCCCTTAGGTGTTACATCATGCCGTTGCAGGAAGTCTGATGTCTAACAGTCTTCCTTATATTACATACATATATGTGTGTTACCTTCGTCAGCTATATGTTATATACGTCCATTTGCATGTGAGATCCTGACCGCCTACATTGTTTCATACGGAAAGTATGTATAGATGGAACACTTACACAGAAATATTATAAAACATGCGTTTTCAGTTATACGCTTGCTGTATGTTAAGTCCATGGATTTAGAAATGTAACATACGATATTACATATGCCCCATACATTTCTTTCTCAGTGTAGCTTTGAATAACATTATAGTATTTTTTTTAGCTGTTTTGGTATGTCTTCTTGGTATAGTGCACAGGTGGTTCATTTATATAAAACGAGTTTAATTTAAGATTTTAAAGAAGAACTTAGTATAAATATTTTTTAAAAAATACAACTGTAATTGTAAACAAGGGAATTACTTCAAAGTTACCCGTCCACCTAATTTTCAACAAAACCACAATAAAATATATAATCATCAATTTCTACTTAAACTTTACTCATTTTATGTTCTGTTACGTTACTTCGAGGGTGTGAGTACGGGGGAGGAACCACAATTAGATATGGAAATCCATTATTAACCTAAAGGGAAGACTGGCGGGCCGCGCGGGGCACGGCTGTGGGTATTTAATGGGGAGAAGCCGAAGTAAGGTTGGATAACGCACTACCGGTACTAGGTTACTTAGGTTAGGTTGTGTCTACTTCGCACTTACCTTAGTACGTACTTAGGTTTGTAGAACTCTCCTATCTCAAGCAGAAACGCGTGAACAATTGTTAGTAGTCTTTGTTCTTTCATTCATTAAGCAATGAATATTCAAAAGATTAGCCTTAATAACATCATCATGTTTTACAAATGTTATTAGTGTCAATTCACATCCAGCGCAAAGACCCTGTACCTTGCAAGCATGTTTACTCGAAAATTATCCACAATCCAACCGTCCTGAACCTAGGGACAAGTAGTTCCCTCTACTTGCGAATTAGTCCCGTCTTTATAACCGCTTATCAAAAGATATTATACATAAATTACGCTTCACTTACATGTTATCAAGCACACAAGCAATCAAATTATCAATTTCTTCTAGGTAAATTTTCAAAACTTTGATAAAAACGGAAGGGCAACTTCGCAAGTTAACCTTAAACAAGAGCCTAAGTAAAGTTGAATTTCCTTATTTCACAGATCATCTCTCGTTCTTGATCTTAATGTTAGTATTACATGTGGGACTATTAAAACATTTATATTTTAATTCTAATTCGTGTAGTTATTAATACCCATTTAATAAAATTCACGTTTTTTCATGTAGATTACAGAATGTTAATGTGTGTGTGTGTAGAGAGGGATAATCGAATTAAGTAGAAGCAAAATACTTAAACATTCAAGAGCAGATATGACGAATTGCTGATGTTACTATTTGATGAACTATAATATGATTGGCTCGCCCCCCCCCCCCCTAAGTTGAATTTCCTTATTTCACAGATCATCTCTCGTTCTTGATCTTAATGTTAGTATTACATGTGGGACTATTAAAACATTTATATTTTAATTCTAATTCGTGTAGTTATTAATACCCATTTAATAAAATTCACGTTTTTTCATGTAGATTACAGAATGTTAATGTGTGTGTGTAGAGAGGGATAATCGAATTAAGTAGAAGCAAAATACTTAAACATTCAAGAGCAGATATGACGAATTGCTGATGTTACTATTTGATGAACTATAATATGATTGGCTCGCCCCCCCTAACTTCTACCGGGCCCCCTCTACATTTTCGGGCTGGCTACGGGCCTGGTATGATTGAACCAGTTTTCTCATCCTTAGGATCAGTATTGGAATTGAAATGGAAGAGAGTTTCGTATCACAGTGTGTAATTACGGTTGACTTCCAAACTATGCAAGTTCAGTACAGAAACTTGAAGTAGTTCATCAATAACTACTGCTTGCAATAGAGGAATAAAATCAAGATAATGTTAAAGCCCTGTTCTCGGAATCCATATCAAAACGCCATTACTCACTTTCTCTTACTTTTTTGCTCTATGCAAGACTAACATTAAAACCGAAATGGAAAATAATGTATGTCACTTTTCGTTACAATAAAAAGAATCACGGTGACGAAGCTGGCAACGGACAGTAGAAGAGGAGATTTATCCGGTAGATCTAATGATGACAAAACTGAACAACGTAACAATTGGACTAGACAATGGTATAGGCATGTGTTTAAGTGGGCAAGAAAATAACACGAGTAACGTAGGTAACTATGTTACATTATACCTTGGTATAATGTATCATGGTCCGAGATTTTTTTGGATATCCTGTGTATATATTCACATTTTTGTTAGTTTTGTAGAGATTTTAGAAATATGTAGAAATTTATTGTGGTACTATAGAGTTAATTCACAAAATTTTCATTACTTCGTCAAAGGAGTAATATTTAAGTATAGATTCCATAAAAAAAATATATATGTAATAATATTATTTTCAGAATTTTGCTTATTTAATCAAAAATATTGCATTATTACAATAAGTAAGAGTGTATTTTGTAATTTTCAGTGTTTTTTTTTTTTTTTTTTTTTTAGTTTATTTCCAATGAAACTTTGATACAGGGAATCTTCTTAAGAAAACCTCAAAATTTTGTTCCGCAATTTCTTCAAAATTTTTAAGTTTAGAAATTTAGCCATAATGTATTCTTGGCACATCCCTTTCTTTCGGTAAAAATTGTCTGCTATTGAATCATAAAAACCTCTGCTGCGTTTGAGATTAGTGGCACCTTTGATATTAAGTGGATAAAACTCTCGTCTTATCGTTACGTCATTAACAATAGCCAATTAGTGATCTTATTATTATTATTCATTGTCTTTATCAGAAAACAGCATTCGGAACCAGACGCCAGAAAATGTCTTTCGTTTTAAAATTTGGGGACACTAGACAAAACAGTGTGAATTTGCGGCAAACTGATATGAAAATAGTGATTAATGGTTCCTTTTCCTGTGAATGAGAAAGTTGCGTCTTGCAATGTGCTGTTCAGCGGACAGAAAAGTTGAATGCTGAAATCAGCATCTAATAGCTGTGGTTTGGATGTCGTCCGCCATTTCAAAGGATACAAGCGTCGAAGGAATAATTGTTTGAAGGTATCCTGTGGGAATTCTTGGATTCCAGGCACATACTATCTTTCCAAATTGATAAAGAAGAGGAACTCATAGTTTTAGATGTAAATTTTAGGGGAGCTACGGAATCTACAAGGGAAAAATCAAGAAAGTCCACTATTTCGAATTATGGTCTGGTGAGAGAGAAAGGTGAAGGAAATTACATAATTGGATAGTGTAACCTCAAAATTCACTTTGATTAGCTTAATGTTTTCCTTGGTGGTGTTCTGTGTTATTATGAAGTACTAAGTTTCCAGGTTTCCCCAGAACATACCTGCGATGTGAGTGTTGTAAAACACTCAATGGGGGGGGGGGAGACATGTTAGTCGTATCGCTTGTCATAACAATAACAAATGTATGTACTACACGTACATACATTTACCCAAAATTTGAACCTTGGTTTTAGGTCATGTAACTGCTTAATTCTCTTTGCTTGAATTCTGAAGAATACTCATTTGGTAAATATGTTTTGAAATAGCTGAAATAAATAATAAGCGGTTTCCCATTGTATCAAATTTTCTACACCACGACGCAAGTGCATTTTATGGGTGCACTTCAACGTACTGGAAAAGTGAGATTTTCGTTAACAGCTCGTGTCTGGACCAATATATTCTGATAACAACCATAGTAATTCATATTATTAGTAAAATAAATTGGAATGTTTAAGTCGAAAAATCTTTTATAACAAGAAAACAGCTGGTCTGATCACGATACGTTCTTCAGAGTGTGGTAGCTAAAAGACAATGTCATTGTATATGTTGTTCCTTAGGTTAAGTTAGTTTAGTTAGTTAGGTTAGGGTAGGTTAGGTATTTTAGGTTACGAATATTTCATGTTATTTTCTTGTATTTTGTGGTGTCTGATGTGAAAAAGTTAGTAAAATAGGAAATATGGTAATCAAAAAGGAACTGTGCTACATATGTGAGGTCGCTAAAATATGTGCGTGAACTGGCAGAACCCATTTTCGGAAATTGAAAATAAACCACGCAGATCGTTTGTTCATCGCTTGTTCACGCTTGTTCACATAAAATTTTCGTTTGATCACGATTTATAAACAATATATACGAAAAACAAAATGGGCGGTGCCAACTTCACGCAGCAGAACCCATTTTCAGAAATCGAAAATAAACCATGTAGATCGTTTGTTCATCGTTTGTTCACGATTGTTCACATAAAATTTTCGTTTGTTCACGATTTATAAACAATTTATACAAAAAACAAAATGGGCGATGCCAACTTCACGCAGCAGAACCCATTTTCAGAAATCGAAAATAAACCATGTAGATCGTTTGTTCATCTCTTGTTCACTATTGTTCACATAAAATTTTCGTTTGTTCACGATTTTTAAACAATTTATACGAAAAACACAATGGGCGGTGGCAACTTCACGTACCTGAAAATTATTGGAAATCGAAAATCAACCATGCAGATCGTTTGTTCATTGTTTGTTCACGATTGTTCACATAAAATTTTCGTTTGTTCACGATTTTTAAACAATTTATACGAAAAACGAAATGGGCGGTGCCAACTTCACGCAGCAGAACCCATTTCCAGAAATCGAAAATAAACCACGCATATCGTTTGTTCACGAATGTTCACATAAGATTTTCGTTTGTTCACAATTTATAAACAATTTATACGAAAAAAAAATGGGCGGTGCCAACTGCACGCAGCAGAACCCATTTCCAGAAATCGAAAATAAACCACGCATATCGTTTGTTCATGATTGTTCACATAAGATTTTCGTTTGTTCACAATTTATAAACAATTTATACGAAAAACAAAATGGGCGGTGCCAATTTCACGTACCTGAAAATTATTGGAAAACTGAAAATCAACAATGCAGATCGTTTGTTCATTGTTTATTCACGATTGTTCACATAAAATTTTCGTTTCCTCACGATTTATAAACAATTTATACGAAAAACAAAATGCACGGTGCCAACTTCACGTACCTGAAAATTATTGGAAATCGAAAATAAACCATGCAGATCGTTTGTTCATCATCTGTTCACGATTGTTCACATAACATTTTCGTTTGTTCACGATTTATAAACAATTTATACGAAAAACAAATTGGGCGGTGCCAACTTCACGTACCTGAAAATTATTGGAAATCGAAAATCAACCATACAGATCCTTTGTTCATCGTTTGTTCACGATTGTTCACATAAAATTTTCGTTTGTTCACGATTCATAAACAATTTATACGAAAAGCAAAATGGGCGGTGCCAACTTCACGCAGCAGAACCCATTTCCAGAAATCGAAAATAAACCACGCATATCGTTTGTTCACGATTGTTCACATAACATTTTCGTTTGTTCACAATTTATAAACAATTTATACGAAAAACAGATTGGGCGGTGAAAACTTCACGTACTGAAAATTATTCGAAAACTGAAAATCAACAATGCAGATCGTTTGTTCATCGCTTGTTCACGATTGTTCACATTAAATTTTCGTTTGTTCACGATTTATAAACAATTTTTACGAAAAACAAAATGGGCCGTGCCAATTTCACGTACCTGAAAATCATTGGAAATCGAAAATCAACAATGCAGATCGTTTGTTCATCGTTTGTTCACGATAGTTCACATAAAATTTTCGTTTGTTCACGATTTATAAACAATTTTTACGGAAAACAAAATAGGCGGTGCAAACTTCACCAAGAGAACCCATTTTCAGAAATCGAAAATAAACCATGCAGATCGTTTGTTCATTGTTTATTCAGGATTTTTCACACAAAATTTTCGTTTCTTCACGATTTATAACCAATTTATACGAAAAACAAAATGGGCGGTGCCAACTTCACGTACCTGGAAATTATTGGAAATCGAAAACCAACCATGTATATCGTTTGTTCATCGTTTGTTCACGATTGTTCACATAAAATTTTCATTTGTTCACGATTCATAAACAATTTATACGAAAAGCAAAATGGGCGGTGCCAACTTAACGCAGCAGAACCCATTTCCAGAAATCGAAAATAAACCACGCAAATCGTTTGTTCACGATTGTTCACATAACATTTTCGTTTGCTCACGATTTATAAACAATTTATACAAAAATCAAAATGGGCGGTGCCAACTTCACTTACCTGAAAATTATTGGAAATCGAAAACCAACCATGCAGATCGTTTGTTCATCGTTTGTTCACGATTGTTCACATAAAATTTTCCTTTGTTCACGATTCATAAACAATTTATACGAAAAGCAAAATGGGCGGTGCAAACTTCACGCAAGAGAACCCATTTCCAGAAATCGAAAATAAATCATGCATATCGTTTGTTCACGATTGTTCACATAACATTTTCGTTTGTTCACAATTTATAAACAATTTATACGAAAAACAGATTGGGCGGTGCCAACTTCACGTACCTGAAAATTATTGGAAACCAAAAATCAACAATGCAGATCGTTTGTTCATCGTTTGTTCACGATTGTTCACATAAAATTTTCGTTTGTTCACGATTTATAAACAATTTATACGAAAAACAAAATGGGCGGTGCAAACTTCACGTACCTGAAAATTATTGGAAATCGAAAATCAACTATGCAGATCGTTTGTTCATCGTTTGTTCACGATTCTTCACATAAAATTTTCGTTTGTTCACGATTTACAAATAATTTTTACGAAAAACAAAATGGGCGGTGGTAATTTCACGAACCTGAAAATTATTGGAAATCGAAAATCAACCATGCAGATCGTTTGTTCATCGTTCGTTCACGATCGTTCGCATAAAATTTTCGTTTGTTCACGATTTATAAACAATTTATACGAAAAACAAAATGGGCGGTGCCAACTTCACGCAGCAGAACCCATTTTCTGAAATTCAAAATCAACCATGCAAATCGTTTGTCCATCGTTTTTCATGATCGTTCACATAAAATTTTCGTTTGTTCACGATTTATAAACAATTTTTACGAAAAGGAAAATGGGCGGTGCCAACTTCACGTACCTGAAAATTATTGGAAATCGAAAATAAACCATGCAGATCGTTTGTTCATTGTTTGTTCACGATTGTTCACATAAAATTTTCATTTGTTCACGATTTATAAACAATTTATACGAAAAACAAAATGGGCGGTGCCAACTTCACGTACCTGAAAATTATTGGAAATCGAAAATCAACCATGCAGATCGTTTGTTCATCGTTTGTTCACGATTGTTCACATAAAATTTTCGTTTGTTCACGATTCATAAACAATTTATAGGAAAACCAAAATGGGCGGTGCCAACTTCACGCAGCAGAACCCATTTTCAGAAATCGAAAGTAAACCATGCAGATCGTTTGTTCATCGTTTGTTCACGATTGTTCACATAAAATTTTCGTTTCTTCACGATTTATAAACAATTTATACGAAAAACAAAATGGACGGTGCCAACTTCACGCAGCAGAACCCATTTTCAGAAATCGAAAATAAACCATGTAAATCGTTTGTTCACGATTGTTCACATAAAATTTTCGTTTGTTCACGATTTATAAATAATTTATACGAAAAACAAATTGGGCGGTGCCAACTTCACGTACCTGATAATCATTGGAAATCGAAAATCAACAATGCAGACCGTTTGTTCATCGTTTGTTCACGATTGTTCACATAAAATTTTCGTTTGTTCACGATTTATAAACAATTTTTACGGAAAACAAAATAGGCGGTGCAAACTTCACCAAGAGAACCCATTTTCAGAAATCGAAAATAAACCATGCAGATCGTTTGGTCATTCTTTATTCACGATTGTTCACATAAAATTTTCGTTTCTTCACGATTTATAAACGATTTATACGAAAAACAAAATGGGCGGTGAAAACTTCACGTACCTGAAAATTATTGGAAATCGAAAATAAACCATGCAGATCGTTTGTTCATCATCTGTTCACGATTGTTCACATAAAATTTTCGTTTGTTCACGATTTATAAACAATTTATAGGAAAAACAAATTGGGCGGTGCCAACTTCACGTACCTGAAAATTATTGGAAATCGAAAACCAACCATGCAGATCGTTTTTTCATCGTTTGTTCACGATTGTTCACATAAAATTTTCGTTTGTTCACGATTCATAAACAATTTATACGAAAAGCAAAATGGGCGGTGCAAACTTCACGCTGCAGAACCCATTTCCAAAAATCGAAAATAAACCACGCATATCGTTTGTTCACGATTGTTCACATAACATTTTCCTTTGTTCACAATTTATAAACAATTTATACGAAAAACAGATTGGGCGGTGCCAACTTCACGTACCTGAAAATTATTGGAAACCGAAAATCAACAATGCAGATCGTTTGTTCATCGTTTGTTCACGATTGTTCACATAAAATTTTCGTTTGTTCACGATTTATAAACAATTTATACGAAAAACAAAATGGGCGGTGCCAACTTCACGTACCTGAAAATTATTGAAAATCGAAAATCAACCATGCAGATCGTTTGTTCACGATTGTTCACATAGAATTTTCGTTTGTTCACGATTTATAAACAATTTATACGAAAAACAAAATGGGCGGTGCCAACTTCACGTACCTGAAAATTATTGGAAATCGAAAATCAACCATGCAGATCGTTTGTTCATCGTTTGTTCACGATTGTTCACATAAAATTTTCGTTTGTTCACGATTCATAAACAATTTATAGGAAAACCAAAATGGGCGGTGCCAACTTCACGCAGCAGAACCCATTTTCAGAAATCGAAAGTAAACCATGCAGATCGTTTGTTCATCGTTTGTTCACGATTGTTCACATAAAATTTTCGTTTCTTCACGATTTATAAACAATTTATACGAAAAACAAAATGGACGGTGCCAACTTCACGCAGCAGAACCCATTTTCAGAAATCGAAAATAAACCATGTAAATCGTTTGTTCACGATTGTTCACATAAAATTTTCGTTTGTTCACGATTTATAAATAATTTATACGAAAAACAAATTGGGCGGTGCCAACTTCACGTACCTGATAATCATTGGAAATCGAAAATCAACAATGCAGACCGTTTGTTCATCGTTTGTTCACGATTGTTCACATAAAATTTTCGTTTGTTCACGATTTATAAACAATTTTTACGGAAAACAAAATAGGCGGTGCAAACTTCACCAAGAGAACCCATTTTCAGAAATCGAAAATAAACCATGCAGATCGTTTGGTCATTCTTTATTCACGATTGTTCACATAAAATTTTCGTTTCTTCACGATTTATAAACGATTTATACGAAAAACAAAATGGGCGGTGAAAACTTCACGTACCTGAAAATTATTGGAAATCGAAAATAAACCATGCAGATCGTTTGTTCATCATCTGTTCACGATTGTTCACATAAAATTTTCGTTTGTTCACGATTTATAAACAATTTATAGGAAAAACAAATTGGGCGGTGCCAACTTCACGTACCTGAAAATTATTGGAAATCGAAAACCAACCATGCAGATCGTTTTTTCATCGTTTGTTCACGATTGTTCACATAAAATTTTCGTTTGTTCACGATTCATAAACAATTTATACGAAAAGCAAAATGGGCGGTGCAAACTTCACGCTGCAGAACCCATTTCCAAAAATCGAAAATAAACCACGCATATCGTTTGTTCACGATTGTTCACATAACATTTTCCTTTGTTCACAATTTATAAACAATTTATACGAAAAACAGATTGGGCGGTGCCAACTTCACGTACCTGAAAATTATTGGAAACCGAAAATCAACAATGCAGATCGTTTGTTCATCGTTTGTTCACGATTGTTCACATAAAATTTTCGTTTGTTCACGATTTATAAACAATTTATACGAAAAACAAAATGGGCGGTGCCAACTTCACGTACCTGAAAATTATTGAAAATCGAAAATCAACCATGCAGATCGTTTGTTCACGATTGTTCACATAGAATTTTCGTTTGTTCACGATTTATAAACAATTTATACGAAAAACAAAATGGGCGGTGCCAACTTCACGTACCTGAAAATTATTGGAAATCGAAAATCAACCATGCAGATCGTTTGTTCATCGTTTGTTCACGATTGTTCACATAAAATTTTCGTTTGTTCACGATTCATAAACAATTTATAGGAAAACCAAAATGGGCGGTGCCAACTTCACGCAGCAGAACCCATTTTCAGAAATCGAAAGTAAACCATGCAGATCGTTTGTTCATCGTTTGTTCACGATTGTTCACATAAAATTTTCGTTTCTTCACGATTTATAAACAATTTATACGAAAAACAAAATGGACGGTGCCAACTTCACGCAGCAGAACCCATTTTCAGAAATCGAAAATAAACCATGTAAATCGTTTGTTCACGATTGTTCACATAAAATTTTCGTTTGTTCACGATTTATAAATAATTTATACGAAAAACAAATTGGGCGGTGCCAACTTCACGTACCTGATAATCATTGGAAATCGAAAATCAACAATGCAGACCGTTTGTTCATCGTTTGTTCACGATTGTTCACATAAAATTTTCGTTTGTTCACGATTTATAAACAATTTTTACGGAAAACAAAATAGGCGGTGCAAACTTCACCAAGAGAACCCATTTTCAGAAATCGAAAATAAACCATGCAGATCGTTTGGTCATTCTTTATTCACGATTGTTCACATAAAATTTTCGTTTCTTCACGATTTATAAACGATTTATACGAAAAACAAAATGGGCGGTGAAAACTTCACGTACCTGAAAATTATTGGAAATCGAAAATAAACCATGCAGATCGTTTGTTCATCATCTGTTCACGATTGTTCACATAAAATTTTCGTTTGTTCACGATTTATAAACAATTTATAGGAAAAACAAATTGGGCGGTGCCAACTTCACGTACCTGAAAATTATTGGAAATCGAAAACCAACCATGCAGATCGTTTTTTCATCGTTTGTTCACGATTGTTCACATAAAATTTTCGTTTGTTCACGATTCATAAACAATTTATACGAAAAGCAAAATGGGCGGTGCAAACTTCACGCTGCAGAACCCATTTCCAAAAATCGAAAATAAACCACGCATATCGTTTGTTCACGATTGTTCACATAACATTTTCCTTTGTTCACAATTTATAAACAATTTATACGAAAAACAGATTGGGCGGTGCCAACTTCACGTACCTGAAAATTATTGGAAACCGAAAATCAACAATGCAGATCGTTTGTTCATCGTTTGTTCACGATTGTTCACATAAAATTTTCGTTTGTTCACGATTTATAAACAATTTATACGAAAAACAAAATGGGCGGTGCCAACTTCACGTACCTGAAAATTATTGAAAATCGAAAATCAACCATGCAGATCGTTTGTTCACGATTGTTCACATAGAATTTTCGTTTGTTCACGATTTATAAACAATTTATACGAAAAACAAAATGGGCGGTGCCAACTTCACGTACCTGAAAATTATTGGAAATCGAAAATCAACCATGCAGATCGTTTGTTCATCGTTTGTTCACGATTGTTCACATAAAATTTTCGTTTGTTCACGATTCATAAACAATTTATAGGAAAACCAAAATGGGCGGTGCCAACTTCACGCAGCAGAACCCATTTTCAGAAATCGAAAGTAAACCATGCAGATCGTTTGTTCATCGTTTATTCACGATTCTTCATATAAAATTTTCATTTGTTCACGATTTATAAACAATTTATACGAAAAACAAAATGGGAGGTGCCAACTTCACGTACCTGAAAATTATTGGAAATCGAAAATCAACCATGCAGATCGTTTGTTCATCGTTTGTTCACGATTGTTCACATAAAATTTTCGTTTGTTCACGATTCATAAACAATTTGTAGGAAAACCAAAATGGGCGGTGCCAACTTCACGCAGCAGAACCCATTTTCAGAAATCGAAAGTAAACCATGCAGATCGTTTGTTCATCGTTTGTTCACGATTGTTCACATAAAATTTTCGTTTCTTCACGATTTATAAACAATTTATACGAAAAACAAAATGGACGGTGCCAACTTCACGCAGCAGAACCCATTTTCAGAAATCGAAAATAAACCATGTAAATCGTTTGTTCACGATTGTTCACATAAAATTTTCGTTTGTTCACGATTTATAAACAATTTATACGAAAAACAAATTGGGCGGTGCCAACTTCACGTACCTGATAATCATTGGAAATCGAAAATCAACAATGCAGACCGTTTGTTCATCGTTTGTTCACGATTGTTCACATAAAATTTTCGTTTGTTCACGATTTATAAACAATTTTTACGGAAAACAAAATAGGCGGTGCAAACTTCACCAAGAGAACCCATTTTCAGAAATCGAAAATAAACCATGCAGATCGTTTGGTCATTCTTTATTCACGATTGTTCACATAAAATTTTCGTTTCTTCACGATTTATAAACGATTTATACGAAAAACAAAATGGGCGGTGAAAACTTCACGTACCTGAAAATTATTGGAAATCGAAAATAAACCATGCAGATCGTTTGTTCATCATCTGTTCACGATTGTTCACATAAAATTTTCGTTTGTTCACGATTTATAAACAATTTATAGGAAAAACAAATTGGGCGGTGCCAACTTCACGTACCTGAAAATTATTGGAAATCGAAAACCAACCATGCAGATCGTTTTTTCATCGTTTGTTCACGATTGTTCACATAAAATTTTCGTTTGTTCACGATTCATAAACAATTTATACGAAAAGCAAAATGGGCGGTGCAAACTTCACGCTGCAGAACCCATTTCCAAAAATCGAAAATAAACCACGCATATCGTTTGTTCACGATTGTTCACATAACATTTTCCTTTGTTCACAATTTATAAACAATTTATACGAAAAACAGATTGGGCGGTGCCAACTTCACGTACCTGAAAATTATTGGAAACCGAAAATCAACAATGCAGATCGTTTGTTCATCGTTTGTTCACGATTGTTCACATAAAATTTTCATTTGTTCACGATTTATAAACAATTTATACGAAAAACAAAATGGGCGGTGCCAACTTCACGTACCTGAAAATTATTGAAAATCGAAAATCAACCATGCAGATCGTTTGTTCACGATTGTTCACATAGAATTTTCGTTTGTTCACGATTTATAAACAATTTATACGAAAAACAAAATGGGCGGTGCCTACTTCACGCAGCAGAACCCATTTTCAGAAATCGAAAATAAACCATGGAGATCGTTTCTTTATCGCTTATTCACTATTGTTCACATAAAATTTTCGTTTGTTCGCGATTTATAAACAATTTATACGAAAAACAAAATGGGCGGTGCCAACTTCACGTACCTGAAAATTATTGGAAATCGAAAATCAACGATGCAGATCGCTTGTTCATCGTTTGTTCACGATTGTTCACATAAAATTTTCGTTTGTTCACGATTTACAAATAATTTTTACGAAAAACAAAATGGGCGGTGGCAATTTCACGTAAAAATTATTGGAAATCGAAAATCAACCATGCAGATCGTTTGTTCATCGTTCGTTCACGATTGTTCGCATAAAATTTTCGTTTGTTCACAATTTATAAACAATTTATACGAAAAACAATATGGGCGGTGCCAACTTCACGCAGCAGAACCCATTTTCTGAAATTCAAAATCAACCATGCAAATCGTTTGTCCATCGTTTGTTCACGATTGTTCACATAAAATTTTCGTTTGTTCACGATTTATAAACAATTTTTACGAAAAACAAAATGGGCGGTGGCAATTTCACGTAAAAATTATTGGAAATCGAAAATCAACCATGCAGATCGTTTGTTCATCGTTCGTTCACGATTGTTCGCATAAAATTTTCGTTTGTTCACGATTTAAAAACAATTTTTACGAAGAACAAAATGGGCGGTGCAAACTTCACGCAAGAGAACCCATTTTCAGAAATCGAAAATAAACCCTGCAGATTGTTTGTTCATCGTTTATTCACGATTCTTCATATAAAATTTTCATTTGTTCACGATTTATAAACAATTTATACCAAAAAGAAAATGGGCGGTGCAAACTTCACGTACCTGAAAATTATTGGAAATCGAAAATAAACCATGCAGATCGTTTGTTCATCGTTTGTTCACGATTGTTCACATAAAATTTTCGTTTGTTCACGATTTAAAAACAATTTTTACGAAGAACAAAATGGGCGGTGCAAACTTCACGCAAGAGAACCCATTTTCAGAAATCGAAAATAAACCATGCAGATTGTTTGTTCATCGTTTATTCACGATTCTTCATATAAAATTTTCATTTTTTAACGATTTATAAACAATTTATACGAAAAACAAAATGGGCGGTGCCAACTTCACGTACCTGAAAATTATTGGAAATCGAAAATAAACCATGCAGATCGTTTGTTCATCGTTTGTTTACGATTGTTCACATAAAATTTTCGTTTGTTCACGATTTATAAACAATTTATACGAAAAACAAATTGGGCGGTGCCAACTTCACGTACCTGAAAATTATTGGAAATCGAAAATCAACCATGCAGATCGTTTGTTCATCGTTTGTTCACGATTGTTCACATAAAATTTTCGTTTGTTCACGATTCATAAACAATTTATACGAAAAACAAAATGGGCGGTGCCAACTGCACGCAGCAGAACCCATTTTCAGAAATCGACAGTAAACCATGCAGATCGTTTGTTCATCGTTTGTTCACGATTGTTCACATAAAATTTTCGTTTGTTCACGATTTATAAACAATTTATACGAAAAACAAAATGGACGGTGCCAACTTCACGCAGCAGAACCCATTTTCAGAAATCGAAAATAAACCATGTAAATCGTTTGTTCACGATTGTTCACATAAAATTTTCGTTTGTTCACGATTTATAAACAATTTTTACGAAAAGCAAAATGGGCGGTGCCAACTTCACGTACCTGAAAATTATTGGAAATCGAAAATAAACCATGCCGATCGTTTGTTCATCGTTTGTTCATGATTGGTCACATAAAATTTTCGTTTGTTCACGATTTAAAAACAATTTTTACGAAGAACAAAATGGGCGGTGCAAACTTCACGCAAGAGAACCCATTTTCAGAAATCGAAAATAAACCCTGCAGATTGTTTGTTCATCGTTTATTCACGATTCTTCATATAAAATTTTCATTTGTTCACGATTTATAAACAATTTATACCAAAAAGAAAATGGTCGGTGCAAACTTCACGTACCTGAAAATTATTGGAAATCGAAAATAAACCATGCAGATCGTTTGTTCATCGTTTGTTCACGGTTGTTCACATAAAATTTTCGTTTGTTCACGATTTAAAAACAATTTTTACGAAGAACAAAATGGGCGGTGCAAACTTCACGCAAGAGAACCCATTTTCAGAAATCGAAAATAAACCATGCAGATTGTTTGTTCATCGTTTATTCACGATTCTTCATATAAAATTTTCATTTTTTAACGATTTATAAACAATTTATACGAAAAACAAAATGGGCGGTGCCAACTTTACGTACCTGAAAATTATTGGAAATCGAAAATAAACCATGCAGATCGTTTGTTCATCGTTTGTTTACGATTGTTCACATAAAATTTTCGTTTGTTCACGATTTATAAACAATTTATACGAAAAACAAATTGGGCGGTGCCAACTTCACGTACCTGAAAATTATTGGAAATCGAAAATCAACCATGCAGATCGTTTGTTCATCGTTTGTTCACGATTGTTCACATAAAATTTTCGTTTGTTCACGATTAATAAACAATTTATACGAAAAACAAAATGGGCGGTGCCAACTGCACGCAGCAGAACCCATTTTCAGAAATCGACAGTAAACCATGCAGATCGTTTGTTCATCGTTTGTTCACGATTGTTCACATAAAATTTTCGTTTGTTCACGATTTATAAACAATTTATACGAAAAACAAAATGGACGGTGCCAACTTCACGCAGCAGAACCCATTTTCAGAAATCGAAAATAAACCATGTAAATCGTTTGTTCACGATTGTTCACATAAAATTTTCCTTTGTTCACGATTTATAAACAATTTATACGAAAAACAAAATGGGCGGTGGCAATTTCACGTACCTGAAAATTATTGGAAATCGAAAATCAACCATGCAGATCGTTTGTTCATCGTTTGTTCACATTTGTTCGGATAAAATTTTCGTTTGTTCACGATTTATAAACAATTTATACGAAAACCAAAATGGGCGGTGCCAACTTCACGCAGCAGAACCCATTTTCTGAAATCCAAAATCAACCATGCAGATCGTTTGTTCATCGTTTGTTCACGATTGTTCACAAAAAATTTTCGTTTGTTCACGATTTATAAACAATTTTTACGAAAAACAAAATGGGTGGTGCCAACTTCACGTACCTGAAAATTGTTGGAAATCGAAAATCAACCATGCAGATCGTTTGTTCACGATTATTCACATAAAATTTTCGTTTGTTCACGATTTATAAACAATTTTTACGAAAAACAAAATGGGCGGTGCAAACTTCACGCAAGAGAACCTATTTTCAGAAATCGAAAATAAACCATACAGATCGTTTGTTCACGATTGTTCACATAAAATTTTCGTTTGTTCACGATTTATAAACAATTTATACGAAAAACAAAATGGGCGGTGCCAACTTCACGTACCTGAAAATTATTGGAAATCGAAAATAAACCATGCAGATCGTTTGTTCATCGTCTGTTCACGATTGTTCACATAAATTTTTCGTTTGTTCAAGATTTATAAACAGTTTATACGAAAAACGAAGTGGGCGGTGCCAACTTCACGCAGCAGAGCCCATTTTCAGAAATCGAAAATAAACCATGCATATCGTTTGTTCATCGTTTGTTCACGATTCTTCACATAAAATTTTCGTTTGTTCACAATTTATAAACAATTTATACGAAAAACAGATTGGGCGGTGCCAACTTCACGTACCTGAAAATTATGGGTGCAACAGATTTGCGCACACTTGAGATCCAAGATTGCGCACACTTTTCAGTTATACATATCCAAATCCAAAAATCCAGGTTTGCGCACAGTTTTTTTTACAATGTTGCCAAACTTAGATCTTTACGGGGTGTCCCAAAAGTAGGTATACAGTACTGTACTCATCAGGCTCGTACAGTACCGTACTGCATTTTATATCATTTCTTATTGATATTTTCAGATAGGCTTAGTTTCTTTATTATTTGTTTTTAATGTGTTTTACTTACATCTTAAGCTAGGAAGAGCCGAATCAAATAAACTCATAAACTAGAATGAAATGAAATGAAATCTCTAAGTTTAACGTCCCACGGTTATGTCGGTTAGGCTAAAGGAGACGGTGATAATGAGAAATGAATGGAATGGTGGAATACAGAAAGTGGGAGGAAACGGGAGAACCCCGAGAAAACCCACGAGCACGGTGTTTGTCCACACACGGCGCGAGCTGGGATCGAACCAGGGACTCCAAGCACCAAAGGTGAACGCTCTACCACTGACCCACCGCGCCTCCCCCCATAAACTAGAATGTTATAGTTGATAATGGCAAGGGGGCGCGGTGGCTCAGTGGTAGAGCGTTCACCTCCGGTGCTTGGGGTCCCTGGTTCGATCCCAGCTCTCGCCGTGTGGACTTTGTGGTGGATAAACACCATGCTCGTGGGTTTTCTCGGGGTTCTCCCGTTTCCTCCCACTTTCTTCATTCCACCATTTCATTCATTTCTCATCATCACCGTCTCCTTTAGCCTAACCGGCATAACCGTGGGACGTAAAATTGAAGATTTCATTTCACTAGAAGTACTGAAATTTTTGAAAAAGTAAAGCATCATACTCTATGAGTTATATATTCCAACATCACATAGTTGTATATAGGGGTTGTATATCTGTGAGGCGTTTGTTCCATGGCCAAATAATAATGAAAACGAAGGATAACCTTTTCACAAGTCTAAGATTAATCTTCATTGTTTGGAGAGGTTTTTTTTTTCAATAAACACCGTTTATCACTGACATAATTAATTGTGTGTGTACTTTATTTACTTATTAAATAATGCATGCAAGTGCATGCATACACGATATGGGCATTCAGTAAATGGATACTTGAAAATTTGAATTCAATTATGTATACAAGCCGGCTACGAGTCTTTTGTTAGCCGGCTACGGGTGCAGTCCAAACTACTCTTTGGATTGAGCTTCTTACCGGATGTGTAGTATACCGAAGGACCACACAGATGTTATCGAAACTATTGTGCTATTGTTTTTTTTTTTTTTTTTTGTATGCATTGGCACAAACTTCTGTAGATATCGAAGCCCGCCAGTGAAGCCATATCTAGCATCTTGGTGCTAGATCTAGCATAATTCACTCCCATTTAGTATCTAGAATCTTGACTTTAGCATCTTGGCAAACTCTCATTCTTTCCTCTGGAGAACAGAAAAAGAACGAAAATTTAGATGGCTCACTGACCGTTGGGAATTATACCTTAGTTGAAGCGATGGTTGGAGTAATAAAACCAGTTAGTATTTCCGCTGTTGTATTGTTGAATTCACAGAAATGTTCAAAAATAAGCAAAACGTGACTCTGCACAAGATGTTTACTTACCCATAGTTTTATTATTGTCAACTGAACCCTGAGTGTCTGGGATGTTTCTGTCCCTTCTCACTTTACAACTTGAGAGGGGAGGGGGTATGATCGTCAGAATACACCGCTGAAAGAAATGCTTCAGTGCTGCGTCGGAAGCGGCATGTTTTGTATATATTTCTTAAAATGTTATCCATTCATAAAGTATAAATTTCCCCTTCCTCCCCTGATTCTCTTTCTAATACAGAGAACCGACTCTTTAAATGAAGAAAGAACCCTGAACCCTCCCGAAAATGCAAAAATGAATGATGGGTTTGGGTACAAATATGAAATCTGTGGATGAATCAAATAATGCAGATACATGATAAGATGATGACGAAGATGACAGTGCTTGATGCAGCGTAGTCCACCACAAGTTAATAAATTTGAAGTGTTCATATTTGTGTATGTGTACGTCTGTATGTGCTTGTTTCTGAGTATTTGTGTGCGCGAGTGTCTTGTAGTTGTTATATGAATATCCACTGGATTAAGTGAAAGTATAAAATGGATTTGATGACTGCCAATTTGACGTCACCTTGGTAAGTCATTATTTTTTTAATATTTAGTAATATTAAATTAGATTATAGTTTAGCATCGTTTTCAGGAGCAAAGCTCTACAAGACGTGAGCGTACAGTTTAACGTCGGATTTGAAACACATGAGCTCCTACCATGATTCAAACCTCGCTCGAGAAATTCACATACGCTAACCACATAGGAACGGGGAGCTCAACATTTAGTAATATGTATATTAAGTTGTAAAATTAAATTCGTTTAATTTTCACTAATATAATCTTCACAATGTAAAGCATTCGCTAGGCACGTTATCTTGTTTAAAAACAAAAAGCCTATCTCTTATGTTTCCGCCTCGGGGTTGGACTGCGGGATGATAGAAATCCGAAAGAGATGTTTTTATTATATTTTGTACAGTAGATCTGCTCCTTCATAATCTCCGTGTTTGATAAGAATGAACCTCCCTGCCTCAAGAAAATGTATACGTAATATAACAAACCACGCACATTAAATGCCAGACTAATATAGCAAACATTGAAGATGCCCCCGTAGAAAATTTTCTTCGACCGCCCATGTCTGGAGGTACACAATTTCGCAACTCAGTGGATACGATGTGCATGTGCATGTGGGTAAATCAAAGCCCACTGATTTACAGATCATATTTAAATTTTATAAAAATATTCTCTGTGAATACTAACCTGAGGAGAACTATTTTTTTTTAATTCGATCGCAAAAGGAGTTTTTTTTTCTTGTTTTGTTCACCAGGTCTCGGTAGTCGTCCGGCAAGAAAACAAGTTTCTACAAGTGTTTCCCCAGCAAATTTTTTGAGAAAAGGGTCCCCCAGGAGTGTTATTTAGGGGGTAATTCCTGCGTTTGTTATATACATATATATAGATATAAATATAGATATACTGTGTGTATATATATATAAAGATAAGAAGAAGCGGGTCTTTAAAATTAGTTCGGAAAGATAAAATGAAAATCTGGCATAATTTGCAAGAATCTAGTCTAATATAAAAAATAAATAGTTTGTTTGTGTTTGTCTGTCTGTATGCGGCCTGGGGACCAAACGAGTGGACCGAGAGTTACCAAATTTTGGTCAGGGGTACCTTGGCCCAGGCCCCAGATCAAGACAATCTTTTTTTAAAAAAAAATTCGAACCAGGGGGTCTCAGGGGACGCTTACAGGGATATGTAGAAAATGGCCGATATTACTGTCGAATTCATAGTTTTCGCGGTCGCTGAAATCAACGGTGAAACTCTGATCACATTAACTTCCAAATTCACCCTATTCGGGCCGGGGGTGATCGGGGGGAGGGGGTCGGATATCGAGACAAGTAAAAGTAATCCAAAATGACCGATATTAGTGTCAAATCCATAGTTTTCGCGGTCGCTAATATCGATGGTGACACTTCCATTTGCGATGATTTGCAAATTCAGCTATAATTGTATGTGGGCCGGGAGTCAGCAGGGGGATACTGAGACATGTAAAAATAATCCAAAATGACCGATATTAGTGTCAATTCCATAGTTTTCGCGGTCGCTGAGATCAATGGTGACACTTTCATTAGCGAGGACTTGCAAATTTAGCTACAATTGTATGCGGGCCGGGAGTTAGCGGGGTCTCAGGGGGACGGTATCCGCCCCCGGTGACCCCTGGCCCGAATAGGGTGAATTTGGAAGTTAATGCGATCAGAGTTTCACCATTGATTTCAGCGACCGCGAAAGCTATGAATTCTACAGTAATATCGGCCATTTCCTACCACTTTTACATATCCCTGTAAACGCCCCCCTGAGACCCCCTGGTTGGATTCCGAGACATGTAAAAGTAATCCAAAATGATCGATATTAGTGTCAGATTCATAGTTTTTGCGGTCGCAGAAATGAATGGTAATACTTCAACAGGCGTTGTCTTCCAAATACTGCCCCCATGCGAAGAATGGGTATATTCAGCTGTCTAATATAAATAAAACAAAAGAATTTGTTTGTGTGTTTGTCTGTCTGTGTGCGGCCTGGGGACCAGACGAGTGGGCCGAGAGTTACCTAATTTTGGTCAGGGGTACCTTGGCCTAGGCCCCAGATCAAGATGAAAAGTTGTTTTCAAATTTCGAACCAGGGGAGTCTCAGGGGGGGCGTTTACCGGAACCGGCTTGGGAACCAGATAAATTGACCGAGAGCTACCAAATTTTAGTCACGAATACCTTGGTCCAGACTCCAGACCAGGTTAAACGATTTTGTCAAAATTCGAACCAGGGGAGTCTCAGGAGTCGTTTACCGGGACATGTAAAAGTAGTAGAAAATAACCGATATTAGTGTTGAATTCATACTTTTCGCGGTCGCTGAAATCAATGGTGAAACTCCGATAGCATTAACTTCCAAATTATTGCTATGCTGCACCGGGCCAGGGGTCACCGGGGGGGGGGGAGTTGAGATATCAAGACATATAAAAGTAATCCAAAATGACCGATATTAGTCTCAAATCCATAGTTTTCGCGGTCGCTGAGATCAATGGTGACACTTTCATTAGTGATCACTTGCAAATTCAGCTACCATTGCATGCGGGCTAGAAGTCAGCGGGGGTGGGGAGATACCGAAACATGTAAAGGTAATCCACAATGACCGATATTAGTGTCAAATCCATAGTTTTCGCGGTCGCTGAGATCAATAGTGACACTTCCATTAGCGATGATTTGCAAATTCAGCTACAATGTATGTGGGTCGGGAGTCAGCGGAGGGGGGGGGCGGATACCGAGATCAGTAAAAGTAATCCAAAATGACCGATATTAGTGTCAAATCCATAGTTTTCGCGGTTGCTGAGATGAATAGTGACACTTTCATTAGTGATCACTTGCAAATTCAGCTATCATTGTATGCGAGCCGGGAATCAGCGGGAAGGGGGGGGGCAGAGGATACCGAGACATCTAAAAGTAATCCAAAATGATCGATTTAGTCTCAGATCCATAGTTTTCGCAGTCGCGGAAATGAGGGTAATACTTCCACAGGCCTTGACTTCTATACGAAGAATGAGTATATTTAGCTAATATATATATATATATATATATATATTATATATATATACTGATCAAAAAATTAGGGAATCAGATGAAAACACATGTAAAACTTCTTACTAATAATGTGAGAACACTGTATCTTGTCCAGTTCAGATTAAAATCATGAAGGCTCAACGAGCAAACGAACCGTTTGAAACATCTGTGCACGTGATCAGTGACGTGGCGCTACCAGATATCATTTTGTAGTGTGGCGCTGCCAACACATTTCAGCTCCAGGATACCTTTGTTCTCATTGTGTTTAGTGCGTTACAAATATACGTAGTGAAATTGCACAACAACGTGATTTGCCAGAATCGTTGGCATGGCGAGCTGTAGGCAGGTTGGAAGCTGGTCAGTCACGGCGGGAGGTGGCACATGCCATAGGAGTGGCGCAAAGTGTGATTTCCCGATTGTGGAATCGATTTCAAACAACTGGAAGTGTTCGAAGAAGACAAGGACAGAGCCGTCCACTAGCAACCAAAGCCAGAGACGATCGTTATCTCTTGTTAACAGCCCGTCGAAACCGGCGTCAGAATACAACTCTGTTCCCGCAAGCCTTCCGAACAATAACAGGACGCACAACATCCACTCAAACGGTCCGCAATCGCCTTCAAGAAGGTGATCTCTACTCACGTAGGCCTATGGTGTGTATCCCATTAACTGCACGACACCGTGTTGATCGAAGAGCGTAGGCGGAGGAACATCGCAGGTGGAGACGCAATGAATGGGGCAATGTTTTGTTCTCTGACGAGTCTCGATTCAGTGTAGAGCCTGGTAATCGACGTGTTTTAATCTGGAGAGAGTGTGGAACACGACACAATCCCATGTTTGTGCGAGAAATATCCCAGTATCATGGTGGTGAACTGATGGTGTGGGCAGGAATCAGCATTGGTGGGCGTACTGAGCTCCACATCATCCGAAATGGCTCTTTGACGGCTCTCAGATATAGGGATGAGATCATGAAAACTCTTGTTCTTCCTTATGCTGTTGCCATTGGTGATTCGTTCCTTTTCATGGATTACAATATTCGTCCTCACAGAGCTCGGTTAGTGGATGAGATGCTGGATTCTGAGGGTATCGCTCGGATGAAGTGGCCAGCATGCTCTCCGTATCTCATTCCAGATGAGCATGTCTGGGTTATGCTTGGCAGACGAATTGCCGCTATCCAACAACCATTCCAGAGCTGGAAGTCGCTCTTCTGGATGAGTGGCACAATATCCCCCAAGAACTCATCGATAATCTGATTGAATCCATGCCACGCAGGTGCGAGGCTCTGTTGGCTATTCGAAGTTATCATATGACATATTAAGGAACAATCAGTGTTGTTGCCTTGCCTATTTGTGAGCAGTTCGAGAGGTGCGCACATAACCGTCTTGTGTCATGAGCCATGTCAACAAGGTTTTCCGTACCCCAACACCAGTATGTGCCCCATTTTTCTAGTGTATCTTAAAGCATTCCTTTTTGTATAATATATATGAGTCAAACACAAGATTATTCATACCCTATCTTAAGATCTTGTGTGATATTTCAGCTGAACCCCTAATTTTTTTTAGCATTACTACTCTAAGGAGGGTGGTGACATGTAAAGATAATTGAAAATTATCGATATTAATGTCAAATTCATAGTTTTGGGGCTCCACAAGTTCATTGGTGAGAGTTTTGGTGCCCTATGTGTCCAAAATGAAACGTATTCTCCTCTTGCGAAGAACGGATATTCTGCTAGTCTGTAATAATAATTAACGGAAGTTTCACTTAATATATTTCTCGCTGCTCAAATTTACTCACTTGTGCGGTATATATGTGTAAAGTAGAATTAAAACCCGTTGCTTTAAGTATTTTTCCGTTAGCGAAATACATTGTATATACAGTAGGACGTCGATAATCCTAACGTCAAAAATCCGAACGCGGTCCCTAGAAGCTTTTTACATTTTCTCTTAACGCTAGCGTTAAACAAACAATAGCGTGTCCATCGACGTTACATGAAGTCAGTGTTTTTACAGAAGTTCATTTATATGTAATTGTTTGGCATGTATTTTTACTTTTACTTTTATTTTTTCTTAGGCCTATAAGTTTTAAGTGTGACTTACAAGAACAGTGTTATTTAGAGTACAAGCAAGTTCTTCAGAAACATTAAACGTAAGTAGCCTTACGTACGATATTGTAATTACTGTATGTACTGAGAGCTCCTCCGTGGCTAAGCGGTTAGCGTACGCGCCTTTGGCGTGGGAGACCCGGGTTCGATTCCCGGCGGGAGCTCATGTGGTTCGGATTCCACGTTAATCAGTAGGTTCACGTCTCATATAGCCTCGCTGCTGAACGGGACATTAAACCCCAAATCAACTCAACTCAACTGTATGTACTGAATAACCACTGTATCCATAGAAGAACATATCGTACAGTACATGTAAGCCTAAATGGGATTTTCTTGGTCATTTTCGAAATTCCGGACAATTTGAAAATCCGAATACATGTGGTCCCAATTAATTCGGATTTTCGACTTCCCACTGTATATGCTGCAGAAATGTTACAGCAAGTAAGATTACTAGCATCAGACCAACAAATAGTTTTTAAACTATATTTTCCTATTTTTGCCAATATTTCCGAATCAATGATTTTTTTCTAATGGTTTCAAAATTTCCGGAATTTTACATAGAACAATGAAGATATCTCTACGAAATATATGTTTGATTTAACATATTAACTAAAATGATACTGTGATTAACAAAAATGATGATTCTGATAATACCCAAAATTTCCGTTTTTTCCCCAGCTCGGGAAAACCGTAAGAAAAACTTTAAACCCAAAATTTCCGTTTTTTCACAGGCCTTCACAACACTAGTCTGAACACACAGTGCATCGAACACTCCTAACGATGGCGAATGTTAACAGCACGACATCGGCAACTATAACTGAAATGAACACATGACCATCGCCACTAGACCTTCGCACAATGGCAGAGCGTTGCATTGTCTGATGAATCCCGACATCTTCATCATGATGATGTGAGGGTGCGAATCCGTCGTGTTCAAAGGGAACGGCTCCTTGACATCTGTACTGCGGAACGGAGACAAACTGGATGGGGTTTAATTATCTGTGGAACATTCAGGTGAGCATCCATGTGTCTAGTGGAGTTGGAGCAAGGCACCATGACGGCCGAGGCGTCGCACGCACGCTGCTTGCAGACTACGTACAACCCTTCATGACGGCCATGTTTCCCATCGGTAGTGGCATTTTTCGACAAGATAATGCACCATGTCACAAGGCCAGGGGTGTGATGGAGTGATTCGAGGAACACAGGAGCGAGTTCCAAGTGATGTGCTGGCACCCAAACTCTCCGGATCTGAACCCAATCGATCACATCTGGAATGTAATTTAAGGTGACGTGAGGGCGCATCACCCCCTCCCCGGAATTTACGGGAATTAGATGACCTGTGTGTGCATATGTGGTGCCAACTCTCTCCAGCGACCCACCGAGGAACATTGCGACCATGCCAAGACGCGTTGCCGTTGTTATTCGTGCCAAAAGGTGGACATACTAACAATTAGGTAGGTAGTCATAATGGTCTGGCTGATGTGTGTGTATATTTTAACTCGGATATTTTGTCTCGACTCGAATTTCGAGACGTCTCGACTCGAATTCGGGTCGAGTCGAGACAGAGACTGTCGAGTCAAGACACGAGTCGAGACAGCAACATATTTTCGAGTCAAGACACGAGTCGAGACACGAGTCGAGACAACATTTTCTCGAGACGAGTCGAGACAGGCTTAAATCTCGACTCGACTCGACTCGTGCGCATCCCTAAAGTGAATGATGATGGAAGAATTAATCGATCGAGGAAGTATGAGGAAACTGGAGTACACCGAGGAAACCTACGGACACGATGTTGTCCACCACAAACTTACTTAGTCATGGATCGAACCAGGGACCCCAAGCACCAGAGGTAAGCGCTCTATCACTAAGCCACCGTGCCCTTACCATCAACAAAATAAATAAATAAATAAATAAATAAAGGAAGGAAGGAAGGAAGAAAAAAAAATAAGAAACACAAGGTGGAAAAGTATACAAAATATGAAGGAAACGCTTCAAAAATTCACAAAATGATGAAACAAATAAACGCAAAGTTGTGAGGAAAAAATTCACTTGGTTATCAGCACAATGAAGAAGCCACTTACGTATATATATATATATATATATATATATATATATATATATATATATATATATATATATATATATATATATATATATTTACTGATATATTTGTCAGTCATCTGAAGCAATGTTTTATCTAGAAAATTCTTCCTAATGCAACCAAAAAGTTTTGAGAAATTATAAAATATATCATGACTATGAAATGTAGTTCTTTTCAGCATACATACTTCCTTTTTTTTAAAAATAAAATGGCACCTCCCTCTCATGTATACCTTTGACCAAAACCAATATTGAAAGAATAGCGAAAATACCTGTTCTTTGCACGAGCATAGATTTATAAAAATATTTGAAAGGTATGATTCAGGCCCGTATCCACGGTGGGCAAGAGGGGGCCGGGCCCCCCCCTAAAATTTTCATGGAAGGCTTGCAAAAAATCTCGATTAATTCTATGTGTAAACACTAAGAATAAAATGCAATATAAAAAAGATTATTCCAAGAATTTTTAAATTTTAACTATTTGCCGAACACTTTTAAACATATTTTAAAGGAGTTAAAGTCAAGTTTATCAGTCTTCTCGAATCTTGATATGAAATGACACAATACATATTGAAGCAAGTTTTTACGAAAAGAAGGAATATGTTCACAAGGGCGGATTTTCATGCAAGCGTCCGTTACGTTCGTTGCTTGCGATTTCTATGTGTAGCCAACAGAAAGTTGTGTTACACGTAGAACTGTACTTAAATAACTTTCTCAATTGGTTATTCAGCCACATCGCAAGCAAAGAACGCAATGACGATTGCATGAAAATCCATACTTCATGCCACAGTTGTAATAGCGATCTGGGAGGTAGGAGACGAAGTGTGAAGTGCTTGCTGTAAGCCAAATCATAAAAAGAGGAGCAAGAACAAAGCGTTTATATTTTGTCGATTGCTGTAACGACGGTAGGTTATTGTTATTCTATTGTGTAGTTGTAGGACATACATGCATTGCAAAATCCTCGTTAACAGCAAACCTTAGATTAACTGTGGAACAATTAGTTGTGAATTGAATTAAGAGCTCCGAGCTTCGTTAAAGGCGATTGATTCTAGTAGGATCCAAATTATTGAGATATGATATCTAAAACAAGAACATTCACCGAAAAAGTAATAGTTGCAAAGACTTTCATGTGTTTGTTCTCATAAAAGAATAAAGTTAAGCTGAATTACCTTAATTAGATGAAAATCAAATGAAATCTTTGAGTTTTATGTCCTACGGTTATGGCGGTTAGGCTAAAGGAGACGGTGATTATGAGAAATGAATGAAATGGTGAAATGAAGAAAGTGGAAGAACCCCGAGAAAACCCACAAGCACGGTGTTTGTCCAACTCAAAGTCTACACGGCGCAAGCTGGGGTCGAACCAGGGACCCCCAGCACCGGAGATGAACGCTCTACCACTGAGCCACCGCGCCCCCTTTATTAGATGAGTAACTGAGCAAGTGAAAATTTAACGTTTAAGTTTAAGGATTAAATTCCGGGTTGTGAAGCCAGCACTAGTAAAAATTTGCAAGATTTAGAGGAGAAATTAAGTAGCAAAATGTTTTGTATTGTACTTGGGGTTGGGGATCCCGTGGAAGTAGCTACTTTATATATATAAACGTTGTAAATTGTAACTTTTTCTTAGTCGCGTACGCGTAATAATGTAATTCAACATGAAAGAAGCAATGACGCTTTTACTCGATACTGGATGAGTGGAGCGTTTTTCTTACATTGAGAAAAATCCGTTCTCCGGACAGTGGTATATTGTACAAATGTACGGAATCTTCTTGCGTACTACAAAAATCAGAACGGAGCATACGTTATCCGTATGCCCTTAGGTGTTACATCATGCCGTTGCAGGAAGTCTGATGTCTAACAGTCTTCCTTATATTACATACATATATGTGTGTTACCTTCGTCAGCTATATGTTATATACGTCCATTTGCATGTGAGATCCTGACCGCCTACATTGTTTCATACGGAAAGTATGTATAGATGGAACACTTACACAGAAATATTATAAAACATGCGTTTTCAGTTATACGCTTGCTGTATGTTAAGTCCATGGATTTAGAAATGTAACATACGATATTACATATGCCCCATACATTTCTTTCTCAGTGTAGCTTTGAATAACATTATAGTATTTTTTTTAGCTGTTTTGGTATGTCTTCTTGGTATAGTGCACAGGTGGTTCATTTATATAAAACGAGTTTAATTTAAGATTTTAAAGAAGAACTTAGTATAAATATTTTTTAAAAAATACAACTGTAATTGTAAACAAGGGAATTACTTCAAAGTTACCCGTCCACCTAATTTTCAACAAAACCACAATAAAATATATAATCATCAATTTCTACTTAAACTTTACTCATTTTATGTTCTGTTACGTTACTTCGAGGGTGTGAGTACGGGGGAGGAACCACAATTAGATATGGAAATCCATTATTAACCTAAAGGGAAGACTGGCGGGCCGCGCGGGGCACGGCTGTGGGTATTTAATGGGGAGAAGCCGAAGTAAGGTTGGATAACGCACTACCGGTACTAGGTTACTTAGGTTAGGTTGTGTCTACTTCGCACTTACCTTAGTACGTACTTAGGTTTGTAGAACTCTCCTATCTCAAGCAGAAACGCGTGAACAATTGTTAGTAGTCTTTGTTCTTTCATTCATTAAGCAATGAATATTCAAAAGATTAGCCTTAATAACATCATCATGTTTTACAAATGTTATTAGTGTCAATTCACATCCAGCGCAAAGACCCTGTACCTTGCAAGCATGTTTACTCGAAAATTATCCACAATCCAACCGTCCTGAACCTAGGGACAAGTAGTTCCCTCTACTTGCGAATTAGTCCCGTCTTTATAACCGCTTATCAAAAGATATTATACATAAATTACGCTTCACTTACATGTTATCAAGCACACAAGCAATCAAATTATCAATTTCTTCTAGGTAAATTTTCAAAACTTTGATAAAAACGGAAGGGCAACTTCGCAAGTTAACCTTAAACAAGAGCCTAAGTAAAGTTGAATTTCCTTATTTCACAGATCATCTCTCGTTCTTGATCTTAATGTTAGTATTACATGTGGGACTATTAAAACATTTATATTTTAATTCTAATTCGTGTAGTTATTAATACCCATTTAATAAAATTCACGTTTTTTCATGTAGATTACAGAATGTTAATGTGTGTGTGTGTAGAGAGGGATAATCGAATTAAGTAGAAGCAAAATACTTAAACATTCAAGAGCAGATATGACGAATTGCTGATGTTACTATTTGATGAACTATAATATGATTGGCTCGCCCCCCCCCCCCTAAGTTGAATTTCCTTATTTCACAGATCATCTCTCGTTCTTGATCTTAATGTTAGTATTACATGTGGGACTATTAAAACATTTATATTTTAATTCTAATTCGTGTAGTTATTAATACCCATTTAATAAAATTCACGTTTTTTCATGTAGATTACAGAATGTTAATGTGTGTGTGTAGAGAGGGATAATCGAATTAAGTAGAAGCAAAATACTTAAACATTCAAGAGCAGATATGACGAATTGCTGATGTTACTATTTGATGAACTATAATATGATTGGCTCGCCCCCCCTAACTTCTACCGGGCCCCCTCTACATTTTCGGGCTGGCTACGGGCCTGGTATGATTGAACCAGTTTTCTCATCCTTAGGATCAGTATTGGAATTGAAATGGAAGAGAGTTTCGTATCACAGTGTGTAATTACGGTTGACTTCCAAACTATGCAAGTTCAGTACAGAAACTTGAAGTAGTTCATCAATAACTACTGCTTGCAATAGAGGAATAAAATCAAGATAATGTTAAAGCCCTGTTCTCGGAATCCATATCAAAACGCCATTACTCACTTTCTCTTACTTTTTTGCTCTATGCAAGACTAACATTAAAACCGAAATGGAAAATAATGTATGTCACTTTTCGTTACAATAAAAAGAATCACGGTGACGAAGCTGGCAACGGACAGTAGAAGAGGAGATTTATCCGGTAGATCTAATGATGACAAAACTGAACAACGTAACAATTGGACTAGACAATGGTATAGGCATGTGTTTAAGTGGGCAAGAAAATAACACGAGTAACGTAGGTAACTATGTTACATTATACCTTGGTATAATGTATCATGGTCCGAGATTTTTTTGGATATCCTGTGTATATATTCACATTTTTGTTAGTTTTGTAGAGATTTTAGAAATATGTAGAAATTTATTGTGGTACTATAGAGTTAATTCACAAAATTTTCATTACTTCGTCAAAGGAGTAATATTTAAGTATAGATTCCATAAAAAAATATATATGTAATAATATTATTTTCAGAATTTTGCTTATTTAATCAA
Organism: Thermobia domestica; assembly: GCF_964235325.1. Lineage (NCBI taxonomy): Eukaryota > Metazoa > Arthropoda > Insecta > Zygentoma > Lepismatidae > Thermobia > Thermobia domestica. Next base: position 97,723,129 of record NC_137455.1, read on the forward strand.
AAATATTGCATTATTACAATAAGTAAGAGTGTATTTTGTAATTTTCAGTGTTTTTTTTTTTTTTTTTTTTTTAGTTTATTTCCAATGAAACTTTGATACAGGGAATCTTCTTAAGAAAACCTCAAAATTTTGTTCCGCAATTTCTTCAAAATTTTTAAGTTTAGAAATTTAGCCATAATGTATTCTTGGCACATCCCTTTCTTTCGGTAAAAATTGTCTGCTATTGAATCATAAAAACCTCTGCTGCGTTTGAGATTAGTGGCACCTTTGATATTAAGTGGATAAAACTCTCGTCTTATCGTTACGTCATTAACAATAGCCAATTAGTGATCTTATTATTATTATTCATTGTCTTTATCAGAAAACAGCATTCGGAACCAGACGCCAGAAAATGTCTTTCGTTTTAAAATTTGGGGACACTAGACAAAACAGTGTGAATTTGCGGCAAACTGATATGAAAATAGTGATTAATGGTTCCTTTTCCTGTGAATGAGAAAGTTGCGTCTTGCAATGTGCTGTTCAGCGGACAGAAAAGTTGAATGCTGAAATCAGCATCTAATAGCTGTGGTTTGGATGTCGTCCGCCATTTCAAAGGATACAAGCGTCGAAGGAATAATTGTTTGAAGGTATCCTGTGGGAATTCTTGGATTCCAGGCACATACTATCTTTCCAAATTGATAAAGAAGAGGAACTCATAGTTTTAGATGTAAATTTTAGGGGAGCTACGGAATCTACAAGGGAAAAATCAAGAAAGTCCACTATTTCGAATTATGGTCTGGTGAGAGAGAAAGGTGAAGGAAATTACATAATTGGATAGTGTAACCTCAAAATTCACTTTGATTAGCTTAATGTTTTCCTTGGTGGTGTTCTGTGTTATTATGAAGTACTAAGTTTCCAGGTTTCCCCAGAACATACCTGCGATGTGAGTGTTGTAAAACACTCAATGGGGGGGGGGGAGACATGTTAGTCGTATCGCTTGTCATAACAATAACAAATGTATGTACTACACGTACATACATTTACCCAAAATTTGAACCTTGGTTTTAGGTCATGTAACTGCTTAATTCTCTTTGCTTGAATTCTGAAGAATACTCATTTGGTAAATATGTTTTGAAATAGCTGAAATAAATAATAAGCGGTTTCCCATTGTATCAAATTTTCTACACCACGACGCAAGTGCATTTTATGGGTGCACTTCAACGTACTGGAAAAGTGAGATTTTCGTTAACAGCTCGTGTCTGGACCAATATATTCTGATAACAACCATAGTAATTCATATTATTAGTAAAATAAATTGGAATGTTTAAGTCGAAAAATCTTTTATAACAAGAAAACAGCTGGTCTGATCACGATACGTTCTTCAGAGTGTGGTAGCTAAAAGACAATGTCATTGTATATGTTGTTCCTTAGGTTAAGTTAGTTTAGTTAGTTAGGTTAGGGTAGGTTAGGTATTTTAGGTTACGAATATTTCATGTTATTTTCTTGTATTTTGTGGTGTCTGATGTGAAAAAGTTAGTAAAATAGGAAATATGGTAATCAAAAAGGAACTGTGCTACATATGTGAGGTCGCTAAAATATGTGCGTGAACTGGCAGAACCCATTTTCGGAAATTGAAAATAAACCACGCAGATCGTTTGTTCATCGCTTGTTCACGCTTGTTCACATAAAATTTTCGTTTGATCACGATTTATAAACAATATATACGAAAAACAAAATGGGCGGTGCCAACTTCACGCAGCAGAACCCATTTTCAGAAATCGAAAATAAACCATGTAGATCGTTTGTTCATCGTTTGTTCACGATTGTTCACATAAAATTTTCGTTTGTTCACGATTTATAAACAATTTATACAAAAAACAAAATGGGCGATGCCAACTTCACGCAGCAGAACCCATTTTCAGAAATCGAAAATAAACCATGTAGATCGTTTGTTCATCTCTTGTTCACTATTGTTCACATAAAATTTTCGTTTGTTCACGATTTTTAAACAATTTATACGAAAAACACAATGGGCGGTGGCAACTTCACGTACCTGAAAATTATTGGAAATCGAAAATCAACCATGCAGATCGTTTGTTCATTGTTTGTTCACGATTGTTCACATAAAATTTTCGTTTGTTCACGATTTTTAAACAATTTATACGAAAAACGAAATGGGCGGTGCCAACTTCACGCAGCAGAACCCATTTCCAGAAATCGAAAATAAACCACGCATATCGTTTGTTCACGAATGTTCACATAAGATTTTCGTTTGTTCACAATTTATAAACAATTTATACGAAAAAAAAATGGGCGGTGCCAACTGCACGCAGCAGAACCCATTTCCAGAAATCAAAAATAAACCACGCATATCGTTTGTTCATGATTGTTCACATAAGATTTTCGTTTGTTCACAATTTATAAACAATTTATACGAAAAACAAAATGGGCGGTGCCAATTTCACGTACCTGAAAATTATTGGAAAACTGAAAATCAACAATGCAGATCGTTTGTTCATTGTTTATTCACGATTGTTCACATAAAATTTTCGTTTCCTCACGATTTATAAACAATTTATACGAAAAACAAAATGCACGGTGCCAACTTCACGTACCTGAAAATTATTGGAAATCGAAAATAAACCATGCGGATCGTTTGTTCATCATCTGTTCACGTTTGTTCACATAACATTTTCGTTTGTTCACGATTTATAAACAATTTATACGAAAAACAAATTGGGCGGTGCCAACTTCACGTACCTGAAAATTATTGGAAATCGAAAATCAACCATACAGATCCTTTGTTCATCGTTTGTTCACGATTGTTCACATAAAATTTTCGTTTGTTCACGATTCATAAACAATTTATACGAAAAGCAAAATGGGCGGTGCCAACTTCACGCAGCAGAACCCATTTCCAGAAATCGAAAATAAACCACGCATATCGTTTGTTCACGATTGTTCACATAACATTTTCGTTTGTTCACAATTTATAAACAATTTATACGAAAAACAGATTGGGCGGTGAAAACTTCACGTACTGAAAATTATTCGAAAACTGAAAATCAACAATGCAGATCGTTTGTTCATCGCTTGTTCACGATTGTTCACATTAAATTTTCGTTTGTTCACGATTTATAAACAATTTTTACGAAAAACAAAATGGGCCGTGCCAATTTCACGTACCTGAAAATCATTGGAAATCGAAAATCAACAATGCAGATCGTTTGTTCATCGTTTGTTCACGATAGTTCACATAAAATTTTCGTTTGTTCACGATTTATAAACAATTTTTACGGAAAACAAAATAGGCGGTGCAAACTTCACCAAGAGAACCCATTTTCAGAAATCGAAAATAAACCATGCAGATCGTTTGTTCATTGTTTATTCAGGATTTTTCACATAAAATTTTCGTTTCTTCACGATTTATAACCAATTTATACGAAAAACAAAATGGGCGGTGCCAACTTCACGTACCTGGAAATTATTGGAAATCGAAAACCAACCATGTATATCGTTTGTTCATCGTTTGTTCACGATTGTTCACATAAAATTTTCATTTGTTCACGATTCATAAACAATTTATACGAAAAGCAAAATGGGCGGTGCCAACTTAACGCAGCAGAACCCATTTCCAGAAATCGAAAATAAACCACGCAAATCGTTTGTTCACGATTGTTCACATAACATTTTCGTTTGCTCACGATTTATAAACAATTTATACAAAAATCAAAATGGGCGGTGCCAACTTCACTTACCTGAAAATTATTGGAAATCGAAAACCAACCATGCAGATCGTTTGTTCATCGTTTGTTCACGATTGTTCACATAAAATTTTCCTTTGTTCACGATTCATAAACAATTTATACGAAAAGCAAAATGGGCGGTGCAAACTTCACGCAAGAGAACCCATTTCCAGAAATCGAAAATAAATCATGCATATCGTTTGTTCACGATTGTTCACATAACATTTTCGTTTGTTCACAATTTATAAACAATTTATACGAAAAACAGATTGGGCGGTGCCAACTTCACGTACCTGAAAATTATTGGAAACCAAAAATCAACAATGCAGATCGTTTGTTCATCGTTTGTTCACGATTGTTCACATAAAATTTTCGTTTGTTCACGATTTATAAACAATTTATACGAAAAACAAAATGGGCGGTGCAAACTTCACGTACCTGAAAATTATTGGAAATCGAAAATCAACTATGCAGATCGTTTGTTCATCGTTTGTTCACGATTCTTCACATAAAATTTTCGTTTGTTCACGATTTACAAATAATTTTTACGAAAAACAAAATGGGCGGTGGCAATTTCACGAACCTGAAAATTATTGGAAATCGAAAATCAACCATGCAGATCGTTTGTTCATCGTTCGTTCACGATCGTTCGCATAAAATTTTCGTTTGTTCACGATTTATAAACAATTTATACGAAAAACAAAATGGGCGGTGCCAACTTCACGCAGCAGAACCCATTTTCTGAAATTCAAAATCAACCATGCAAATCGTTTGTCCATCGTTTTTCACGATCGTTCACATAAAATTTTCGTTTGTTCACGATTTATAAACAATTTTTACGAAAAGGAAAATGGGCGGTGCCAACTTCACGTACCTGAAAATTATTGGAAATCGAAAATAAACCATGCAGATCGTTTGTTCATCGTTTGTTCATGATTGGTCACATAAAATTTTCGTTTGTTCACGATTTAAAAACAATTTTTACGAAGAACAAAATGGGCGGTGCAAACTTCACGCAAGAGAACCCATTTTCAGAAATCGAAAATAAACCATGCAGATCGTTTGTTCATCGTTTATTCACGATTCTTCATATAAAATTTTTATTTGTTCACGATTTATAAACAATTTATACGAAAAACAAAATGGGCGGTGCCAACTTCACGTACCTGAAAATTATTGGAAATCGAAAATCAACCATGCAGATCGTTTGTTCATCGTTTGTTCACGATTGTTCACATAAAATTTTCGTTTGTTCACGATTCATAAACAATTTATAGGAAAACCAAAATGGGCGGTGCCAACTTCACGCAGCAGAACCCATTTTCAGAAATCGAAAGTAAACCATGCAGATCGTTTGTTCATCGTTTGTTCACGATTGTTCACATAAAATTTTCGTTTCTTCACGATTTATAAACAATTTATACGAAAAACAAAATGGACGGTGCCAACTTCACGCAGCAGAACCCATTTTCAGAAATCGAAAATAAACCATGTAAATCGTTTGTTCACGATTGTTCACATAAAATTTTCGTTTGTTCACGATTTATAAACAATTTATACGAAAAACAAATTGGGCGGTGCCAACTTCACGTACCTGATAATCATTGGAAATCGAAAATCAACAATGCAGACCGTTTGTTCATCGTTTGTTCACGATTGTTCACATAAAATTTTCGTTTGTTCACGATTTATAAACAATCTTTACGGAAAACAAAATAGGCGGTGCAAACTTCACCAAGAGAACCCATTTTCAGAAATCGAAAATAAACCATGCAGATCCTTTGGTCATTCTTTATTCACGATTGTTCACATAAAATTTTCGTTTCTTCACGATTTATAAACGATTTATACGAAAAACAAAATGGGCGGTGAAAACTTCACGTACCTGAAAATTATTGGAAATCGAAAATAAACCATGCAGATCGTTTGTTCATCATCTGTTCACGATTGTTCACATAAAATTTTCGTTTGTTCACGATTTATAAACAATTTATAGGAAAAACAAATTGGGCGGTGCCAACTTCACGTACCTGAAAATTATTGGAAATCGAAAACCAACCATGCAGATCGTTTTTTCATCGTTTGTTCACGATTGTTCACATAAAATTTTCGTTTGTTCACGATTCATAAACAATTTATACGAAAAGCAAAATGGGCGGTGCAAACTTCACGCTGCAGAACCCATTTCCAAAAATCGAAAATAAACCACGCATATCGTTTGTTCACGATTGTTCACATAACATTTTCCTTTGTTCACAATTTATAAACAATTTATACGAAAAACAGATTGGGCGGTGCCAACTTCACGTACCTGAAAATTATTGGAAACCGAAAATCAACAATGCAGATCGTTTGTTCATCGTTTGTTCACGATTGTTCACATAAAATTTTCGTTTGTTCACGATTTATAAACAATTTATACGAAAAACAAAATGGGCGGTGCCAACTTCACGTACCTGAAGATTATTGAAAATCGAAAATCAACCATGCAGATCGTTTGTTCACGATTGTTCACATAGAATTTTCGTTTGTTCACGATTTATAAACAATTTATACGAAAAACAAAATGGGCGGTGCCTACTTCACGCAGCAGAACCCATTTTCAGAAATCGAAAATAAACCATGGAGATCGTTTGTTTATCGCTTATTCACTATTGTTCACATAAAATTTTCGTTTGTTCACGATTTATAAACAATTTATACGAAAAACAAAATGGGCGGTGCCAACTTCACGTACCTGAAAATTATTGGAAATCGAAAATCAACGATGCAGATCGCTTGTTCATCGTTTGTTCACGATTGTTCACATAAAATTTTCGTTTGTTCACGATTTACAAATAATTTTTACGAAAAACAAAATGGGCGGTGGCAATTTCACGTAAAAATTATTGGAAATCGAAAATCAACCATGCAGATCGTTTGTTCATCGTTCGTTCACGATTGTTCGCATAAAATTTTCGTTTGTTCACAATTTATAAACAATTTATACGAAAAACAAAATGGGCGGTGCCAACTTCACGCAGCAGAACCCATTTTCTGAAATTCAAAATCAACCATGCAAATCGTTTGTCCATCGTTTGTTCACGATTGTTCACATAAAATTTTCGTTTGTTCACGATTTATAAACAATTTTTACGAAAAGCAAAATGGGCGGTGCCAACTTCACGTACCTGAAAATTATTGGAAATCGAAAATAAACCATGCCGATCGTTTGTTCATCGTTTGTTCATGATTGGTCACATAAAATTTTCGTTTGTTCACGATTTAAAAACAATTTTTACGAAGAACAAAATGGGCGGTGCAAACTTCACGCAAGAGAACCCATTTTCAGAAATCGAAAATAAACCCTGCAGATTGTTTGTTCATCGTTTATTCACGATTCTTCATATAAAATTTTCATTTGTTCACGATTTATAAACAATTTATACCAAAAAGAAAATGGGCGGTGCAAACTTCACGTACCTGAAAATTATTGGAAATCGAAAATAAACCATGCAGATCGTTTGTTCATCGTTTGTTCACGATTGTTCACATAAAATTTTCGTTTGTTCACGATTTAAAAACAATTTTTACGAAGAACAAAATGGGCGGTGCAAACTTCACGCAAGAGAACCCATTTTCAGAAATCGAAAATAAACCATGCAGATTGTTTGTTCATCGTTTATTCACGATTCTTCATATAAAATTTTCATTTTTTAACGATTTATAAACAATTTATACGAAAAACAAAATGGGCGGTGCCAACTTCACGTACCTGAAAATTATTGGAAATCGAAAATAAACCATGCAGATCGTTTGTTCATCGTTTGTTTACGATTGTTCACATAAAATTTTCGTTTGTTCACGATTTATAAACAATTTATACGAAAAACAAATTGGGCGGTGCCAACTTCACGTACCTGAAAATTATTGGAAATCGAAAATCAACCATGCAGATCGTTTGTTCATCGTTTGTTCACGATTGTTCACATAAAATTTTCGTTTGTTCACGATTCATAAACAATTTATACGAAAAACAAAATGGGCGGTGCCAACTGCACGCAGCAGAACCCATTTTCAGAAATCGACAGTAAACCATGCAGATCGTTTGTTCATCGTTTGTTCACGATTGTTCACATAAAATTTTCGTTTCTTCACGATTTATAAACAATTTATACGAAAAACAAAATGGACGGTGCCAACTTCACGCAGCAGAACCCATTTTCAGAAATCGAAAATAAACCATGTAAATCGTTTGTTCACGATTGTTCACATAAAATTTTCGTTTGTTCACGATTTATAAACAATTTTTACGAAAAGCAAAATGGGCGGTGCCAACTTCACGTACCTGAAAATTATTGGAAATCGAAAATAAACCATGCCGATCGTTTGTTCATCGTTTGTTCATGATTGGTCACATAAAATTTTCGTTTGTTCACGATTTAAAAACAATTTTTACGAAGAACAAAATGGGCGGTGCAAACTTCACGCAAGAGAACCCATTTTCAGAAATCGAAAATAAACCCTGCAGATTGTTTGTTCATCGTTTATTCACGATTCTTCATATAAAATTTTCATTTGTTCACGATTTATAAACAATTTATACCAAAAAGAAAATGGTCGGTGCAAACTTCACGTACCTGAAAATTATTGGAAATCGAAAATAAACCATGCAGATCGTTTGTTCATCGTTTGTTCACGATTGTTCACATAAAATTTTCGTTTGTTCACGATTTAAAAACAATTTTTACGAAGAACAAAATGGGCGGTGCAAACTTCACGCAAGAGAACCCATTTTCAGAAATCGAAAATAAACCATGCAGATTGTTTGTTCATCGTTTATTCACGATTCTTCATATAAAATTTTCATTTTTTAACGATTTATAAACAATTTATACGAAAAACAAAATGGGCGGTGCCAACTTTACGTACCTGAAAATTATTGGAAATCGAAAATAAACCATGCAGATCGTTTGTTCATCGTTTGTTTACGATTGTTCACATAAAATTTTCGTTTGTTCACGATTTATAAACAATTTATACGAAAAACAAATTGGGCGGTGCCAACTTCACGTACCTGAAAATTATTGGAAATCGAAAATCAACCATGCAGATCGTTTGTTCATCGTTTGTTCACGATTGTTCACATAAAATTTTCGTTTGTTCACGATTAATAAACAATTTATACGAAAAACAAAATGGGCGGTGCCAACTGCACGCAGGAGAACCCATTTTCAGAAATCGACAGTAAACCATGCAGATCGTTTGTTCATCGTTTGTTCACGATTGTTCACATAAAATTTTCGTTTGTTCACGATTTATAAACAATTTATACGAAAAACAAAATGGGCGGTGGCAATTTCACGTACCTGAAAATTATTGGAAATCGAAAATCAACCATGCAGATCGTTTGTTCATCGTTTGTTCACATTTGTTCGGATAAAATTTTCGTTTGTTCACGATTTATAAACAATTTATACGAAAACCAAAATGGGCGGTGCCAACTTCACGCAGCAGAACCCATTTTCTGAAATCCAAAATCAACCATGCAGATCGTTTGTTCATCGTTTGTTCACGATTGTTCACAAAAAATTTTCGTTTGTTCACGATTTATAAACAATTTTTACGAAAAACAAAATGGGTGGTGCCAACTTCACGTACCTGAAAATTGTTGGAAATCGAAAATCAACCATGCAGATCGTTTGTTCACGATTATTCACATAAAATTTTCGTTTGTTCACGATTTATAAACAATTTTTACGAAAAACAAAATGGGCGGTGCAAACTTCACGCAAGAGAACCTATTTTCAGAAATCGAAAATAAACCATACAGATCGTTTGTTCACGATTGTTCACATAAAATTTTCGTTTGTTCACGATTTATAAACAATTTATACGAAAAACAAAATGGGCGGTGCCAACTTCACGTACCTGAAAATTATTGGAAATCGAAAATAAACCATGCAGATCGTTTGTTCATCGTCTGTTCACGATTGTTCACATAAATTTTTCGTTTGTTCAAGATTTATAAACAGTTTATACGAAAAACGAAGTGGGCGGTGCCAACTTCACGCAGCAGAGCCCATTTTCAGAAATCGAAAATAAACCATGCATATCGTTTGTTCATCGTTTGTTCACGATTCTTCACATAAAATTTTCGTTTGTTCACAATTTATAAACAATTTATACGAAAAACAGATTGGGCGGTGCCAACTTCACGTACCTGAAAATTATGGGTGCAACAGATTTGCGCACACTTGAGATCCAAGATTGCGCACACTTTTCAGTTATACAGATCCAAATCCAAAAATCCAGGTTTGCGCACAGTTTTTTTTACAATGTTGCCAAACTTAGATCTTTACGGGGTGTCCCAAAAGTAGGTATACAGTACTGTACTCATCAGGCTCGTACAGTACCGTACTGCATTTTATATCATTTCTTATTGATATTTTCAGATAGGCTTAGTTTCTTTATTATTTGTTTTTAATGTGTTTTACTTACATCTTAAGCTAGGAAGAGCCGAATCAAATAAACTCATAAACTAGAATGAAATGAAATGAAATCTCTAAGTTTAACGTCCCACGGTTATGTCGGTTAGGCTAAAGGAGACGGTGATAATGAGAAATGAATGGAATGGTGGAATACAGAAAGTGGGAGGAAACGGGAGAACCCCGAGAAAACCCACGAGCACGGTGTTTGTCCACACACGGCGCGAGCTGGGATCGAACCAGGGACTCCAAGCACCAAAGGTGAACGCTCTACCACTGACCCACCGCGCCTCCCCCCATAAACTAGAATGTTATAGTTGATAATGGCAAGGGGGCGCGGTGGCTCAGTGGTAGAGCGTTCACCTCCGGTGCTTGGGGTCCCTGGTTCGATCCCAGCTCTCGCCGTGTGGACTTTGTGGTGGATAAACACCGTGCTCGTGGGTTTTCTTGGGTTTCTCCCGTTTCCTCCCACTTTCTTCATTCCACCATTTCATTCATTTCTCATCATAACCGTCTCCTTTAGCCTAACCGGCATAACCGTGGAACGTAAAACTAAAGATTTTATTTCATTTTGATCAATGCAGGGGTGTATACCTACTTTTGGGCCACCCTGTATTATTATGAAAATGAAAAACTAACTTTGTGTTAACCAGATCAAAACAGCATAGTCAATGTGCCAAAAATTTACTTTACTTTCTCTGGCAAGTATGAACCACTATTTGAGACTCAGCATCCACGAAAACGGATTTTTTTTTCCTTTCGCCGTAATAACATCTTGAACCCGAGTCTCAAACGCCAAAGGCGCGTACGCTAACCGCTTAGCCACGGAAGAGCTCGTCGAGCCATTGGCTCAGTTGAGCTGAGTCGAACCAAGTTGATGGACTCGCTTCAATGGAGCTGGCTGATGCTGATTGCTCACATGAGCCGAGTTGGTGGCTCATCCCAGCCAAGCCGGCTCAATTGATCTGAGCAGATGGCTCTAGCTGTTCGCTGAGTTGAACCGAGCAGAGCCGGTTGACATCACTATCCGGGTTAGGGTTATGCTTGGGCTCAAAACTTAGACCGTGCAGGTCTCAGCCTTGACGGTAACAAGTACAGTATATATACAGGGTGTTTCAGATAAAACGTCCAGTGCTTATAAATCAGAAACGGCTGGGAATAAAAAGATGAAACAAAAACTGAGATAGGAAAATGCCATAGGGCACATCACTTGGCGTTGTTGTGGTGACCCCCAGGGCCCTCCTTGAAGGGTCCCCACAGGCCAACTTCAAATTTTCAAATGGGAACATGTACTAAACCGCACCTCATTCGATAGTCCTTGAGAAACGAAACAACTTTTGTAGGAAACCATTTTCGATTTGGGCCACAGTTTTCAAAATGACCGCAAAAAGTGGGTCCTGTATCAGATAAAACGTCCAGTGCTTATAAATCAAAAACGGCTGAGAATAAAAAGATGAAACAAAAACTGAGATAGGAAAATGTCATAGGACACATCTCGTGTTGTTGTGGTGACCCCCAGGGCCCTCCTCGAAGGGGCCCAGGGGTTAACTTCAAATTTTCAAATAAGAACATGTATTGAATCATACCTCATTTGGTAGTCCATGAAAAACGAAATATTTTTTGAAGGAAGCAATTTTTTATTTCGGCCACCGTTTCAAAATGGCCGCAAAAAGTAGGTTGTGTGGGTCCATGTAATGTTCCCTATGACACTTTCCTATCTCAGTTTTTGTTTCATCTTTTTGTTCTCAGCCGTTTTTGATTTATAAGCACTGGACGTTTTGTCTGATACTATTGGACTTTCACATTTTACAAAATTTTGACCTGCTGTTAGATTTTGAAAACTGGGGAAGCCGAAAAATATTACAATTGAATTGTTTAAAATAACTTTGATTCCTGATATCCCGAAATTTGTCTTTACAAATAAAAGTAGGTGGTGGTGTTTCCCTTCCAAGTACGAATAATTAGTATTTCAGATTTAGCATCCAGAAATCTCATTTTCTTTTTTTCATTAGATGTGCACAATTCTGTTTTTATCACCTGGCAACGTCGACTCCCGATCCTGTGCGCAATCCTGGCCAAAGATACTGTCAATCAATCTCTTATCTGGCATTTGCTGATAAAGAAGATAAGTGTGCGCAAGTCTGTGACTCCCAAAATTATTGGAAATCGAAAATCAACAATGCAGATCGTTTGTTCACTATTGTTCACATAAAATTTTCGTTTGTTCACGATTTATAAACAATTTATACGAAAATCAAAATGGGCGGTGCCAACTTCACTTACCTGAAAATTATTGGAAATCGAAAATCAACCATGCAGATCGTTTGTTCATCGTTTGTTCACGATTCTTCACATAAAATTTTCGTTTGTTCACGATTTATAAACAATTTATACGAAAAACAAAATGGGTGGTGCCAACTTCACGCAGCAGAACCCATTTTCAAATATCAAAAATAAACCATGCAGATCGTTTGTTCATCGTTTGTTCACGATTGTTCACATAAAATTTTCGTTTGTTCACGATTTATAAACAATTTATACGAAAAACAAAATGGGCGGTGCCAACTTCAGGCAGCAGAACCCATTTTCAAAAATCGAAAAATGGCGGTAACATAAAAAAAAACGATATTAACTGAAATTATTTGAATCGTGTACCTTTAACTTGGCAACAGAACGTCGTTAATATGTCAGTTCTGTGATGAGGTATTTCGTATAAGCTTAAATGAATGTATTCTCATGGTAGGCATATTGATGACGTCATTTCAGGTAATTGCTGATGTGTTATTTTTTACGATTCTCTGAAAAGTCTAAAGAAAGTGTGTTAAAAGTTTGTTTTGCAAACGTTTTTCCGCCTTTAATTGTAAAATTATTCTCGCATATTTAGCGTAAACTAAGTGCTAAAAATTCAATACCTTGAGCTGCAGAAAATGTAGTAGTTCGCTTAATTGTTAAGATACAGAAATAATATTGGTATCTTTAGAAAGGTGAGACTCCACTCTATAACGTTTATTTCGACGTGTTTTTTCGTATATCTGATAGTTTCATAGTAATGTGCTTTAAAACAAATAAAATGAAACGGAGAAAATTAATTTTAAGCTAATAACCTCCATATTTAAAAATGGCTGCAACACGTAAGAACGATATTAGCTGAAATCACTTATACAACGCCTTACCTTTAATTCGACACCAGAACGAAGTTTGTATCTCAATTCCGTGATGAGATATTACAGCATAAGCATAAGTAGTCGTAGTTGCGTTGATGACGTAATTTTAGGCGGTTGCCCACGTGGGACTTTTTAGGACTTTTGCGTGGAGTATCAGAGGGGAGCTCATAGAATGTGTTGAAATGAAAATTTGCTTTCTAATAATTTTTTTCCGTCTCCAACCCTAATTTTCCTATACTATAACGGATTTTGTACCTCAAGAATTTCTGTGGCCCACTGTACACAGAACCTATCTACATAAGGCTGATTTTCTTTGAAATTTTACCCAATTTCTCTAAGATTTCCTGACCAAAATATTTATTATTCATGACTGAAAATCACAATAATTATTTTATGAATAACTATATCTCAGTTCATGTTCGGTAAGGATCAGTAAAAAAATTACTGTAAATTATTAATTAAATATATGTAAACTTTGTTATTTTCAAATGACTGAAGTGAGATAATCTTACAACGATGTTTTAAAAGCTGACCATTTGGAGGCCTAGGAAATTATTTGGGGGGCCTGGCTCCGATGGGCCCCAATGGCTAGACCCCTGCACGTCCGTCATAATACAGTTAAATATCAACCAGGGCCATATACAGAGTCGTTTTGACGTGTGATTAGCGTCATACTAAAGTCTGACTACTGCATGAAACATATGTTAGTCGAACTCGTTACTTATCCTAATATCTTTAAAGTTTACAACAACATATACATTTGAAAATAGGTTATTTAAAAAATAGTGTACTTACACTTCCTCCTCCATTTTTACCTCGATTACTCTCTTTATTAAGCCGTTCCTAAGTCAGATATTTTAATCTAAGTTGCAGGTCGGTAAGTTGTATTCTTCAGTCCTTCTTTGTAGTTAGAGAGCCTACGAGACGAAATAAGCTTTCTTCGGCTAAGACAGAATTCTTCGAGGCAGGCCCGAAACCAGTTATAGAGGTATGGAGGTGCCAGGAATATGTTAGGGTGGGGCCAAGTCATTAAAAATTCTCTTACAAATGTCTAAACTGTGTTTTTGTATTAGTAATAGCATTTTGTGTTGAGGTCTGGAGGGGCCAAGAAAAGTTTAGGTCCGGGCCAGGCTCCTGCTAGCCCCCCCTCTAGTTGCGGGCCTGCTTCGAGGACAAACAGCTGTGCCTATAACCCGTACGTAAAGTTTGCTGAGTGAATTTCGATCATAGAAAATTTCTCTACAGACAAAAGAACTTTATGTTAACAATCGTGAACAAACGATAAACAAGCGATCTACATGGTTTATTTTGAATTTCCGAAAATGCGTTCTTCCTGGCTCACGCTCATGCCGTGTTTGTCTTATTTTGTCCCTTTCAGCATCGAGGCTATATGAGACTTGGATCTACAGCTTAATGTGGGATCCCAACCACATAAGCTTTCGCCGGCAATCGAACCCGGGTCTCCCACGCCGAAGTCGCATATACTAACCGAATAGCCACGAGGAGCTCCAGAGAAAGGCAAATGTGTATTGTATTGAATTGTCAATAATACTAAAATGTAATTTGTTCACTTTCTTTTACTGCGGAGCTCCCTCGTGGCTAAGCGGTAAGCGTACGTGCCTTTTGCATGGGAGACCCATGTTCGATTTTCGGTGGTAGCTCATGTAGTTCGGATCCCACGTAAGGCCACAGGTCCAAATCTCACGTAGCCTCGCTGCTGAAAAGGATGCTGAACTCAAATCAAATTAAAATAATTTTTAGGGGATACTCATATATTTTCATTATTGCTATTATTATTTCGAATATAATTTCCAGTAGACCCGCGTAGCGTAGCCACAAATACTCTCGTCTTCGATGCGTGCGGTCCCGGGTTCGATTCCTGGTGAGGCACTCGGTAGAAAAAGCTTTTCCAGGCCAGCAATCCACAATGAGGGTTTCCTGGGTTTTCCTCATTCACGCCAGGCAAACGCCGGGGTAGTCCTAACTTACAGATTCCTTTCTTCCTTCCCTTTCTCCGGATAGTGTGCTCGTCGAGGGACGTCATCCTTCATACGTAATGAGTTAAATGGCCAATGAAACCGAAAGCCCAGAAATCTAAATCCTATATCCCTAAATATAACTTCCCTTTTCCACTTCGAAATTCAATGAGAAGTTAGTTATCTTACAGTGCAATTAGAATTCTAACCGACTTCTTGCACAAAGAACGTAAGAATTTGCACTGGGTAATATTTTCCTTCTCTTTTTGTGTTACGTTGTTTTTTGTATGTATTGTCATCGGTGATTTTCCTGTAATGCCACAGTTTTCATGTGATTTCAAACTTGTAATCTTTCCGGAGAAGCTTTGGCATGTCGCGTAAATGTTTTTACCTCTGTGTCTGTAATTTATTAATTTGTACTGTAATCTGAAGTAATCCTGTCATTACTCTCAACAGCCAAAACCAACAACTACTACTAGTAGTACTATAATAATAATAATAATAATAATAATAATAATAATAATAATAATAATAATAATAATAATAATAATAATAATAATAATGCCAACAATGGTTAAAGTAATTTATTGACGTTAACTAGGAAGAATAATCTTTTAAGATGTGCCTGAAGTTGGCCCCCTCACTTCTCCCAAATTACACCAAACGTCGCACATCGTTAGTGCATCGTTAGTGCACTAAGAACTAACGTTAGTGCTATCGAGTTTACGAGTTGTTGAAGATTTTGGTGCGAGGCCTAACTCCATATTAAATTATTCTCCCGCCCATCCTTATGAAGACAGATTTTCACCAAACTTATCACACCGTTAGTGCATCATTAGTGCACTAAAACGCACTAAGAGCTAACGTTAATGTTATCATATTTTGGGATTTATTTGAGATTTTTGGTGGAGGTCAACTTCAGAAATATTAAATTCCATACAAATTGATGTAGAAACATGGGGCTAATGGCAACTGTTAGACCATCGTTAGTACACTTAAACGCACTTAACACTGTTAGTGTTACCACATTTTGGATTTTTTGCAAGATTTTTGGTGGGGCACAACTTCAGAATTATCAATTCCATACAAACTGTTAGTGTTTTCTAGAAGCACTAACAGTAAGAATGCACTAACGAATTGCACTAAATTTTGCGTTATCGCTTGAAGTGAGACAAGTTCAAGCTGACCACCAAAGGTATTTTACTTGTAGCACCTACACTAATGAAGCACTAACGTTAGGGGTTGGTGCACAAAGAAGCACTAATGATTGCACCAGAAGAGATCATTATTGCCTTGAATTTTGCGGACATTTGATACAGTGAAAAATTCTCCATAAATTTCTTATGTGAGTTTCGTGACATGTAATTCGTCATAACTACACTAATAGTGAAGCATTAACGAACTTTAGTGTTTTCTAGGAGCACTATTTCCTTTAGTACTTAAAGTTGGAGCCAAGTTCACGCTGGCCCCCAAAGGTTTTCTAACTGTAGCACTTACACCAATCAAGTACTAGCGTTAGGTGTTGGCGCAGTAAGAAGCACTAAGGGTGCACTAACGAATGGCACTAATTTTTTCGTTAGTGCCTGAAGTGGCTGGGGCAGCGTGAACTTGGCCTCCCAAAAGGTTTCTATTTGTAGCACATACACTAATGAAGTACTAACTTTAGTCGTTGATGCACTAAGAAGCACTAACGATTCACTAACGATTGACATTAAATTTATCGTTAATGCATCATGTGGGAGCCAAGTTCGTGGACGTCGTTAGTGCTTTATTAGTGTAGGTGCTACCAGTAAAAATCTTTTGTGGGAACAAGTTCACGCTGGCCCAGCCACTTAAAGCACTAACGAAAAATTAGTGCCTTCGTTAATGCATCGTTAGTGCTCCTAGATATCACTAGCAGTTTTGATAGTGCTTCAGTATTAATGCAGTTATGACCAATTACATATCATGAAACTCACAAAAGAAATTTATGGAGAATTTTTCATTGCGTCAAATTTCCGCCAAATTCAAAAGCAATAATGACCTCTTCTAGTGCAATCGTTAGTACATCGATAGTACTTCTTTGTGCACAAACTCCTAACGTTAGTGCTTTATTAGTGTAGGTGCTACAAGGAAAATATCTTTGGTGGTCAGCGTGAACCCAATCCCCACTTCAAGCATTAATTAATGCTATTCATTAGTATAAAAAATTAGTGTTATTATACATCGTTAGTACTTGTAGAAAACACTAACAGTTTGTATGGAATTTGATATTTCTGAAGTTGTACACCCACCAAAAATCTTGAATAAATCCCAAAATGTGATAACACTGACGTTAGTGCGTAGTGCGTGTACTAATGATGAACTAACGGTTGCTGTTAACCCCAAGTTCCTACGTATATTTGTATGGAATGTGATATTTCATATCCCTCCCCAAAATCTTGAATAAATCCCAAAATATGGTAACAAAAACGTTAGTGCGTAGTGCGTTTAAATGCACTAATGATACACTAACTATTGCCGTTAACTCTATGTTTCTACGTTAATTTGTATGGAATGTAATATTTCATATCCCTCACCCCAAATCTTAAATACATCACAAAATGTGGTAACAATAACGTTAGTGCTTAGTGCGTTTTAGTATAATAATGATGCACTAATGATGTGATAGGTTTGGTGCAGATCTGTCTGCATATTAATGGGTATACAATCTTAAATAAAAAATAACAACTGCAATAACTCGTAATTCTTGCACTAACGTGCATTAACGATACACTAACGATGTGCGATATTTGGCGTAGTTTGAGAGAAGTGGGGAGGCCAATTTCAGGCACGTTCTTTTAGGTTATCAAATTCATCTCATATTTGCCACATGGTGATTGTTGTTTTTATTTTCTCAAATAAAGTTTAACAGGACTAAATCATGTAATAAAATATATGGATTCACAAGAACTAAGAAAGTTATTTCATTTTTGCTTCTTAAAAATGATTCGTCTGCATACGTTCTTAACACACTCCTTTTCCTGTCTTCCAATTGGACCATGGCTTATTCAACTAGATACAGATGTTTAACTAAGCCTGATGTCTTCTGCTACAAATGTGGCTGTACCAAACTTCCCCTCAAAACCGAAATATAACATAGTTTGTCAAGGTTTATATATAAAAGTAATCTTACATTCTCCTGGAAAGTTTATTTGCAACATCCACTATATTTCTAGGTACGTGAAGATGCTACAATCCATTTTCTTTTTGGTATAAATTGTTAATAAATCGTGAACAAACGAAAATTTTATGTGAACAATCGTGAACAAACGATGAACAAACGATCTGCATGGTTTATTTTCGATTTTTGAAAATGGGTTCTGCTGCGTGAAGTTGGCACCGCCCATTTTGTTTTTCGTATAAATTGTTTATAAATCGTGAACAAACAAAAATTTTATGTGAACAATCGTGAACAAACGATGAACAAACTCTCTGCATGGTTGATTTTCGATTTCCAATAATTTTCAGGTACGTGAAGTTGGCACCACCCATTTTGTTTTTCGTATAAATTGTTTATAAATTGTGAACAAACGAAAATTTTATGTGAACAATCGTGAACAAACGATCTGCATGGTTGATTTTCGATTTCCAATAATTTTCAGGTACGTGAAGTTGGCACCACCCATTTTGTTTTTCGTATAAATTGTTTATAAATCATGAACAAACGAAAATTTTATGTGAACAATCGTGAACAAACGATGAACAAACGATCTGCATGGTTGATTTTCGATTTCCAATAATTTTCAGGTACGTGAAGTTGGCACTGCCCATTTTGTTTTTCGTATAAATTGTTTATAAATCGTGAACAAACGAAAATTTTATGTGAACAATCGTGAACAAACGATGAACAAACGATCTGCATGGTTTATTTTCAATTTCCGAAAATGGGTTCTGCCAGGTTCACGCACATCGCTAAAATGCGTAAACCCTCCAGCCGATCATAATCATGTTAAGCTAACATTGACACAAAGCAAGAGAGATGAAAAGGTAAATAAAAGAAACTAGCTTACCACAAATTAAAGTAAACTAATGTGATCTATATATTTTCATAATGTTGTGCTACTAGTCTGTTTCATTTTCATAATTTTTTCATTCATTTTCATAATTTCATTTTACTTTGTTAATCTAAAAGATACAGAAAGAAAATATGTCAGTGAGTTAACTAGCAGATTTTGTTTAATTTGAAATGATGCAAACAGAATTTACATGTTAATAATGAATGGTAACACTAAAGGAAATATATACTGTAGAATTTCGCTATATTTGATCCAAAGGAGATACTCCACTATATTTCTACCGTCCAAAGGAGATACTCCAAATTCTCATTTCTTTATATTTTCTTCAGTATACTTTATATCAATTTTTAAGCTATTATGTAAATAAAATGTACAAGCCGTGAATTGAATATTTTCTTTCAAAGTAGAAAATGGAAATCCTACTCTAGTTTTAAGTAGTTGAGAATATGGTAATGTTTACAACATATAGGGCTATGGTATACTGATAATGCATAGAGCAGCACAGGAAAGGTTCTCAATTCCGAATGTGAAGATTACAGCTGTGAAAGTTTCAGGAAGTTTTCTCTGAGTACGACCGGAAACTGAAACAACCGAATTCAGAAAAAGAAATTCATTCTTTCAGTTTTTTCACTTTTTTTTTTAATTTTCCGTTGCGCTAAAATTCTGTTTGGAATTTATTGTGATTTGTTTTTTTGGTAGGATCATTACACACAAACTTCAGTTTTCAGTAGTCCTCATTATTAACTCAGCTGGGAGGTTGACATCCTGTCAGTAGTTTGTGGTTCGCAACTTTTCTCACGACGTGTTGCGGGTAGCAGACTGCAGGCCTGGGTGCCGAGCTTCGAGTTGTGAGGGAAGAGGCTCTGAAATCATCATGTTTGCGCAAATTTGAGTTAAATTTTCCGGGGATAACTGACTTGGTGAATGAATCAGTGATTGTTGGTGACATACCTGCACGGGGCCCAATAAGTGTCGTGGCCACCAGTCAGTGATACATTTGCACAGTCCATGGTTCTAAGGAAAATGAACATCATCACACTATACACACCAATTAATCATCTCACTAATTTATTTTAATTAATTAACTTAATTATTTGTAAAAACTATATTCTTATCAATAGCCAAGAAACTACTAAAAGTATTGTGAGTGAAGTCCAAACAAATGACGATCAAGAAAACGCTCAAATCACAGAAATCTTTCCTCAGGAAATAACGAATACTTACTAAGAAATTGGGACTCTTCGTACAATCATCGAAATTCTAAATGAGGAAGTGTCATACCTGAAAATGAATCAGTGTAGTGATACAAGGTGTATGAAATCGCAGTCTGTTAGTGCAAAATCGAAACAGTGCAGCAGCTGGAGTGAAGTGAAGGAACACAAACACAAAATTGAACACAACAAAACCACATCAAATCCGAATCATCACCATGATATAAATGGAGAACAACCAAATAGTGCTAAATGTTCTGATTCCCGAAGAATAAACTACAGAAAAAATGTGCCTAGACAGACAATTAAAAACCAAGTACAAGGAACATTCGACACCAGTAGGGTATCAAAAAGTACAAGGTATAGGACACAATGAAAGACAGTGCAATCAAATGGTAAAAAAGTTCGAAGTATTTCCAGTACGGTTGATGAAAACAAGAAAATAAAATACGTCTCAGCAATAGGTTTGATGTTCTAGAACAATTCAATAATTATACATGTGAAAAGGAAAATGCTGCGGAAAGTGTAATGAATGGAAGAAATGAAAAGAGTAATAACAGACAATAATGTAAATATAGTAGGGAAAAGACAAAAAAGACAAAGACAAGGTAGTTTTCAGGGAAAGAGAAGGAATAATATATATTTTGTAGGCGATAGCCATGCAAAGAATGTAGCCAGAATTATTCAAGAACAGAAGGTGGACATGCAGGCTAGTGGTTTCGTTAAACCAGGTGCAGGTTTAGGTGAGGTAGTTAGCTGTTTGGCACAAAAAGGTAAATCTCAAAGCGGGATATGGTAGTAATAATTTGGGGATCAAATAGTGTGGCAAAAAACGAAGCTGACAACGTGGTTAGGAGTTTGAAAAACATCTTGCTAAATCTTACACAAACAAATGTAATTGAATCTACTCTGCCTCATCGGCATAACTTAATCGATACATCAATTGTAAAAAAGAAGTTGAAAAAACAAATGCAAAAATCACGTGCAGAAGATTCATAACTGTAAAGGTACTAGACATAAGTACGTATCCTAGAAAATACCATACCATACATGGTCTGCGTCTAAACGGTAAGGGGAAACAATGCATGGCTGATATAATATGTGTATTAGTGGAGGAATCGGAAAGTTATAATGATACTGGTGTCATAGCTTTGTCATTTAACAGTCTCAAAAACTAAGACCACCGTTACCACAGACTAGAATGAATACAGACGAGTAACATCCTATATGGGCTATTGAAATCAGTTTGGATCTTCTGCACAGCGAAAGAACCAATCAACGCTATCGGTGGACCGGATCTGTGTCGTCGTGTGTGGATGGCGCTGCAATCGGTCTTAGAACTTGACGTCATGGGTTTCATAGGAACCGGCGGATTGTTTACGTTTGCTTCGCATCTCAGAGTTAGATGTAGTGCAGAATGATCAGATAAGCTAATGTTAACCTTTTCTTGTATTGTCTCTGGACTGGACGTCCCTTTCCAGCTTTTTTAAAAATATTAGTATGAGTTTTCTTCCTTTTAAAAGAGTTCACTTTGAAAATATCAAAGTTACGCGAAGTACATCAACAGAAAAACTGTTCCCCAAATAGAACTAAACGAGCGAAAGAATAATAGTTTTAATAAAAATATAGAAATTCCTTCTGGAAATGTAATCTGGCAAGTTCTTATCCAAACTTGTATCAGTATACACGTAATTCTATGTACATTAATTGACAAATGTGAGAAGTATATTTCATATTTAATTATTAAATGTGTTTTTATAGCAGAAAGATTGTATACTAAGTATCAAAAATATCTCATGATTTTTCTTGCAAGCTGGAATTACAAAATCTTCCGCGTTGTTGTTCAGAAACTTTTTTGAAAGGTGAATACTACTATCCAATATTACGATTGTATAACAAAATAGAAGAAAAATAACTTAGTCTGTGGTTACTTTCGTAATTTCCACGTAGGTGACGTCAGATCGACTTGTTTAGTTCCGTCGTAGTGTATTAGAGGCGCTACTGTCGCCAAGTTTCAAGCTCTTCGCTGAGTTTGTGGTCTGTATATTCTAGTCTGTGACCGTTACTGTCAGCTAACTTGTAAGATGTAAACAGTACTAATGCGCATATAGAAACGACATTAGACAGGATCTGCTTCGTTCAAAAATAGACGCAGATACTGAAAGTACTGTGGAAAATCTTGAAAAAGCAGGTAATGTAACTGACACTGTAGCCGTAAAATCACTTACTTGTAGAAACAAGCCAAAAAAAAAGCAAGAAAGTGATTTTTTATTAATATAAATGATGGGATGAAACTAGGTGAGTTAAAAAAACAAGCACATGGGGAACATCGAAGAAAATAAATTTTTACCACCAAAATGTACAAGGGCTAAATTTTGACAAAAAAAAAATAATAATGTTAGAATTCTTACTACAAGAAAAACTAAATAATGTAGACGTGATTTGCATAACAGAACACTGTCAAAAAGGGAAAAATTTAACATGTTTCAATTTCCCAAACTTTCATTTGGCAGCTAGTTACTGTAGATTAAATATGGAAAAAGGCGGTTCTTGTATTTATGTTAAAGATGGTTTGAAAAGAAGGTATAATCAAATTTTCAGTCTTTGAATATAGAAAAGCATTTTGAATTCAGTATTACAGGAATAGTTGATTACAATCAGTTTTCGAAGTGTGAAAAAAAGAGGCGATATGTTTTATTACGATTTTGACTCAACACACCAGCTAAATGTTAAAATACAGTGAGGGTATGTTGCCTAATACATTGCATTTCTATTTACATAATGACTAAAGACCATTGGAGAGCTTTTCTGTAGTACCGGGGGAGGGGGCATGGAGAGAATTTATCACCAAGAACTGTCTTTTTTTTAAAAAAAAAAAAAACATAATTCCTTTTGTTGTATTATATAGAATTATACACGAAAATGCTCAAAAACCTAGTTTATATATTAACAAATTTCTGCGGGTAAACTCCCGGACCCTCCATTCGACTAAGGTGTATTCCAAACCCCCGAAAGATCCGTTCCTCACCAGACAGCCCCTAAATCCGTCCATGCTTAAAACAAGACATTATGCATTCAGGCAAGAAGACACACACATACATAAGAAGGAAACAATTCAATAGAGCACACCAAAATGTAAACTAGATCTCATTTATTAAAAAAAAAAAGAAAGAAAAAGAAAAAAAGAAAAGGCAGCGCTGTAACTTAGATTCTTTTCTGGGGGAACGGGCAAGCATTAATACGCTTATTTGCGCCCCCTAGAAAAAGTTGTTTTTCTAATTCTTGGGTCCCCTCTTTTCAACTTTCTCTTACTCTTTAAGGCCACCCGGAGCCTGTGGGCTCTCCAGTACGGCAAGATCTGCGATTCCGTTAGTTACGTTCTGGGCTTATTCCATACATGACAAAATTATTAAGGGGACAATATTGATAAATCTCAAAGCCATTCGAATAAATATTATTTCTAGAGCCCCTAATAGTAAACAATTTTTTTACTGAAATAAGTCCACGACTCATTTTGTTCCATTTATCTTTTGTGTGTTGTTTTGTTTATGTACACTCATGTCCAAAATTATTGTCGCATGTCTATAAATATGTTGTTGCAGGAATATAATTTGATAACGAATTCGCCCTTTATTTCTTATAATGTTAGTATTTGTATAATTGGCAAAGACATGTATGTGGCAAATTTCATGTCAAAAGACCAGTAAATAAGAACAATAAAATGAAAACAAATATTTCTTGTCCGTTTAGCAACATTTTGTTTTACTGATTCTAATTTTCGTATTTATAATTCTTTTCCTATGAAATTCATTATAAGTATACATTTCCCGATTATACACATATAGTATCATTATTAAAAGTACCCTGCAAAATCATTATCAAATTATATTCTTACAAGAAGACAGTTATAGATATGCGACAATCATTTTGGACATGAGTGTACATGTAATTTAGTGAACCTGTTTGATGCTTCATTTCTAATTTCATGTTCGTATCCTACATGGAGTAAGAAAATTTTGTCTCAAAATGGGCTCCCATCGAATGGCGGGGAGCTTCCCAGGTGCCCCCTGCCCCCACAAGTTACGGCCCTGAAAAAAGGTAACGAAAATGTTGGTGTGAACTTAGAAATTATTTCTACATAAGAAATAAGATATTTTTACGTGCAAAGGTATTTAGCATCTGCTCTCCAGTGACGGTATGTCTTGATCATTGAAAAACCAGAAGCGATATGCCTTCATCACTGAGAAACCAAAGGCGGCATGGGATACCACCTCATACCATCTCATTTCGGTTACTGATTATAATTTTGTGCGTATATAGGACACCAGACAGTAAACTTCATTTGTTTGTTAATACCGTAACATGACTGTTGTTCTGGATCACTCTATAAAAATGAAGAAATCAATGGTTATCATAGGTGACCTAAATTTTGACTTTCTTAAACCTGTAGAAAATCTGGATCTTAAAGTATTTCTTGGGACATTTAATATTGAACCATTAGTAAGGGAACGAACCAGAATAACAAAAAACACAAAGATCGCGATTGACCAAGTCATTCTAAATAAGAACATTATTTATTGTGAAATACAAGTATTAAATAGTGGATTCTCAGATCATCTAGCACGACAAATTAGCATTAACATCCTACACGCAAAATTTGAAATAGAACATGGGGCTCAATACATATATAAGAGAAGTTATACAGATGAAAACATTTCTTATATGAATTAGTTACTAAGTAAAGAAAATTGGTACAAAATTTATACGCAAACCACGCCAAATGAAGCGTGGGAATCATTTAAAACTATTTTGAGAAAGCAATTCCAGCCAAGAAAATAAAAATAACCACGCACGAAAAGAATACCGTCGATAACACAGGGCATAAAAATGTCAAGTAATAAACTGAAACAAAATCATATAGACAAGAAAAAGGATTACTCACCAAAGAATTCTGAGATATGAAAAGATCTATAATAATACGTTAAAGACAGCAAAGCGACTTTACAATGAGAGATTAATTCGATGCTTAGAAAATAAATCTAAAACACTCTCGTATTTGGTGCAATAAGCATTAGGATCAAAACAGCACAACAAAATTCAGTCAAACATAGAACTTGACTTCAACAATATATCAGTGAAAAACCCAGAAGAAATTGCAAACATCTGTCACAAAATTGAGTAGCTCCAATAGAAATAAATGAATGTTTCTTACTCCAGTCAACCCCTAAGAAGTTGAAAAGATAATAGATAAACTGGAAAATAAATGGTCAGTAGCAGTAGATGAAATACCACCAGCATTAATGAAACAAAATGCAAAATACATTGCAGACCTTTTACGCTGTTTAATAAACTTATCTTTTTCTTCCGGGATATTTCCTGATATTCTGAAAACAGCAAAAATTACACCAATTTAAAAAAGGCGATAAAAGAAACGTAGAGAACTATAGACCAATTTAAATTCTTCCGGATTTCTAAAAAATCTTAGAGTCAGTAATGAGAAATAAATTGGTATCCGTCCTAGATAATCAAAAGATAATACCAGATAAACAGCATGAATTTATTAAATGGAAATCAGTAGATTCAGCGCTTTTTTATTTCACAGAAAAGGTACGTGAAAGCCTTGATAACAGAGAAAATTGCATTGGACTATTCTTAGATATTGCAAAGGTTTTCGATTGGTACCACATAAAGAACCCCTTCAAAAGCTAGACGACAGTGGTGTAAGGGGACTAGTAAATTACTGATTTAAATCATATCTAGAAAATGGTAAACAGGCAGTGCAAATAATACATTCGGAAAATAGAGGGAGTAACTTATTATCGAAATATATATCCAAATATCAAATAAACCCATGTAGTGCACCTCAAGGGTCTATCTTAGGTCCTATACTATTCTTAATATATATAAACGATTTCCCATGCTGCAACCTATATCAAGCAAAAACAGCATTATTTGAAGATGACACTAATATTCTTATTACTGACAAGGATAAAAATAATATCGAAACTAAAATAAAAACTACAACTACTGAACTTTCAAATTGGTTTTATCAAAACAAACTCAAGTTAAATTTGCATAAAACAATAAGTATAAATTTCCATCACACCCAAAATAAACAACCTAATCTATCAAATATCATGCTTAACAATACACTAATACAAAATGCATCAAAGGTTAAGTTTTTGGGATTATACATATCAGACACCCTTACATGGGATGATCATATACTGTTACGTACCGGGAAGCTAAGTCAAGTGTCCTATTAAAATACTTTCTAACGTATTAAACATCTCTACACTCAAAGTAATTTATTTTAGTCCGTTTCAATCGATATTGAGTTACGGAATTATTTTTGGGGGAAACACATCTAAAAGTAAAGCAATATTCAGGTTAGAAAAAAGGATCGTAAGAATAATTACCAAATCAAAATGTAATGAGCATTGTAGGCCAATATTTAAAAAACTCAATATACTGCCGTTACCTTGTCTGTACATTTTCCATCTGCTGTTATTTGTAAAGAAAAACCTAGGCCATGTCCTTACTCGACATAGTGATCAGCACGAGTACGACAACAGAAATAGAGGAATTTTTTTCCTTAATAGCCTACAATAAATGTATTTATGAGAAAGGTCCTAAAATATAAGTTCAGAAACTCATTTTAAGAACATTACAACTACCTTATACAACAATTGTTTTTATTCAACAGACGGATATCTAAACAAGAGTTAAAGTAAAATAAGAAATGAAACTAAATAGTTACGGGTACATCAGTTTATACAAATTTCTAGAGCATACTATGATAGATTCTACAAACTGCAGGTACCACAATGTCATATTCAATGTCAAGGTAGCATATAGCCGAAGTACAGTACTCAATGTTGAGTTACAGTTTACTGGAAAATTCGTATTGAACAAATTTGTAATTATTTTAATGTATATGTAACATCTATATATATTATATTATACAGTACAGAGTATAATATAGGATTTGTCATGAAGTCGGTACAATAGGTATTATATATATATATATATATATATATATATATATATATATATATATATATATATATATATATATATATATAATACCTATTGTACCGACTTCATGACAAATCCTATATTATACTCTGTACTGTATAATCAAAAGGATGCAAATAAATAAGAACAGTGGTTAAACATATTATTGGTACTGAATCAATATCAAAGAAGAGCTTGTGGCTAATTATTTTCCGTTTAATCCATTATATGATCAATGTTGTACCCCCAAAAATTGGCATTTTCATCACTTCTGGCTTAAACAATTCAATAAAAGTTGAGATAAATCTTATCCTTGGAACACTAAGTCTGTGTCAAAAATAATGTTTCAATATCCCTTACCGTTTCCGCTCTATGGAAATAAGTATTGAAACCGGAAATACTAGTAAATTTTAATCATTTCTGGTATTGGTAGGGTGTTGTGGGTATTATGTTCTTTTGAGATGCTAAATCAATTACTGAAAACTGCTTGTCGTTATCTATTACCGTTTTTGTTTTATGGCGATCAACGTTAAAACCGGAAACGGTTGTCACTTCCGGTCTGACTAGAGGATTAACAAACATGAGAACCTATTCTTAAGACGCTCAATCGATTGCAAAAAAACACTTCTCGATATCTCTTATCGTTCTTGCTCTGTGGAAATAAAAAAATGAAACCGAAGTACTAGTAAAGGGCCCATCCAGTTTGTCATATGGACCAGATTGTGTCACGTGATCAGGTCAAAAGTAATGTTGCATGCTAAATCGAGTCTGGAGATTCCAAATCCAGATGTGCGATATTTTAAGCGCGTAACCTTCGCACGTAGGTAACATTCGCAGAAGATGCATATACTCTATCATTAATATTAATTTTACTCAAACAATTTGACTTGTGACGATGTTCTATCCATATTTACCTTAAGTATTATACATCATTTTTAAGCTCTTCGTTATATCTTTGGAATAAGCTTTCAATTAGCCATCTCCTTATATGAGATATGTTGACGACTTCATTTTTTAAAATTGATTTTCCATTTGACTTTAATGTCCATACGTTTCGTGACTTTTTACTATGTTCCATCCATTTTAGGACAATTTGATTTTGGAATATAGAATCTACACGGTCTTTTCTACATTTGAGCTGAATTTCAACCATCTTCCCCAAAGTCTGTTCACATCATAGCAACGGGATAAGCCCTTTCAATCACTTTCAGATTCTGTAGACTTGCTTATGGTGATGGTATGTTCTGCTAAAACGGTGAATCGATTGCATAAAAACGCGTTACTACCTATTATCGTTTGTGTTTTATGTCAATAAACGTTTAAACCGGAAATGATTGGTTTCTACCACTTGCGATTTGGAAAGAAGGTTAAGGAAGATGGAACCTATTCTTGGGACGCTGAATCGATTGCAAAAAAAACATCTAAGATATCTTGCCTATTTTGCTCTATGAAAATCAGTATTAAAACCAGTAGTAGTAAGAAGATCGAATAATGTTGCAGGTGGTGACGATATGCTCTATTAAAACGATGAATCGATTAAAAAAAATTGTTGTAGTCTTTGTTTCACGGCGAAAAATGTTGAAACCGAAAGTGACTAATTTCAATCACATCCAGTTTGAATAAGAGGCAAACAGAGATGTAATTATTTTTGGAACATTGAATCGACTGTAAAAGCAGCTCTTCGAGATCTCTTGCCATGATATCTATCGACAAACGAACGAACATAGCCGTTCTATGACTTTCGACATTTATAGATAGCATAGCTTCGAAGTGCAAAAACTCAGTTCGGGCTAAGAGCTACATTCCAAGATTCATCTGAAACAGTTCAAACGTTTTCGATATCATTTTTATATTTTGAGAAAAATATATCAAATAGATTTTGGGAACGCCAGGGAAAATTTGGAGATCTTAGAAGGGGAGATTTTGGAAACGCCAGGCACATGCAGTTACTTTTAATAAGGAGTTCATATTTCAACTTTCTAACATGAGAAATCGTGGGATACTCTTTTGGGACACATTTTAAACCATCTCAGGATACGTATTTTAATTAAAGCGACATGATAAATTTCCCAGTTTGATGTATACGAAAGATGGCAAAAGCTTTTCATTGAATTCCTCTTCGTTCTGCTCGTAGCAATTCAATTGCCTTACACATAACTCCTAGAACCGTACAACGGATCTCGTATGAGGATTTAATGTTCCGTCTCTTTAAAATTTAAATCGAACAGCAACTTCCTTGAGACTTAAATCACCTACGTGAATTATGCAGGGAACTACTGCAAATGATCTTTGAAAAAAAAAAAAAACGCGATTCCTTTATAGTGTAAACCATATACTTTAAATAGGTTCATGGGAAACGAGATCGCAAGGTGGTAAATCAGGCAAGCGCGGAGGCCATTCAACTCTCCGAAATGACAGATGATGTGCTGCGGATGACTGTTATTGAATTTCTTGCTGTGTGGACACGGACGTCGTTGGTGGGGGAAAGGGTCGAGGGGTCGCTTCCCCCCAGATTTTAATCAAATATATTTAAAGAAACTACACTATTTTGTATATATAACTTTTGTCGGAAAGAGTATTTTGATTTGGATTCATCCGACCCCCCCCCCCCACACACACACACTCCCGTATAAGATCTCCCTTTTCAATGGTCGAAGCCCTCATGGTTGATTGTCAACATTCCCAAGTAGTCGTTGAGCCAGAATCCAAAAAATAGGTTTTTGGTTTCATCCCTAAGGACTTGATGATATATATCTTTTTGTATTCACAGTGGTCCAAGATGTTCATCAAATGATGATACCCTGAAATTTGTGGTAGCTTAAAGCCGCCATATTGAAAAATGGCTGCCATGTCTCTACATTTACGAGGTTTTGCGCATTTATCTCACAAACGGTTCCTCTTATCGAGAAAATGAAGAGGAATGAAATTGAAGAGGATAAAAGTTTGCACATATTATGTTCAGTAATATTTTTTATTAGAACCAATCGATTAGGAGATATTTGCGATTAAAGGAGAAACGGCCTTGTTTTAAATTGTAACACTTGTTATTTTCCCTGGAAATATTTTACCGAGATACATATTTCTGAAGTATTTAATATTTGTACTAATAAGTTCCTTCAAAAATTATTCATGTTAGTCTTCATCTTCACTGCTGTCGTCATCAGATGACAGTCCAGCGTCGAAATCAGTGACTTTTTCATAGTTGGAACAGGTCTGTATTTTGCACATGTCTATACATCTGAGGCTGTTGGAAAGGCACACACATGAAGGCATGGCACATTTTCTTGGGCAAAGAACATGACATCAGTTCCAAAACAGCTTCAGGGGCAGGAGAGTCCATCCATTGTACTCCCAGACAAGATCTTCCCTCACTGTCCGTTGTAGAAATCCAGCCATGGTCCACTGGGGATGGAAGCTCTGGATCAGCTTGTAGACATTTCTTCCAAACGAGGGCTTGGTAGTTTGCTCTTCTTATATGTTGATAGAGCGTGTTCCGACATTGAGGAAGGCTATGAGGCTCAACAGACCCCTTTTTAGCAGAAAATATGTTGTAACGCAATTCATTGATTTCGGTGAACTTTTGCTGTCTAGAGTAAAGCTAGCAAACAAAGAACTCAAGCTACTTCTTTGTTTCCTCTGGTATTTCAGCTTGAGTTCCAAGAATACTTAAAGCGGTTCTGAGTCTAGAATTTTGAGTCATTATCTTGTAGGCTGCAGATTTCTCCTTGCCTGCAAATGCACTAGCTGCATCGCACCCAGTAAATGAATGAAGTCCGGGCATACACACTTCTTGACCTAGAAAAGCATTCATCTCTCATGTTGTAGTACTTTACTCTGTCACTAGATCCACATTTTAGAAATATTGATCCCTTGTACTTTTTCAACTGTTCTTCTATAGCAAATAGTGTAATAACAGCAACATCTGTGTCAACGGAGTTAATAATTATCTTTCTAAATCCCGAAAGAAGAGCATATTGTACGTGAAGAAGAAGTCGGGTATCCGCCTCTTCTTGGAAATATGTCAACTCAGGAGCTTCTTGTGCCAGTTTGCTTGTAATTTTATGGCACTTTTCTTCACAAGTAACATACATTACTCGTGTATTCAGCTGATTGAGATACTGCACGCCCTGCCACTCTTTACAAATGAAACGTATAAGTTCTTTTTTGTTCCCGTCATCAGATAAAAACTGCTTCCATTTTTGGACTGAATGGGCAGCAGTTATATGTTTCACTTTTATAGAATCACCGACAGCTCGATGTTTTCGTTCGCTACTTTTTATAGACACTTGTCTGTACGTATCAAAGACAACGTGAATTGTCTGAGAAGATACGGATTCTTGTAATATTCTCGAAAAGAGCTTGTCAGCTACTTCGCCAAATGTTTGTAGTCCCTGTGGCAGCTTTTGAACAAGACACATTCCATCAAAGATGTTAACAGCGTCACTAGGAATTTGCCCATCAGTTGCAAAGTCTTTGGTCAGGACTTCCATCAGTTTGGACTTAGCAGTTTTTCGAATCGAACCATCAGGAGTAGCCAAAGACCATGGAAGAGGTCCCAGAGGGGAAAACGAACTCAGTGTTATTCATCTTCACACTCTCTTTCTTTTTCAAATCAGAGAACGTCTTCAGCTTCTGCTTCTTGAGAGGCTTGAAAAATTCTTCTGGTTTTGAGTCTTCAGACAGATGATATTTCTTGAATTTTTCATAAGCTTTTTGGCCTACTTCATGTGCTGTGACCATGTCTTTGACAATGTCTGGAGTTGGCACAGCTCCAGTAGATAAATTGATCATATCTATTTCTTCAAACGGATTTATCCATTCATTGGTCATCAGGTTTTGTAACGCTAAAACATCACGTTCGTCTTTTTGGATCCTAGCAAAGAAAGATCGTAGATTGTCCTGAAGAAGAATTGCAGCTTGTTCTTTCACGAACCATGTGAAGAAATGCTGCTCTCATATCAGAGTTTAAATAGTATCTTTCAACTGCTGCAGGTCTTTTGCTGAACATCGTTGTACCTTTTGTTCCTTGTGTGTCTTTATTTATAGTTTCTCCAATATTATTTTCAGAACATTTTAAGATCAATAACTTTTGCTAATTTTATTCCGTTAATTTGAGTAACTATCAACAAGGAAAAAATAAAATAAGTGTAATATTAGCGGTCATTTTCCAATATGGCGGTCATTAGCTACTCTGTAACTGACAGTATCATGGATAAAAGCCATTCTGGTATTGTGTAGCATCAAAAAATGTATAGTACACCAAGTCCACAGAGATGTAATCATGCAACTCCCTTGTTAACAAATGGTCTCAAAAATTGCAATATTAGCGGCCATTTTCCAATATGGTGGCCATTAGCTACCCTGCAACTGACAGTATCATGGATAAAAGCCATTCTGGTATTGTGTAGCATCAAAAAATGTATAGTACACCAAGTCCACAGAGATGTAATCATGCAACTCCCTTGTTAACAAATGGTCTCAAAAATTGCAATATTAGTGGCCATTTTCCAATATGTCGGCCAATAGCTACCCTGTAACTGACAGTATCATGGATAAAAGTCATTCTGGTATTGTGTTGAATCAAAAAATGTATGGTACACCAAGTCCTCAGAGATGAAACCATGAAACCTCCTGGCTCAACGACTAAAGTCACTCATTCTCTCCTGCGCCATTGAACACCTTAAATAGCTCTTGATCCTCTCTAAGACTGAGAATCACTTTTCAGCGGAAGCCACAGTCGCGGGCAAAGTCAGGATTAAAGCAAGAGTAGTCAAAACTTCAGGATAACTTGGGGCAATAGTATTAAACGCGGCTTATAGTAATACCGCCAATTCGAAAACAGTGTTGATCTTTGAAATAAGGTTTTTAAGTTTGCTACGGAAAATTAATTCCAATGGTAGCGACGGGCCAATGTCTTGCTGATACTTCTTTTGTAGTTTTTCAGCCTTAAATAAATTTCTTCGTTGAAAGTTTCACAAGCACTTTCGGGAATATGATTGAAAATTCATCAAGAATTGTCTGTAACGATGTAAGACAGTTCTCAATTTCATCGTATGCGATATCTAGAAGTCAATGGTAAACATTAACCCTGAAGCAAGTGTCTGAAAACTGATGATCTTTTACCAGCTCATCGAAGTGTTTTTTCACTTTGGGTTGGCTTTTTTCTACGAACACAGGGTTGTCTTTCCACTTCGCAGCAACTCCTGTGACCTCTTGTTTTATTTGATAGTATTTTCTCATTTTCTTCAATTCCTCTCGGCTTTCAAGAGTGCGTAAAGCTTCCTCAAGAACAAATTGTTTAGTTTGGAGAAGTGATGCGATGTCCAGTTGTGAAAATATTTTTGACAGCACCACAGTCAAAAACACAAAATCGAAGGAATCCATGACTTTCGTCAATCGCTCTGGTTCTGATACCTCGTTAGCCTTCTTACTTGTCAGTGAAAGTCTTCAGTGTGTTTTCATTACATCAGCATACCTCAACCTGATAGCACCTCCGGAGCTTGTGGTCCCTGGTTCGATCCCAGCTCGCGCCGTGTGGACTTTGTGGTGGACAAACACCGTGCTCGTTGGTTTTCTCGGGGTTCTCCCGTTTCCTCCCACTTTCTTCATTCCACCATTTCACTCATCTCTCATCATCATCGTCTCCTTTAGCCTAACCGGCATAACCATGGGACGTAAAACTTAAAGATTTCATTTCATTTTTTATTCTCAACCTAATACCTACAATGGGCTGATGCCGTGAGGCCCATCTTTTTCAACGTAACATCTGATTCTCGTGTCAATGATGACAAAATATCCCACCTATTTATTCTTTGGCCAGAAATATATACAAATCCTGGAGCGATGTGAAGTAACTGCTAACTTCTTTTACGCATTTGACGGCATCATTAATGACAAGGTTTAGGTTATGTACCGCGCAGTCAACATATATAACTCGTTCCTCAATCACGTCGTCTCTTCTGAACACCTGAGTAAGCATCATTCATCACCGGAGCGCCGTTATATTCCTGTCCTCTGCATTTTTTTTTTTTAAGAGACAATCCAAATGATTTCAAATTTTTCGAGTGTTTTAAAAATTAGTATTTACAGGCAAGGTGCACGGGAACCTTTAAAAGCCCTTCGGCCCCTTAAGTCCCCCCCCCCCTGCACCGCGGGGTCTTGCGGTTTATAGATCCGGCACTTTTTACTCTTGATATAATTTAGCGATCATTTATATTTTACACAATTATTTCCCCTTTTGCACAGTAGTCATTTCAAGTTTTGCTTGGTGGTGTGGGGGAGAGGAGACTTCCCAATATACATAAAGTTGCACATTTTTCATTATTATACTATTGATTAAAATGTATATACATATCTCAAACTCAGAAAGAGCGCAGTTGCCCTTCTGCCTGCGCAAAATGCTATAGAATTAGTTTCTGTGACGAACATCTTTCTATATTGCTTTTTGTATAAGAGTAAACATTAAACTGTTCTGTATAATTTAGCGTCACTTTCAACACCAAAGTTGTATGAGTCCTTCACCTACTACCAAACGTTAAAACCGAACCAAATGAGCTCCCATTGGGAATCGAATCTGGAATTTTCGCGCCAAAATAAATGTCGAGAGTCAAAAGAAGCTGTGATTTGGTTTAATATACATATTCTAATGTACTATATTACGTAGCTGTGATATATTTATACATTTCTAACATTCAAGTATCAATGCTCTTTGTGAGTGTGGACAGGATTCGAATCTATTAAAATTAACATTCGGAATCGATTGATATGCAAATCTATCACGTTATCCACTAAACCAAGAGCGCATGGCTATTTGCTCCCTCCGGCGTTTCTGTTACTGTTCTGTTCTGTTGACTGTGTTATCCCCAGATTTGAATCTGGTAACACGTATATAAGTTTTTGACTTTTATCCTCTTTTCTGTCATATTTTATGATTGTTTTCTACATGCCACTTGAATATTTTATTACTTGGAGGCAATGTCTAGATAATATATTTCAATTGGAGATTACACATACACAAAAGGACGCCAAAAAAAAAAAAAAAAAAAAATCTAAAACGTTTGCAAAAGTGTGAAAATCATACCTAGTATGGTGTGGGGCCTCCTTTTGCGTCCAAAACAGCTTGGATCCGACGTGGAATGGACATATACAGCTCCTGAATCATGGTGTGTGGAATTTTGTACCATTGTTCCTCCAAACCATGCTCCAGTTCCTTGAGGGATACTGGTGGAGGGTAATGAGACCGAACACGCCTTTCTAACTCAGACCACAATGGCTCAATGATGTTCAGATCTGATGATTGTGGGACCCAGGGGAGGTGTGATAGATCTTTGTCATGCTCCTCAAGCCATGATTTCACCGTTTTTGCAGCGTGACAGAGGTGTCAAATCATCTTGGTAGATGCCATCACCATCAGGGAACAATATATGGGCCATGGGTAGAACTTGGTCCCCCAAAATGGCCTCATACGCATAGCATTCACCATTCCATGCAGGGCTATGATGGGACCTGCAGAAAACCACGATATCACTGCCCATACTGTAACAGAACCACACCCATGCTTTACAGTTGGGAGCAGACAGTCTGTATCATAGGCCTGCGACGGTGTTCTCCATACGTAAATACCACTAGTTGTTGGAAACAAGGTGAAGGTCGATTCATCGGACCACATTACGGACTGTTTCCACTGCTCATGAGTCCATGCCTTGTGATCCTTGCACCACTGGATACGCCTCTTCGCATTTACTTCTGTGACCAGCGGTTTGGCGATAGCGGCCCTGCCATTAATTTTCATTTTATGAAGTTCCCGTCGCACTGTTTTCGATGAAACCGGGTTCTGTAGGCCGGAATTGAGTTCAGACGTAATTTTCATTGCAGTGGTCTTCTTTTTAGCTGCTACAATCCGTTTTAATGCCCTCCGGTCCCTATCTGACAGGATTGTCTTTCGACCACTGTTGTGCTTTGCAGATGTCGTTTGCCCATGTGTTGTGTATGCCCTCGTGACATTGGACACAGTGCCTTTCGATACCCCCACAATGTTCGACACTGAAGCTCCAACCAGACGGGCACCATCGATCATGCCTCTTTGGAAGTTTGTCAGGTCGCCCATTTTACCGCACCACTTTCACACCATGTCACTCACAGGTGAACTGGTTACTGCTGACAAGAGGAAGGTCTACATGACACATTGAAAACAAAAAACGATTGGCAACCGCAACACGTGTTGTACAGTGGAGGGCCAAACTTACGTGTCCTGTATGAAGTGTTTTTGGATTTATTTTGTCTACCCCTGTATTTCTCTGACAGGATGGAGGGAAAATAGTTAACCCTTATAAGCAGATTCGAGGGATGTAAGGATCTAAGCCAGATTTGGATTAGACTCTGGAAGACGGCAATTTTTTAAGAACCAAGGGTGGCCAACTTCGACGGTATTGTCATTTCCAGTCACAAAAATCGAGGCTAACTTACGGAGTAATATTTCCGAACTACCCGGCATGTGCTCTACAAATATACTATACTAACTGAAATACCTATTCTTCGCATGCGGGCTGTATTTGGAAGTCAACGCCCGTGAGAGTATCACCATTCATCTCAGCGACCGCGATAACTAAGGATTTGACAGTAATATCGGTCATTTTGGATTATTTTTACATGTCTCGTTCCCCCCCGCCCCGCAACGAATGGGGTGAATACGATCGGAGTTTCACCATTGATCTCAGCGATCGCAAAAACTATGAATTCGACAGTAATATCGGTCATTTTCTACTACTTTTATGTGTCCCGGTAAATGCCCTTCCCCCCCCCTGATTGAACTTTGAAAAGAACGCTTCGTATTGGTCTGGGGCCTGGACCAAGGTACCCGTGACCAAAATTTGATAATTCTGAGTCCACTCGTCTGGTCCTCAGGCCGCGCACAGACAGACACACACACACACACACAAACAAAAACTCTATTTTATTTATATTAGATTAAGCAGGTGCTCAACTTAACAGGTTTTACATCTTGTTTATCATACTAATACGAGCATATAGAAGTGAAAAGATCTTACGGGACGATTATTGAAAAGGTCTAGAATAATTTTACGACTTGGAACTTACCTTTTTTTATGTATAAACAGTGTCACGCTGAAAAAAAAAAAAAAAAATAGTCGGATGATCTTGGCTGTGTTGCAAATTTCACACACTGTCGTGTACTTTTTAGCACCTCTTCCCAGTCTTATCAAGGGGTCTTGTCCAATGGACAAAGACTGAAACGTCACGATAAACAAAACACTCTAGGGGCCCCATTCCGTAACAGTTTGCATCAATGCAACGTAAAATTTTCTATTTAGTTTAGCAGTAATACAACATAGCAGATATAATTGATTCTTGCATGTTTTACATAGCCTTACGCTATTTTTTGCGAAGGCAAATACGGAACAAGCCCTTTAGTAAGTCATTCCTAATTGAATGGTTTGACGTCATAGATTGCTTCGCGCCTTCTCTCAGTGAGAAGAGGACTGACAAGGTAGCATTACATTGGGAAAATCAGTAACTGCAAGAAATATTGAAATATTGCTAGTATACGGGTGGCCCAAAAGCAGGTATACTGACCCGTACTGATTAACTCATTGCTTTTTGTATCATTTCTTATCAGGTAGACTTAGTTTCTTTATTATTTGTTCTTAATTCTTTTTACTTATATCTTAAGCTCGGAACAGCCAAAACAAATAAACCTATAAGCTAGAAAATTATACTTGATCAATGCAGGGGTGTATACCTACTTTTGGGCCACCCTATATATAGTCGAAGATTCTGCAAAGTATACTGCTTATGGGTCCATGACTAATCCTACACTACCAACGCTGTTTATTCCATTTTTGTACCTCATCCCTTCCACTTCTTGTTCTCATTGTTTCTCAGCGTGATTATGATGGGAAAAAAGCGCTGCCACATCATGCATCAGCCAATTGGAACTGATTGTTTTAAATTTCGCTGACTATTAAAAAAAAAATGGGGCATTGTCCTTAAAGGCGTAATATTCAAGAAATAAGTTGACGAACATTTTGTGGATAAGTTCTTTATTGACTTTTTAAATACACAGGATACAACAATTGTATATTTTCTTTAAATTTCAACTTCTTTCTTTCTTTCTTTTTTCCAGTTCTACTATACTGGATAGATAAAGTATGACTTAGAAAACTTGGAAAGAGATTCTGAATTCCAAGTCAAGCTTTGCTTTTTATTAACATTTCTTGCTTTTAATAATAGTAATAATAATAATATATACTTTTATGTAAATCTATCTAACTTGTATATATTTATATATATGTATATAGATCCTTTATTTTATAAAACATTTACTGGAACGCAGAATGACATTTATGGCTCAAATATGTTTCTCTCTTTCTCTGAGATTTTCTTTCCCTTTCTATATCTTTCGGCAAGTAAAATATATCAAAGTAAAATACGTGCAATTCAAATTCGAAATATTCAAACGTCATTCTACATTCAAAAAAGTTTCAGGAAATAAAAGAACGTGATTTTGATGGAAAACTTAATTCCAACATTTGATATATTATCAGACAAAGCACAAATCTGAAAATAATAGAAATAACATTCACATCAAGTTATTTTTATGATTAAAAAAAAAATATTATAATTTAAACGACACATTTTTCAACTGGCAGTTCTTAACAAAAGGATGCATTTCGTTTAAGAAAAATAATAATATTAATTATGTATCCAAACATACTTCAACATACAAACATACATACATACATACATATGGTTCAATGAATCTTTGCCTTATACAAATGTTGGAACAAGTTAATACGTATATATTTGCATTCCTTTTTTTTTTCCTAATAATTCACAGTCACACAATCAAATCAAATTTTAAATATTGATTTGTCAATAACTACAGTCTTTCATATATATATCTATTTTTTATAAAAAAAATCAACAATAACTTCTTAATTATACATATATTATTTTTTTCTTTTCTTTTTTAAGAATAAGGAGAAATACGCATGGGTAGTAACAAGAATTCGATAAGTAATTTGGAGGAGAGGAGTTATATAATAATTCAGCACATAAAACACACACACACACACACACACACAAACAAACAAACAATTGTGTAGCTCCAAGAACAATACTCTCACGCTGGACCTCAAACAAGAAAAAAGTTACTAAATTAAAACAAGAAATATAATAAATTCTATAGAAGTTACTAATTGCATGTTTCAACATAACACTACATTATTGCACTTGCATTGGCTTAACTTGAGGCCCTAACGACATTTATATTCTAGTTAGGACAAATGAGGAAAGAAGTTTTTAATTGTGCATTAATAAGTATACACTGTACTGTCCTCATAGTTCTTATTAATAAAGTATAACAATGTAATGGATCAAATATATTAACATATATTCATAAATATAACTGAATTTTCGTTATGAAATCTAAGCTTCTTTTTTTTATATATATATAAAATAATCTTTTGTGCTAAGTTAAACTACACAGCTCTACTTCTTCTTGTCCGGACAAGTTATATTGCTACTTGAGGAATACATTTAGCTAGTTTTTGCTTTAAATATGTAATAATTCATAGTAGTAATAATATATATATATATATATATATATATATATATATATACAAATCAACATTATGTAAACAACAACTACAGTAATATGTAATAATCGAGCTTTCACGCGCAAGTAATTGTAAATAGGATGAAGAGATGCATGTATATGAATTCCGTATTAACTTAAGGAGCATCACTATGTGCATAAAATGCAATTTTTTTTCCTAAATGCACATGAATTTCAACTTACAAATCGTATTAAAATTTTTGTATAAATTGGAATGTTGTAAAATCAGAAGAATTGATTCCTTTTGATTAGTTTTAAATTTGATATCAAAAACAGCAGTATAAAACGTCAAACATGCATTCTTATTTACTATAATTTGAAGTAGTTATTGATTATTCATTTTCAAAACATAGGAATGTTACTACAAATATATGAATTTAACATTTTCACAGATGAGTTCTCGATAAGTTATGAGTTTAAAACTTCTAAAACTCTAGTTATTTAACTTCTTTTTTTAAAAAAAAATGTTTAAATAAAGCACAAGGAGTAAGCAGCATAAAATATAAAATTTATGCTTTATATAATAGATATTCATATATATTTATATCTATTTACACAAAATATCATCACAATAATAATAATGGGAATGTTAGGTTATTGCTTTCTCCCTTGGATATTTCATTAGAAAAGTTTACTCATATAAATTATATATAGATATAGATTTTACAAGGGAGTGTTTATTTCGACATTCACATCAATACCCTAGCTCGGCGACCAACATATTCCTGAAATGTTTTGGTCATACGCCCAGTGTCAGTAACCAGGTACTACTATTTTCTTCATTCCTTAGAAATGCCTTGCTGCATTTCTGCTTTCTGTACCAATCTTTTTTTTTAAATATATAGTATCACAGATGTAAATGCAATTCAGTGAGTGGTCGTCGTTCTTCATATTTCATTATAATTAAAGTTTCTTCTTTTGAAAGTAGGTAATTATCATTTTTTTAAATGAGTATTTACTGTCAAGTCTATTCTTTAAATTTTGACTAAAACGGGGTAAAAAGAATTGTCGAAGTTTAAAAAAGAAAACAGTAAAAACTCACAACGACCACGTTTGAGCTAATATTATGTATGTATATGTATTGCAAAAATTTGCAATGATCACATGCAAGAATACTCATTTATCATTTTCAGCCATTATATTATAAATAGTAAAAAAAAAAAAAAAAAAAAAAAAAAAAAAAAAAAAAAAAAAAAAATTCCAACAAATAAATCCATTTCCCTACTCCAAGAAAACGACTAGGGTACTCCATTTCATTCTCCCTCCTGCAGTTAACAAAACAATCTGTATGAAATATATTTACAGCTTCATTTTTTTCGGTAGCACCGCAAGGAAATTAGGAGTCGATTCATACTGATTACTTACATTATTAAAGTTGGTGGCAGGGGCGAGTTAAAGGCTTAAAAAAATCAAAAACAAACGTTCACATAATATAGACTTATCAAAAATGATTACTTTCTCTACAAGCTCCAGTTGTTAATTGTTTCGTATATTGTACATATGAAGCTTGTTCTTTTATTGTTGTTGTTATTATTTTATTGTTTTCAAATATAGTTAACAATACGTACTAATTCAGACAAATATGTACTCTCACTCTCAAAATCCATACACGCACAAGTGTACTTATCAGGAATATTACTTTATTCTGTCCCTTATCTAGTTTTTCTTATTCTTTTGAAGATAGAAACTCTCAACTGCAAAATGGCGGATTTTTTTTAAAAAAAATTCGTAA
This sequence comes from Thermobia domestica, assembly GCF_964235325.1. Lineage (NCBI taxonomy): Eukaryota > Metazoa > Arthropoda > Insecta > Zygentoma > Lepismatidae > Thermobia > Thermobia domestica. The sequence goes on from NC_137455.1 coordinate 97,765,092, forward strand.
CTCCGCCTTATTTTCTTTTTTAAAAAAAGGCTCCCTCTATAAAGTAGTTTCTATCATTCAGGACACTAAAAACACACACGCACACACACATATACACACATTAAATGATTGAATATAGCAACTCATCATACAACACACATTTAAGTGTAATATTCGCACATAAAAACTTATCTCTACTCATGAACAGTTCATAATCTTACACACTATATACTATATAAATTAAACGCACGTAAACGCACAACAATGAAAAAAAGGCACTTGGAATGCTCAAAAAAATTGTCATGAATATACATGGAAACTTACGTAGTTCATTTTTTGTGTGTATTTATTTGTATTTAAAAAATAAACTAGACTTTTCTTAAACTGGGCTAGTGTGTGAAGAAAAATGTACGACAAATAATTAATTAAGTATTTTGTACTCAAATGTTAATAATTTAATTTAAAACAAATATCTGAAATTTACGGATTTTTCAGCTTCATTTCTTACATTTAGCATGTATTTTAAGAAAACAAAAAGTGTATAAACATTGCATCAGACACTGAATAGATTATGAACTTAGTTTCACTAAGTTTTTAGAGAATGGATAATTTCAACAGTAAAGAAATAGGGGGGAAAATAAAAATTATGTTCTTAATAAACTAATTTCTTTTTAAAAAATATTAATGGAAGACATTTGTGATATTTGTTGTTTGAAAATTATACAAAGAAAAAATAGTACACTAACAAATAAGCATATAAATACATGTTTTATATATGTATATGCTGTAATACATACATTTAACAATATTAATTACTAGAACTATCCAAAATAAAGGTTTTAAGGACATTAAATTCTTAACAACATTTTAAACTATTATTTAAAAGAAAAAAAGCACAACCTTAAATATTTTGAAAAAAAAAAAACTAGTAAACTGGGCGAAAACTGCCACATAATATATATATATATATATATGAAAAAAATAATTGATATGTAATTATGTACAGTGTATTTTTTTCTTTTTTAAATTAATTCTAACAATGGATTTCTCCAAATTTTGATAACATTTCCGTTGATCAAACCATGAAAAGCTCAATGCAACGGTTGCCTATATTTTGCCTGTTCTTTTCTTGTATGGCTCTTTCAGCGTCAGCGCGAGTTGGGAAAGATACAATTGCTTCTCCTGCGGGACGGCCTTCACCACATCTTTGTAATTGAATACAATCTTGTGTTATCTGTAAAAAGTACGAAATAATTTTGTTTTAGATATTAGAGCGAAATATTTGTTAGTAACACTTTTCTCTAGTCATTTCACTCACTATTTTGTACAGCTAGAAGCAGAAGTGTTTTCCTTACAATTATATTCTTTTTTGACCAATATCTTCGAAATAAATGTTAACGCATAATGTAATTCAGGGATCAACATTAAAAAATTGTATTCCAATTAGTCAACTAATTCCAGAATTATTGGGAAAACATTTCTTGTATTCGACTGTATCATTTTTCTATTATTATATGCAAGATATTGCAACAAACTACAAGGGAGAAAAAAAAACTACTAATTCGTTGTTGTAACAACTAAACACAACGTTCCAAAAGCTGAACAATCGCAAGAAATATTTTATGTTTCTAACTGTTACAAATACAGTATATGGTATCCTAAATGTTACAAAGTTAAATCCCTCTACTCTGTTCACTGTTCGAATATTTAGTTTTACCTCAAGTGAATCTTGTACCAATCTATTCTAGTTTAGTTTATTACCGACATTATTATGGAGGACTACTGAAGATAATTTTGTTGGTCATATCTTTAATAGTATTTCGGCAACACAGAAGACCACAAACTTGAACAACAGATTGGTATGACATTAAAAACTCAAACGGAGAACAAAGTAAGGTTTGAACTAAATAGAGAAGAGATACAAAATTTTTGTACAAATTAAAATCCGCAATATATTTCTCCAGCATTTATTTTTAACAACTTCTTGGCACTTTTTGGTCACAAAGCAATTTTACCACGACGAAAACTGTTAGGTACGAGTTGTTCGAAATGTTCGCAGGATACAGCTAAAATTATACAAATGAAAAGAAGAAAAACTTACACGACTATGTGAATATTTCATGAAGTACACAAACATTATTTTCATTCATTAAATGATTTATTAATTGTTCTCTCCATAGTTCAACTAAGTCGCACGATTGCGATGTTCTTTCTTTGTAATGTGAGATATCTCTCAGTTAAGTTTGTTGAAAGCCTCGCAAAACATTATATGTAAAAATGTAAATAAATAGAAGTATTACTTAGAAATAATGTAAGTAAAAGGCTAATAGTCACCGCAAGAAACAAAATCACATCACTAGGAAGTACTTTCGAAGATGATCATCTTCATCGTCAGCCGAGACAGACTTCGAAAAGAATTTAAACCATAGGAAAGAAATTATTTATAGGTAAAAATGCTTAAAAAGAATTTTTGAAAATATGCGAAGTAAAAATCTTGTCACTAGAAATAGACACATGTTAATAATAACTTTTTTCATTACCTTCCAGACGGCGGAAATGAGTAGTAAAAACACTGATCCAAATGGTATTTATGTCACCTTTATCTGAATTTAGTGCTAGTTTTTCCTAAGACTTTTGAAATTCTTTATTGTTGTCTTTATTACTGAAGTGGTACAAACGGGAGATCGACGGTACCCACCATCGGCCAACAAAAAATGCCGAAGACGACAAATGGATTGGTGTCCCTCTGGTCCCACGTATTTCGGCAAAAATTAAGAAGGCATTGCATAAATATAACATCCAAGATCTCCGAACTTCCTCCTAAATCTATGGAAAAATATTTTTCAAATTTAAAATCATTTCTTACTGGTCCTCAACAAAGTAGTGGCGTCTATCGAGTTAAATGGCAATGTGACCAAATATATATGTCAAACAAAAAGGAATATTTGTGCTAGAATCGCTGGACACATTCGCACGTCGAAACCTCGTAGCTTACGACAGTTATCTGGATTGGCATCACATCTCAAAGAAAATAACCACAACATTGCTAATTCGTGTTTGATCGAAAAAGCAAAAACAGCAACTGAACGGAAAATTAAAGAAGCTTACTACATTTATAAGGCGAAACCGGCACTCAATTCAGATAAAGATGACATAAATGCCATTTGGAGCAGTGTTTTTGCTACTCATTTCCGCCTTCTGGAAGGTAATGAAAAAAGAAAAACAGTGAAGAGTGACGAATGAATTACTATTAACATATGTCTATTTCAAGTAAGAAGAAGATTTTTACTTCGCATACTTTTAAAATTCTTTTTAAGCATTTTTACCTATCCATAATTTCTTTCCTATGGTTTAAATCCTTTTCGAAGTGTGCCTAGGCTGACGATGAAGACGATGTTCTTCGAAAGTACTTCCTAGTGATGTGGTATGTTTCTTGTGGTGACTATTAGCCTTTTACTTACATTATTTCTAATTATTATCACCGCTCGCAATACAGTGATAAGAAGCAAGGGCCCCCATCAGGGGAGCAGGTGGGGCGCTCCGCCCTTAGAGGAAATTCTGCTTCGGAAGATCGAAAACCCAAAAGATATTTTAGAATAGTTACCGCAAAATTTGAGACTACATTTGAAATGTCGCTTCTACTTGCCCCCCTCCCCTTGGAAACCACAACATGGGCGCCCTTGATAAGAAGTTTTACTTATTTGAAAATTAATATAATCAACACACCAAAGTGGTGGCTTAGCATATAAACAATGCGACGGTACTCGAAGAGTACGAAATTCCAGATTTATATACAGTAAAGTTGGTTAGCACTACGACTTGATCATTTGCTCAAGTTGGTTATACTTGAATAAAAATAGTAAAATATATACTTTTGATTTCATTGCTCTAAATTAGTCACTTGCACTATTTTGTTTGGAAGTTAAAATGTCCTACTTAGACAACTTCCACTAATTTCAAGCACAAAGTTATAATTTTGTTTATGCTATAGCTAAAATAACTAATAAAAATTTACAAAAGTATGAAAAGTTTGACATTCCTTTACATGTTGTTCATATTTTGGGACACTTGCAAAAAAGTAGTTAATAATTCAGAGTACTTGTTGATGTTATAGACGTGGAACAATTAAAATTGTTACTTTCACGGTCCAAAATCAAATATTTGTTTATTTTCAATTGTTTTGAAAAGGTCCGAAGTCAAAAATTATTTATTTTTAATTGTCTTGTAAAAGTCGCAAATAAAATGTATAATCATCGAGAAAACAACAAACTTTGCAGTAATATGTTAAAATACCACACTTGTTTCGAAAAAAAAAAAACCTTCACGAAGGGTAGTATGCTTTTATCGGGACATTGTTATACACACAAATTAGTTTTATTTTCTCAAAGAAAGCATACTTTATTTATATTGCAAGAGTCCTAACAAGCTTATGTTAAGAAATACTAGTATCGATATTTGAAATCGGAAAATTGCCTGCTATTCGATAGGTCTGTTAGCGTGATTGTTTATTATTTGGATTTTTGTAAGTTTTTAAAATTTAAAAAATAACTGTAGAAAGTTCTTTGAAAGTATCCACTTTTCTTTGTAATATATTTTCTACCGTAGGTGGAATCACATAACTTTTAAATAAACAAAGAACGGAATGAATATGTATAGATGCTGAGTAAATGCATTACATAGATATTAAGCTTTTATTCGTAGATATTAACTTTCATAAAATTACACAAAATGAAATTTCATTTCAACGATACTAAAGAATCACAAACGTACATAAAATCACATTTAAAATATTCAAAGTAAATCACAATACAATGTGTTATCTAAAGAGTGAATTAGATTTTCGACATTTCTTAAGTACTTTATACACTTTGGGACTAATCAACAGAATTTATTTGTAATTCCATTTGAATTAAAATATGTCTAAGTTTCTCAACTTCGGTTCCCAAGAGAACTGTTAACTTATATAAGTACCTATTAGAATACTGATATAACACAAATGTATATCTCCTAATATAGGACGCACTTAAGCAAATGAACGAAGTTAGTATTATGTAAAAGTAGTCCAACCGTGCACATTTTACTATGTTTGAATGAGTTAATATAGCTCTAACTAAAATAATAATAATAATAATAATATTCTCAAAACTTATTATTTCTTGCATATTAAGTTTGTGTATTTTTTGAATAAATTTAATTTCAGATATATTAGTGATCATGTTATTTTCTTTTAAACGAATCCTACTTTTAGTCATTTCTCAAAGAAAAGAACTGACATGCACACTTATTTTTTCAAGTTTGTAGACAAATCAACCCGTTCACAGCCGTAAAATAATGGAAATCATCGCAAGAAAAACTCTTATTATAATGGAAATAAAAACTTGTTTTATTCTGGTAAGAAAGACAAAAGCTTTACATTTTTTTTTCTTTTACTCATTTAACTTAATAAAACAAAATAATAAATTAAAAATGGAATATGGTACTTAAATATTAACCGATTGATTCTGTAAAAATGTCTAAAAATTCAATCATATTTCATTGCATCTTGCAGATTCAACAACTTTTGAATTAAGAAAGAAAGGCGATAAGAGCTCAAGTCATGATCCTTCATTATAGCACTATTCCAACATTCATTTCGTTTAGATAAATTTATCATCAGGAGATAAATTTATCTCAGGATATCAGCAAATATAAGAACAACAGTAATTTAAAATTCCCTATTGAAACACTTCAAAAATTTGTTTTCTCGACAAAGTGCTACATTGTAGAAAATTTGTTGGGTATAAGTAAATTTATCAACTTAACGACAGTAAATCGTATATTTTAAATTCGGTAAATAAAAATCATTATCGCAAGGGAAAGAAAAAAAAAAACATGTTCACTGAATACTAATGCTCCATTTAGATTAAGCATGTCACCCAAAAGAGTTGTTTTTACCTCATTTGGGGATATCCTGGAAATCTTGCCAACCTCAGTTTTTCTTGACATACCTAATGTAAGGTAAGACAGCAAAGTATGAAACAACAAGTTAACTCCCCTGAAATTAAGTAAATTGCACTGGATATATTATATACTTACTGCTAATTCATTATCCTTAAAAAAGAAATTATAAATATTAAAGTTAGTTTTACTTAAGTCCCTAGCAGTATATAGTATGGTTACTACAAGAATGTACTTTCGTCATAACTTCGCTACTATTAATATTTTATATTATGTTAATTAGGGAAAAGCATGTACACAAAAGAAAGATCAAGACGCTAATGCTCCTATTCCACGACGCATTGGCAATTAGATTATTTGCATACTAAACGAAATACTTCAATCACTGAGTAGAAGATGTCTCAAGAATCCAAATAATTCGAAAGATAGTGGTGGACACAATTATGCCGAATATTTGTATTGGTAAAAAAAACTTCATTTTCAAATTTTCAAGAACTCGCGAAGAACTAATAGGACTTGTACACGTCTCCTTGTGACAGATTACTCACGGAAACTGACAAATGATGGAAAAAAAAAAAATTCTACTGAGAATAAAAATTTAGAAAATATTTTTTCAATTGCTATAAATTCTAATCTTTATGACTAATTAATATCAATTGATCAGTTCTAATAGCATGGGCGCCGATTTCTCTGTAAATTTGGGGGAGGGGCACATTCAGATGCAGAAGGTAAATATATATATGAGGATTTTAAGAAATTGCATTTAAATTATGTCAAATATTGTATATTCATAAATACAATAGGGGGGCCCACATGAGCTTTGCCCCCCTTCCCCCCAGGATCAGCGCCTTTGTCTAATAGTAACATTTTAGTACTATAAGAATTCAGATCGTCTTTATACTGTAGGGTCGTTAATTAATGTGTGCAAGTTTCTGGGTAGCGGAGTCATAATGACTCAGGTCTTGTACACATGATATTTCTAGTCATAATCAGTAATTATTCTCTTATTCTAAATGTCTTAATTGTCAGTATTCAATATACATTTTTTGGTCAGCGAGGCTAGAAACTAGTTATTCTAGCCCTGCTC